>NC_082594.1:22451552-22799052 GCF_030936135.1 Gavia stellata | reverse complement strand
TGTCATTTGGGGATTCGTAGTTGTACTTTATAGTGGTTTTGACAAGCCATGATGCAAAGGGTGCAGACAGTTCATATTTATTGCTGAAATCTTTGGGGAAGGGAAAGCAGCTGCTTCTGTTTAGAAAATCTTCTCTTTTCTAGATCACGCTCTCATCTTCCGTGTTTCCAACGGGAAGGTGCACGCACCGAACGCCGGGCTGTGCAGAGAGAGATGCTGGGTGGCGCTGAAGCTGTCCGGCATGTGAGGTCTGTCTGTGAGGCACCGGGGATGCTCGGGAGGCTTCTGGTCCTCGGCCGCTGCTGTGCCGGACCCTCCCCAGCGGCTCCCCAGGGCCTTGGGGTGACAGCCTGCCCTGGCTAATCGAGTCTTCCAGCCTGGGGGAGATCTAACCATGAACGGCAGGGAAAGGTTTCATCCTTGATGGAAACCCTGATGGTTGGCATTACTGTTCTTGGCAAGAGGTTGGTTTAACTGGGCGGTCTAAGGGGGCTGTGGCTGTTCAGCACCCCTGCCCGTAGCTCCCTGGTGCACTGCCGGGCGCTCAGGACCCCCCTCCCCTCCTTCCTGCTGCTGCCATCATGTCCTGGGGGAGAAGTATAATTCCCAGAGCTTTGAAGGCTAGGAAACTAGAGGTGAAGGTGTTTACCCTTTCCCCTTACTTTTACCATAGAAGCAAGAACAAAATCCAGATTAGCGATGGCAGACAGGTCAGCAGGAGGTGCCCAACCCAGGAGTTTGACGAGCCGAGCAGACGGGTTGCTTTTGCTTCGGAGAGGAGCAGGATTTGGGCTCGGCCCCCAGTGACGTGCTGGAGTGCTGGCTGCCACACCGGTGGGCTCCACAGGATCCTCTCCTCATCCTCTGTGCCCAGTGACTCTTCCTCGCTGCGGGGCAGCTTTCCTTACATAAGAGACCATACTGTGGAAAAGCTTTCCCTGAATTTTGTGCCTCACCCGCAGCCTTCCCTCCATGCTGTTTCTCCAGCAACTTTCGAACCAATCCTGGGCAAGGTGCAGGAGTCTCAAAGGTCATCAAGTTTCTCCACGCTTCATGCGTGCTGGTGTATGGGTAAAGGAGAAGACCCAAATTTTAAGGTTCTCATAATTTTCATTTTTCTTGAGGTATTGGGGAATGAAAACCATCTCTGAATGGTTTTCTCTGAGCTGAAGATGGAAAAACAGCTCCCTGCCATGTGTCAGTGACTTTGCCCCAAATCCCAGGGATGTCTCCTTAACATCACTGCTCTCCCAAGCTCTTCAAATAGTTCAGGTTTTTATTACAGCAATTCCCCTGTACAGAAGGGACTATGCATTTTTTTAGGCTGAATCTCATTTTATTTCCATCCTAGTTCGTATTTTCCGTTAAAAAAATTTTCTTCCTCCAATAGCTCTATCAAAACACACGTCAGTGCTCATTTTTGCTGATTATTTATAGTCCTTCATTACGTTTACGCTGGGTCTTTTCTGAGAAGCTTCCATTAGGGGCCCTTAAACCTCAGCACAGGGAAGCTGGTCGGAGGTGGGGCAAGGTTAAATAATGGCAGGATGTTTTGATTCCAGGTATGATATGAAAATATTAACCCTGGTACCAGTGCTAGGGCCTTAGTTCTGGTCAATCTGCCTTGCAGTGCTCTGCTGGTGTGTAGCTCTCTTAGAAACATCCTAAACTAGGGCATACTCTTGGTATAAGCAAATATCCCAGGAGCCTGCAGCTGGCTTGACTTCCCAGCCCTCTGCTGTGGAACTTGTCATTGAAATTAAGGTCAGCATTTAAGTGCAATACCTTGGCTGAGACCAGCCCATCTGCCTTAGGGCAGCCCCAAGGCTGTGCTACCATGCTGCGGCTCTGCACAAAGCCAAGAGCCGGCTCCGCTTCCCACCCCACTGCACTGAGCAGAGATCCAAAGCCGCCAAGGCCAGCCAGCGTTTGCATTTCTTTAGGTATTCCTCTAACCCCTTTAATCACACTTCCTGCTTTGAGGCTAGACGTATGTATTCAAGTCCCACAAATATTTCAGCTATCATCAAAGGCAGAAAGAACCGAGTAGGCAGTCATTTATTTTTAAAGCTGATGATAAACCCATGGAAAGGATTTCGCGGTTGCGTCCATGAATATCTTTCCACTTAATATGAATTATTCACCCACTCTGCCACAGTTTGCTTGTTTGGAGTAGGCAGTGACTTGGACTTCCAGTCATAAATCCTCGCTCGCCATGTCTGAGGAGCCCTCCTGGCGTGGTTTACAGCAGCCGGCTTGCTGATGGGTTGTGCCAGCCCCACAAGTATGTCTGACTAAGGCAAGGGGAAGACAAGCGGTCTGTCGGCTCGCTGCCATCGGTGGGTCGGAATGGGGACTTGGCGCAGCAGGGACTGGGGACCGGGCTCTTCGTCTCTCCCCAAGCAGCTGAGGATTGCATGTTGCTGTTAGCAAAACAGACTGTCCCTCTCTTCTTTAACTCTGACAAATACGATCCATTCTTCTGGCAAATACTTCTAGAAAATCAATGACTGCATGGAATTAACAGGGAGAGGAGGAGAAGTTCTCCAGGCAACAAAATAACGGTCTCCCTCGTAGACAGGCACGCTAGCAACGCGGTGGCTCAGATCCGCGTGGTTAGCCCATCTCTTAGTTAATTGATTGATGTTTGGCAAATTGCTAGAATATAAAGATAGATGATTCTGTATTTCAAGGTAGAAATACTAGAAAGAAAGCAAGAAAAGGCCTCTGGGCTGCAATGAGCGGTGGGTACGTGAGTAGCTGCAATGAGCGGTGGGTACGTGAGTAGCTGCAATGAGCGGTGGGTACGTGGGTAGCTGCGATGAGCAGCGGGCATACAGGTAGCACGGGCAGCGTTGAACACACAGCGGCTGCCAGCCGTGTTTTCCCATGGTAGTTAGGGCCTCTGTGAGAACCAGGTTGTAAAGAAAATGCTAAAAGCTGCTTTCAAGCAGTTCTGACAGTGATACTGAAACTTGAGCGGAGATGTGCTCGATCTGGAATGAAATGAAAAGTCCTTGGGGGTGGGGGTGAAGAGGGCCTCCGTGTCAAAGTGCCCCAGAGCCTTGCTAGAGTTTTTTGCAGGGAGTGATGTTAAAGTCAACCACTGCCTCCCTTACAGATTTGTTTCTACCCAGGTCTATTATGTATAAACTATATAAGGAGACCAGGAACAGGAACCCTGTCTCTCTGGCTGAGAGGACACCACTGGTTGGCTATGAGAAGATTTCCCCTTTCTCAGTTTCCACCTGTGTGCTGCGTTATTCGTTGTGCTGTGCTGCAGTTCCGCAGGAGGAGCGCTCAGGCCAGACGCGCAGACAGCCTCCCGTCCCCGGGCCGGTGCCTCTGCGAGCACTGAGCCACGCGCGTACATGGGCATCGCCTTGCAGGTTGGAGACAGGACCCTTGGAAAGAGATGGCAGGTTTGGGTCACTTGCTCTCTGCAGCACTTTCTGCTGGCTTGCTCGATGCAGCTCCCTGCTCAGAGGGCGGGACTCTGGGTTTGAGCATCTTTTCCCTGCTCTACGCCACCGTGGAGTGTATTTTAGTCCAGTGGGAAGAGAGATAAGAGGGGACAGGTGCTGAAAGCCTGCATCGCAAGCGCCTCGGTCACTTACCAGACCTTTCTGTGAATTATTCCCACTTCACATGAAACGTCCTTATTTCAGGTACATTATGTGAGAGATGTAATTGAAGAACGAGAGGCGCCCAGACATGCTGGTGCGGTGATGAGTGCCTGCGGAGGAGAGGAGGAGGTGCTGCCTGCAGCCGCGGGAGCCCTGAGGAGCTTGACGCCGGGCAGCCGGGGCCGGCTGCGGGTGGGCACCTATTAGGCATCTCCCTACGGCTCTGCAGAGACCCAGCTGCCCACAGCTTGGTAGCCAAGCTCTCATCCGGACAAGGGTGTTCATGTCCCCTGGCAGACAGGGCAGAGGTAACATTCCCTTCCAGAGGGTCAGCTAGAATCTCCCCAAAGAGACAGACAAACCCAGTTTGGGTTAGCTAAAGCAGCACGTTCGTTTTAAGGCACAGACAAGTAAAAGATTCAACAAGACCTACAGGAAGGTTTTCAAAACCATTTTTTTAAATCCAAGTCTGTAGGAGGCAAAGATATTACATTGCAACTCCCGCATTGAACTGTTTGGTTTAATAGGTCAGATTGAGCACAAATGTAACTTCATTCCTCCCTCTTCTGCCTGCTGTCTTCAGATATAGGCCAACTTCCCTTTAGCTACAGTCGAACGGTAAAAGATCTGCTTTCCAAAGGTCCAACTTACCTGTACTGCCTGCCGCCTTCAGCAAAGGTCAGGAGGGGCCGGTGTGCGTGAACAATCAGAGCCCCGGTACATCGCAGGCGCACAGCCTTTTCTCTGTAGGTCTGCAAGAGCCCAAAATCAGTTGTCATGTGAGATCCCGATGGAGTAAAAGGCTCATCTGATTCAGTGACTAGTTCAGGGTTGTCCTTTGTTCTCCTGCTCTTCAGCTGGTTGTGCCGAGCTGAAGAGTGTGAAGGGTGGAGGAGTGCCCCCCCATATGCGGCTGCTTGGAAGGGGAGTGTGGAGGGAAGGAGAAGCTCTGCTGGTGTCAGTGCCATGACAGCTGACGGCTGCAAGGCAACCATGGGCCGCTGTGGGGTTTTTTGGGGGGAATCGCAGAGTAAGTTGGAGAAACAACACACAAACACTTGGGTCTGTCAGCTCAGTCCAGGTACCCTCTGGGGGTTTCCTGAGTCACCCCACTAGTGTCTCCTTCAAGAAAGGCTCTTGCTGTTGGGAGGTGGAGAGGCCCTGGGGGCTCTTCTGCTTGGGAAAAACAGCAACTGGAATGAGGGAAGAGGAGGAGCACCTCAAAATGAGACAACACGAGTGGAATGTCCCGCTACAACTCAACCAGAGGAGCAGCACAGCAGTGGGAAGATGGAAAGTCTTCACACTACCTCTCTACAGCCCACTTCAGCATCCCCCACCTCTCTGGGGGAACGACTTCAGTGGGACCGACTCAGAGTACTGGGCATTTGCTTCTTCAAAACGTGCAGATAAGCATGAAGGTTTTTATGAAACACTTTGGCATTGCCATCTCCACATGGGGAGTACAAGACAGCAAGAGTGGGCTGATAACTCTTGCTACACAAATTTGCTGGACGGGCCAGGGGGAGACTTTGCAGTGTGCTGGAAGGGTGTGAAAATATTTATTCCCTGTCATTCTAGGAGGCTGGGGGCACTGGCAAGCCAGAGCTTTTGCGAGCTCACTGCCAGCATAAAGCCTCTCACTGCAAGGCTCTTGCCAAAAAGGAGTCCCTGCTCCTCTCCACCAGAAGAGCAGCGTGCTCCTGTCTGCCTCCCCTTCCTCCCATCAGCTCACATGGGATCCTGACCTGCCTGCTGGGAGAGCATTAGTGGAGCTATAAATACTGTAGCAATATTATTTATTTCAATTAACCTGTTTTCTGATTAAAGTGATCAAGCCAGCAGTCACACATTTCATAGAAAAGGCCTTCAACATATTTTTTCCATTGTTAATGCTGTTGGCTGAGTCACAGGAACCTGGGATCCAAGCCCTGAAGTGCCCTGGGCTTGCCACCTTCTTGGTCCTGTGTCCACCAAGGATGCTTCCTGGCACCCAGCTGAGTCAGTATGTCAGTACCATCAGCACTGGGACAGCTGTGAGGAAAAACTCTCTTCAGCAATATCAGTATTTTCTTGTTCACTCTGTAATGTCCAGGGTAGCACCCACTCAGCTCCTGGGCTGAAAATGCAAGTGAAAGTTCATAGGACCATAGAATGGTTTGGGTTGGAAGGGACCTTTGAAGATCATCTAGTCCATGATAGGCCATGGGCTGCGACATCTTCCACTAGATCAGGTTGCTCAAAGCCTCATCCAACCTGACCTTGAACACTTCCAGGGATAGGTCATCCACAACTTCTCTGGGCAACCTGTTCCAGTGCCTCGCCACCCTCATGGTGAAGAATTTCTTCCTTATGTCCAGTCTATACTGAAATCTCTTTCAGTTTAAACCTGTTGCCCCTTGTCCTGTCACTACAGGCCCTGGTAAAAAGTTGTGGTCCCCTCATCATCTGCTGTATGCGGGTGTGGGACCGTGGTCCCTCCTCTGCACATACTGAAGTCAGTCCCTGTCAGCGCTTCTGGTGGGGAAGGACCAGGAGGTGGTGGTGGGAGTGGTGGCAGCTCCTACCAGCACTCCCCTGTGGGCGCTCATCCCGGCTGGTCTGCAGGAAAGCTGCTGGGGTGTCAGGAATATGCCTTGTGCCTACAGTCGTGGTAAGAACCTGCATCTTGTTGCTTTTCTCCTCAACAAATTGTATGTAGGTGGAACCAATTATATGTAATGTACTTCAGCTTCCTAAACGCAAAGCATAGGAGGCTCAAATGTGCCCCAGATTGACGTCAGCAGTATTTCAAGTGTGTAGCTGAAGGCAGCATCCCTTTAATATCTATTAGTATCTGTCTTGCTGATGTCACGGGTAGTTTTTTTCTTCCATTCATCTGTTTAGAATTTTTTAAAACTGTATTTTAAGCAATGATTTTCACCAGCAGAATGAAAGAGAATTAGCAAAGACCAGAGCGGGGGGTGGGGGTGGGGGTGGGGTGGGGTGTAACTCTTTCAAGAATATGATGCTGTAGAAAATACTCCTTTGCACTTTCTGGGTTCAGAAATAAGCCCAGAGTCACACTCTCCGGAGGTGCGAAGTACATCACTCACAAGACAGTGGACTTTAAACTGTGCCTGTGTCTCCCAGCTCTCAGGGATCCAGGTAACGGTTTTGCTTTCCTAAGCACATCTATTCAGTAAGAAACGCTTTCTCAGCAGCTTTGGAAATGCCAGAGCTGGGTCAAAGCTGCGCAGGCAGATTCAATTCTGTTGCAAGCAGCAGGCAGGCAGTAGGGAGGAAGGAGTGCAGAGGGAGATGGTGGCGCACATATTTCAGGGAACTGAGGACCGGGATTTGCCTTCAGTGGGCAGGGGCTGGGCTTTCCAGGTGCTGTTGGTAGGATGCATCTCTCTTTGCCCCACACCACCTCCTCCTTCATTCCCTTGGGAAAGGGAGAACCCCACGTTAGCCTCTCCCAGGTCCTGGGAGCTAAAGTCAACCTTCTCTAACCCCACTAAATCAGCCCTCGTGGAGAAGGTAGGGGATGCACAAGCAGCTGGGGAACACAGCCCCCCTGAGCCACGCAGGAACAGCAAAGCCTTCCCGCAGGTAAACACCACACAGCTCCCGCGAAGGGTGCGAGATGCGACCCTCCAGCCGCTCTACAACCTTCAGCAAACAAATGGGAGTGCCTGGGATTGCACGGCAGGCTATTGGAAGACGCACACTTCTCACTTGTATGGAAATTACTATTAATTTAGCCAAGGACAGAGATTCATTTATGAGATGCTGGGCTTATTTAGCACACTCAGTAACCAACAATCTCTTTTGCACCAGTCAAGATTTACCACCATTTCAAGCAGTCCCCAGAGCCCATATCCTTCATTGCTGCTGATGTTTTCCCTGCGTGGGGGAAAAGATGGGGAAAAAGAACAAGAAGATTTGTCTGTTTTCAAAAAAGACCACATTTTCAGTAGCTGCTGACAACCTTCAGTCATATATTTCACGTGTTAACATAATATTCATAGTAACACTTCATGCTGTGGATTTGGTATAAGCAATAGCTCTATTTATGCTGCTTCTTCAGAAAACTCATATCCACCAACTAATAAAGTATAATTAGTAACTGGGGCCTTTAATGATGTTATTTTAAATAGATTGTTCTCTATGGATGGCAACAATGTCAGTCCGTTCTCTATCATTTCCTTGAAAGGTCTAGCAAGTACTTCTGCCTTCCTGTTAAGGCCACTGCTCGAGGAGTTGAGAAATGAGGAGCGACTCTGAGCACAGAGGCAATTAGTTGAAAGTACATCTTATCCCTTCAAAAGCTGGTCCTATTAAAGGGCACTCAGCCCGCCACACTCAGGCCTTACAGGTAATATCCTAAGAGAACATTTGGGAAAATTTGTTATGCAAAAACAACATGTACTAAACCCACTCAGGTAAAAGGACGTTTGGGTTCCCGAGAAGCCAGCAAACATCATCCTGAGGGCTGTCTATGCCAACAGCTCCCGGCAGCCCCCGTTCCTCCCAGTGCCCCTCATTCCTTCGCAGCATCCCACAGCCATCACACACGGCAGCCCCCGTTCCTCCCAGTGCCCCTCATTCCTTCTCAGCATCCCACAGCCATCACGCACCTCCGTACCCAGTGTCTCTGCCCGTCTCACCCCACCAGCCCTACTTTCCCCATCTCTCTGGCACCGCCTGCCTCTCACAGCCACTTCACCCATCCTCCTGCCCAGTCCGGAGGGCTGCCCTCTTATCCCTGCCTGCGGCTCTGCTTAGTGCTGGGACGGTTCACCCCTGCGGCAGCAGCAGTTGGGAGAGTCACGGGTGGCCAGGGAGAATCTGCTGGCTCAGAGCTCAAGCCCAGCTGTGCGGGATGAAGACTGGAGCTGTGAGTGGATGTGGGGGGAATGAAGCTGTGCGGAGGGATGTGTCTGAATGTAGCAGGTTCAGGGAGGAAGGAGATGGGGGCTACTGAGACCTCTCTGCCAAACAGGTGCACACTGAGGTTTAGAAACTGGCCAAAGCTGCGCGGGGTTCAAAAGCAGCATGAGTACTCCTGGCATGCCGGTCACATCGGCCAGCAGCCTCAGGGATGCAAACACTTCTCCTGAAGTGGGTCCTCTGAAGCCACTAATGCTGAAAACCATGGTAGTTCCCCTTATTTCATGCTTAGAAATGGAGCGAAGCAATTTTGGCTCAGTCCCTTCCAAGTCCGCCTGCATCTAATACCTACCCTGGAAAAAAACAGCACAGAGTTAAAGCTGATAAATTTAGACACAAAACCTTCATTGCAGGAACTGTCTGTACAGGGGGAAAGGCTCAGCCTTGCCTAAAAGGACTGTCCTGAGGTGAGGAGCATGCCTCTTCAAATGAGTAGGAGGAGGATGAAGTGAACTGCACTGGTGCAGATCAAGCAATGCCACTTTGCCCTCTCTCCGTGTGGAAGCTACTTGCTGTGCCGCATTTCATCTTGGAGAAGTATCCAGGTTTATTTTCTTTCTACTGTTTCTCTCTCAGTCCTGTCCAGAAAATGTACCTCACCCGATTGATAAGAACCACCACAAACCACACCATGTTTGGTGTTAAATGCAGGCAGATCGTTCCCTCGGCCTCGCTTCAGTCGTCGTTACACATGAAAGCCAGCAAAGGATAAAGCAGTAATGAGCAAGGCAGCAGGAAGATCAGCAGAGCAGGGATGCTGTGGCAGGGAACCTCATTAGTCAGAGGGACAGTCATGCTGGGGTGACTCAGCTTGGGAAAAATGTGCTTTTTTTGATGACTTAATAAAAGGTTGTTTAGTTGGTTTTTTTAATTTGAATAATTGCTATTACTGACTCTTTGCTAGTGGATGTCAAGGATGAAGGGAGCGTGATGGCACTAGCTTATCTAGCTGACTTGTAGCTATCACTTCAAAGTAAGCTCCACATGGTGCCACCTGTGGCTTAGGCTCTCATTTATACCATCCCTGTGATTTTGGTGGCTTTACAATTTTGCCAGGTAGGCACCATTTGAACTGACTTTTCCCATGCTGGTGGTCTGCCTTGAGCTCGTTATTAGTAACAGGACTGCAGTGTTTCAGCTGTTTTTGAGAATGAAATTAGGCAGAAGTGTTTTGCAGATGACTGTTTTGTACATTGCAGGACCTAACAGTAAAAGTTCGGGGCTCAAAACAGCACCACAAATCATCAATGCTTTTGAAATTTATCAGCCTCTGCTTTCTCAGCTCTCACGTGTCCCCCAGAGACTTCTCTGAATTCAGCGTCTCGGCGGATGTTTTATGCCGGCACTGAGCCTGCTTTGCTGCGGCACGTCCCTGGTGCATTGCCCATCCTGCACACAGGCCATTTCCAGAGGACAATGACCCGTGCTTCATCCACAGGCCAACGTCGGAGCAGGACTTCCTCAGCAATAGTTTATTTCAGCTCCTGGATGCCATGGACCAGAGGCCAGAAAGCCTCTCAACCCTCTGCTTTTGATACTTCTCCGGTTGGCACAGAGAAGCAAGGAGAGAAAGGAAGTGTCTTTGTTCGAATGCCAGACAGAAAGAAGTTCATCCAAGGATAAAAGGTATGGGGGGAGGAGGAGGAGGAGGGCACTAGGAGACAGACAGACTGGAGACAGCAGGGGCAGAAGGGGTCAAGCTAGCTTGGAGGGGATAAGCAGATGAAGAACAGCCTGTAACCAGTACAGCACACTCCTTTCTTGAAATCTGGAACAGGACCCAGGGCTGGCAAGTCTTCACATTCCTCTGCAACCAGCAACATCTCTGCCATCAGCTAGTGGAGGTGGTGTGGGGTTAGCAGTCGGGATGCACAAGCACTGGTGCATGGACATCCTCTGTGGGTTCTGCGGCAGCTTGTTGGCCACACAGCCGTGCAGTCACTGCCACGTCCACTATGAAAGCTTGTGTGAGGCTCCTGGGGTTCAGCAGAGGGGAATTACTGCTGGTACGTGCTCTGGAGAGGGAAGGAAGGAAGGGAGGAAGGAGGGGGCTGTACACACCGCTGTCCTACAAACCCTGTGCAATGACAGAGAAGACATCGCTAAGAACACTGACAGCACCTGGGAAATGCCACCACCCGTGTGACCTCCTCTCCATTCCTCAGAGAGAAGGAACCATCCTTTCTCATTTGATCCCTCGTTTGAGTAACCCTGTGCTTTAATCAGCGAACCTGAGTGGCTCCAGGAGCAGAGGCCTGCAGCATGTCCTCTGCTGTCGTGGCTGACAAACTCCTCATCCTTTCTGTAAGTTGTTCAAGTCATGAAGAGAGACAACTTGGGTCTGGTCTTCTTGCTGGTCCAAGAAGACTGTCCCAGGCTCTCGCTTTTCACGGCACTCTTCAAATTCTGATTGCCAGCCTCAACTTACTCAAGTTTAAGCCCATTTATTCTTGGGCTTTTCAAGGTCCGGGGTACTGTGCAAAGGGCAATCTCCATGCTAATAGGCGATTCCCCAAAGAAGCAACGAGAGTCAGAGCATGATTGATTTTTTTATTGCTCATTCTGCTATTGCTTGTATTTGTAACACTGAATTTTTTAGAGATATTACTGTATGTTTGCTAGAGTTATTGCACCAGACTGAACTTAAACAACAGCGGTATGTTGCCAATATTGAAAATTCAAATTGACTGAGAGCTATGAGTCTACTGATTTTGTTCTTGTTTTGCTTAAACTTAAGCCCAAATCATCTCAAAGAGGACAAGAAATGCTTGTGAGAGCTGCAAAATTAAAACTTAGGCTGTATATCAGCAGAGCTTTCTGGAAGACGGATTAGATAGTGAATTTGTTTTATTGGCTGTTTAAAATGTAACTAAATAAAGCTATAAGAATGTGTTCTAAGAATAATTCAGCACTGGCAGAAAGACCGATTGTAACATTTCTGGGCCTTCTCTTCAACAAGTTTTTACGATTCTCAAGAAAAGGCTCCCAGTTCCTTGGAATGAAAAATGGGTCTCTCAAGTACTCGCAGTTGCAGTTGTGTTGGTCTAATTTTGTGCCAGTGGGGACCTATGTCCAGGGCAACAGGAGAGTGTCTGAGCCCTTACATACACACCGGCCTCCTGGCACCTCCTCTCAGACGAAATTACCTTTTCTTTTGCCAAAGAAGCAGCACAGAGCATAAAGGAGCTTTTTGGGGCAGATCTACGAACAGCAGCCACTTGCCTCCTCCCCACGTCCTAGGAAGTCCCACTTCAAAAAATTCCAGCTCTCTCCCTCCCTGCAGCTTTCCCATGCCCACCTAGCCTTGGCACCAGCCCTTGCTTTTGGGAAACATTTTCTGCCTTCCCCTTTTGGTCACATTTTCCCTCTTCCTCTTTTCTTTCTTCCTCACCCTCTCCCTTTCTGCGAAAGCTGGCATTTGCTTTCCCTCACCTTCACTGTCAAATCAGCTAGCGTGCACGTGTGTGTCCATGTCCATATTCCCCTGGTCCAGTACACAGTTATTTGCACACCCTCTCTCTCAAGCATCCTTACTCTCCCCAACCCTACTGCTCAGTCTTACAGGTTTGTCTCTTCCCACCTATCTCCTTCCATCCAGCATCCTCTAAATCACTTCTTCATGTCCATCAACTCCTCACTTTCTGTTCCTTCACCCTGTTTCAGGACAACCCCATGCCCATGCCTTGCAATGTGCTGGCTGGGAGCCCACGACAATGCACAGACCTTTGCAGACATCCCATGCCTGTCGTTAACCTCATTCTGCCGGCGGGACCATCCAGCTCACATGGACTTCAGGTCCATCATGGCATTGGTCTCCACAGCATGGTTCCACTTGCAGCATGTCCGCTCCTGGTGTGCCCTGCGTGTTCCTGACGCATCAGGCTATGGCACAGACCAGCCTCCAACAGTGACACCAAATTGTTTGTATGCATCATGTCTTGGACACCCAGCCCTTCCACAGCACCTCAGCTGGTCTTGGTGTCCTCAAGCAGAGGATGACCACAGCCACCTCCCGCCCCACCACCCAGCTGCAAAAACAACCGGGGGTCCCCGAGAAGTCCTGTACCCCACTTCTTCACAGCTGAGACTCTGCTTTAAGAGACAAAGGTCATGCAGGAGATGCAACCATATTTGGGGGGTGGGGTGGGGGGTCCACCTCTCCCCATCGCGGAGCAGCGCGGCGGGGGGCGGGGGGGGGGGGGTGGACACCCGCCCCGTCCCGGGAGGGGAGCGCGCTGCGGTGCCACAGCGCCACCTGGTGGAGCAGAGTGGCGTCTTACGCTGCCCGGTCCCCGCCCTGCCTCGTCGCGGGGAGCGGGCACCACCTCGGCACCGGTCCCCCCCCACCCCGGTGCCCTAAGGGCAGGTGAACCCCCGCCGGGCACGCTTTGTGGGTTGTCGTGGTTTAACCCCAGTGGGCAACAAAGCCCCGCACAGCTGCTTGCTCAATCCTCCCCCCAGGTGGCACGGGGGGGGGGTGGATGGCAGGCTAAAAAGTGAGAAAACTCATGGGTTGAGATAAAGACAGTTTAATAATTAATAGATTTAAAATAAAAGAAAAAAAAAGAGAGGAAAATAAAACCCAAGAAAAAAAGCGATGCAAAACGATTGCTCACCACCAACTGACTGATGCTCAGCCAGTCCCCCAACATTGGCAGCCCCCCGCTAACATCCACTCCCCCCCCCCCCCCCCATTTTATTGCTGAGCACGATGTCATACGGTATGGAATATCCCTTTGGTCAGTTGGGGTCATCTGTCCCTGTCCCAACTATGTTCCCTCCCAATGTCATCTGTCCCTGTCCCAACTATGTTCCCTCCCAATGTCTCGTGCACCCCCAGCCCACTCACTGGTGGGGCGGTGTGAGGGGCAGAAAAGGCCCTGACTCTGTGTGAGAACTTCTCAGCAATAACCAAAACATCCCTGTGTTATCAGCACTGTTTCCAGCACAAATCCAAAACGAGGCACCATACTAGCTACTGTGAAGGAATTTAACTCTATCCCAGCCAAACCCAGTACATTCTCCTGCAGATAAATGGAGGACTGGAGACCCCTAGTAGTGTACAGACCCGAGAACACTTTAAATGCCGTCACTAACACACTGTGTTGTAACAGCAGGCAGCATGACACACATGCTTGTGTCATACAGATTGACCTTAAACCACGGCAGTTCGTCAGCTCTGCCCATCAACCTGGAGAGAAACGTGACTCGGCCTTGGGCCCACGCTGGTGCCATTGCTTAGATATGAAAAATCCGTTCCCCATTGCTGTTCAAGCAGTTACCAACCCCTCCCACAAGCCTGAAAAGGGTTGGAAACCTTGAAAAGCAATGTCTTTGCTTACAGAACGTGCACAATGTTGCCTTCCACACAGGTGATTCAGCGGAGGTTTAGCAAGGAATTAACAATAGCCCAGCCAAAAGGCTCCTCTGTTCCTCCAACAGAAAATTTGGCCAAAGCCGCTTCCTGCGAAATCCCAAGGAGAACTTCTTGGAGAGCGGTGAGATTCCCACCTCTGCTTCCAGTCTTGCCATCTGTATGCAGCACATTTACACACAAAGGCCAATTAAACTCACCACTGCCAGAGCTGTTGCAGATCTCCTGCTCCCTTGGAGTCATCCTGTCAGGGATGACTGCAGCCTATTACAACTCACCCCTTCCCATTTCCATTAGAAACAGCCATGCATTTTCCTTGAGGCTTTATAAAACTCCCCGCCGTAGGTCCCATGGGAAGTCAGATGGAGGGACAAACTCAGGACATGGGGAGGGGCTGAAATGGGGCTCACAAATCGTGGATTATAACTTTTTCCTGCCACACCTGTACATCACCCCCATTTTTTCTACCTGCAAAATGGTAAGAACAAGGGAGCCCTTTTTTTCTGCAGCCTAATGAGGTCCCCAGGAGAAAAAAAATTAGGCTGTGGAGGCATGGTCTGAAGCTCCGCAGGTGAGACCTAAACATTTTGTGGAGAACTGCACTTGTGGGCTCTCCTTTAAGCAGCAGACGTGTAACCTCTGAGCGGGCAGTGCGTGCCACCTCCCCGGGGTCAGCAGTCCCTGCCACTCTGCCTCCCCTGCCTGCTACATATAAATGTGCCATTGGAAAAGTTATGAGCTTTTTATTGTCAGTTGTGGAGTGAGATATTGAACCATCGAAGTGCTTATTCATTTCTGGTTATCTGATTGTCGTAATGTTTCTAAACTGCCAGTTGAAGGTAAGAGATAAACTCCAGCCAGCCTCAGACTGAAAGGCGCCTTTGACGTAGCTAGGTTTTTTTCATCGGGGGATGATATATTATTTATTGACCCACACAGGGTCACCTGGAAATACTTCACGCAGGGAATCGACAGGGAAGGGTAAATACTGAAATCAAAGGCCTGCAGGACCTCGTTTTGCCAGTGGGACGGTTTTTCTCTGCTTGTGTGGCCGTGGTGGACCCTGCCTCGTGGCTGGTGGCTCTGGTTCTCAGAAGGGAGAGAAATTCCTGTGCCCTCTGTCATTCAAAGAGGAACAAATGCAGCACAGAGCAAAACAGGCAGCTATGTTATTTATTTCTCAGAGAATTCCATTTCCCTGTTGCCATAACCTCACTCTTTAACACCAGCTTGGAGATGGTAAGCAGAGATTTAGCAGCTGAACTGCTGAAGCTACTTGAATGAGTGAATGGCAGGGATCTCCCTGGGGCTGACGGGGACACCCGGCATCGCTGCCGAAGGAGATCAGGCAGGAGGGAGCCTCGCTGTCCTCTAGATTCCCCAGGCTTGCTCTCTAAAAACTAATCCAAATGCATCCCCGTGAAACAGCATTCACATTGTAAAATGAAAAAAAAGGCTTTTCCGAGGCTCAGGGGAGTTGTGCATGTGCGGGGTGTTCAGAGATAACAATTTCCCGAGCAAACCTTTGACGTTAGTCTTTCAGCACATAATTTCAATGGAAGACAGGAGAGACATCCATCTGCTAAAGGGAATATTTACCTCTTCCATGCATCTCGCTTCGCTGTTGCTATGGTCACGTGTTGTTATAATTGTCTTTTATTAAAGAGAATCTCTTCTAAAGACTTTTCTACCCAATGCATCCTGCCAGCTTTCTGGTTCATGAATGTCTATCTACCTATTTAGCCTGTCTGATGATGGCATTTTTAAGGCCCCGGGGTATTTGGTTTCCAAGCACTGATAGAATTAACAGAGAAGTTCCCAGCATGAACATGATTTCCTGAAGTCAAAGGCAAGCTGAAAATAGTGGGGCTGGATTTTTTTTTTTTTTGTCTGTGTGTGTGTTAATAAACAAAATGCCCCTTTCTGAAAAAGAAAATGTGTGAAGATTTTGGCTTTTTATCCATCAGAGGTCAAATATAATAGGCTGAAGGAGATAAGTTAGCATAACTCATCTGCTTAGATGCCTTCTGACAGAATTTTGTCGAGCCTGTTTTTCAAAAACCTCCAGTTGGCCTTCTGTGGTCTACATACGGACTTTACGATTTCCCTTGTGTCGTTAGTACCCTAGGAAAAACTGTCTTAATTTCAAAAGCAAATTGCTCTGCAGGAAAGCCTCGCTGCACACCAGGCTGGGTGTAAGCAGTGAGGGCAGTGCCTTCTCCACAGGAACTTTTGGAGTATGTGACATCTCTGTCCCTTGCGCCTGGCCATCCTTCCAAAACCAGGATCTCAGGGAATGAAGGGGATGTGCACCCGGATCCCATCAGAAACCGCAGCTGGGAAATGGCAGCTGGATCCAGAGCCTGGGAGTGTTCCTGTGTCCCACGGTTTTCACAGAAGCCTGGTTACTTTTGGCCTACTGTTGGTAGAGATAGAGAATATGGTCACTATACATTCTGTAATGACCTGATGCTTGCCTTGTTATATCACCCTCAGTTTTCTTCCTCAAGAGTGTTAAACTCTATATATTCTGCATAAATTTCGTCTTTCTGATGTCAGGCCATTTCTGCAGTCAGTCCAGCTCATATAACGTCCTAATCCCATCTTCCCAAGCACTCCTCCTGATTTGCTGGCATGGGCCAGTTTTATAAGGGCACCCTTTACTCCATCATCCCCATAATAATGGAATCAGAGCATCACAGCATGCTTTAGGTTGGAAGGGACCTTCAAAGATCATCTAGTCTAACTTCCCTGCCATGCACAGGGACATGTCCCACTAGGTCATGTTGCTCAAAACCCCATCCAACCTGACCTTGAACACTTCCAGGGATGGGGCATCCACAACTTCTCTGGGCTACCTGTTCCAGTGTCTCATCGCCCTCATCGTAAAGAATTTCCTCCTTATATCTAATCTAAATCTACTTTCTTTGATTTTAAAACCATTACCCCTTGTCCTATCAACAACCCCATTGAATGATACCTAATCAGAGCAGACCCATGTTAGGCTTCTCTTCACATGTCCTCCAAGATGGGAAGTTAATTGTTGGTAACTATTTATTAGCCTTGTTTGGTTTGAGTGCACAGAGTGGTTGAGCTGGCAGTGTCCCCGCCGCGTTGAGTGTAAAACACTGGCTGAGTTCATTCTGTCTTGGCAGCAGGACAGAGCTTTCAAAGAAAATTGTGTCTGGATAAATGTCATGGAAGTGGATAGCCAGACGGACACAAGGACCCTTTTCAGTAACTTTGCTGAGCAAACAGCTGTAGCTGAGCTCTTGGCTTGTCAGACACCAAGGAACTCACACAAGTGGGAGCTCTTACGAACTCTCCAGCCAAAAGCAGAGCTGGAGTCAGGCATTATCACCTTCGATGCTGGAGTCAGTCGCAAGGCAGGTCTGTAGCCAGGCAGGCTTTGGGAGGCCCAGGGCTTAGCACAGATCCTGAAGCAGCTCCAAATCTGCCTTACCACTGCTTCGCCTCCTTTGCTGGGGAGAGCCCCAGCTCGGGCAGCATCAAAAGCAGCACGTTGGTCAAAAGGAAGGGAAAGTGGTGAGTCTTGCCCTGCAGCAAGGCAATGATGCTGATGGCTCTGTTGGCCAGCACACGTGGGCTGCTGCGTGGCCTGTATTGCAAACAATAGCCGAATCCTAAATAAAGCAAACCCCGCCCCATAGCTGTGTCTCTCTGCTCCCAAGGTGTCCGCACGATGCCCAAGTGAATGAATAAGAACTGCTTTATGGCTCAGGCTGTGTCCCGTGCTGCCGCGGAAGGCTAATGGACTGTTACACCCCTTCAGACACAAGATCTGGGCTCTGTCCAGCTCAGCACATCCTGGCCCACCGCAGCCCAGCCGACATGTGCAGCATTTATGCTGAGGCACCATGTCATGCTGGTGGGACTGGCTGCAGCTGAGGCCTCCCCAAACTGCATTTCCAGGGTGATCTATGCTCCCACCTCATCCCTCTTGGTCACCTGGCACACAGCAGGTCTCACCTCCTTCTTCTCATGTCTTTCATCCCTCCTGCCCTGTTCTCCATGGCGTAGTAATTTTTCTTTCCACGATGTTTTACAAGCCAAGACCCCGTGGTCCCAGCTGGACTCTCCGCAGTAGCTGCTGTCACACAAACCCCCTTTTTAGGGGGAGGATCTATCCTTGCTTTTGTTGGACTGCTTTGCCACGATGTGCTTGGCAGCTGCGGTGAGAGCTGTGCCCGGGCTGCTCGGGCACCGCAGCGATTACATCTGAATGTTTGTATTAAACAGCGGGGCTGGGGACCCAGCACCAGAGGCCGAATTCAAGTGGCTTTAATGATTGGGAGTTTTGTGCTCAGAGGTTGCTGCGAGGTTAAAATAATAACGGGGTTGCTGACATTTTGCTGGTGTTGCAAAGAGTATTATCTTTCAGGGGGAGTGGGAAAGAAAGAAAGCAGCACTCAGCTCTGCGCTGCTGAGTTAACTGGGCAGAACCAGAGTAGTTTTATCTTGCCCGACACCAGTCACTGATCATCTGCTCCTAAAATCTGCCTGCCTCTGGGTGCTACCTCTGCCATGTCCACTGTGCATAGCTGTTTTGAAACACAACGTGGATGAGAAAACAAGCGATGGAAAGGCGAAGGTGAAATCGTGTAGTCAAAAAATTGCCCTTCCTTTTCCTGGGGTGAGGAGGTAGAAGGGGAGTGTGAGCAGGTTGCATTCCCCCTCCCGATCCCCAGCATCCCCAGGTGCAAGGAGCACTGCCAGACCCTTGGCAGGGAAGCAGCTGTGAGAGTGCAAGTCGGTCCCATGTTCAACTCTGTGATTATTTGCAATTTGCTGGCTGTAAATCCAGCAGCTGGAGTGTGATGATGGGACTTACCTGACACAGTTCCCGGGCAGTTCCCAAAATATTTAGAAGAAGAGCACTGCTTGTCACTAAACCAGGATGGCACAAGGATGATGGTGAGGACATAGGAGTGCCCATACCAAGCCCCCCAGTCAGCCCAGCACCCTGTCCCCCGCATATGGCTGAAGAGAGAAGGAGGCTATTTAGTCATGTTAAGGTTGTGTTGATGCCCATCTCCAATGGAGAAAGCTAACAGAAGTGGCTGAAGGAAGAGTAGAAGGACCAAGCAAGCATATTGAGATGTTTCCAAAAAATCTGTTCTGTCATGCAGTAATCTACGGCTCAGTGCCTCTGGGGCCTTTGTACCTAGGAAACCTCAGTGGATTTCACCTCCCTGAGGATGTCCAAAACATATGTGAAAGTGTGCACATTTGCCTTACATCCACAATGTCCTCTCACAGGGGCCATCACAGATTTAAACACTGTGCAACTTTATACATTCCACAGCGTATAAAAATAAATCTTATTTTGTTTTTCTTGAAATTGCAGCCTGCTGGTTTTGTGTGAGTCGCCTTAGCTCTTGTATTAAAAAAAGGCTGACGGTTGGTTCCTTCTTCATCTTCTCCATGTCATTTGTAATTGATAACCCGCTAGCATGTCCTCCTGTCTGATTTTTGGGCTAAGGAGTTCTCTCTACCTGTTTTTTCCATGCACAGAAGGCTTTCTGTACCTTTGATCACCTTTGTCAGCTTTCTCTGTATCTTTCTAGCCATAAAGCAATACCTCCTGTCACCTGTCTGTAATGCTGTGTAAATGCTACGTAAGGCCAATGTGTACCATTCATTAAGCCCAAGGGAAGTCTTTGGAGGCTTATGAACCTCACAACACTGAGGTGCACACAGAGCATGTCCCTGTTCATCCCAGTGGATTCAGAGCAGATGGGCCATAGTGGAGACCAGAGTGGAAGGAAGGAATATCTGCAGGACCGGAGAGCGAGCAAATTCTCATCCCTACAGGGACACAGCATCCTGCCATAGCCTGAAATAACAAATAAGGAGTGTGAAATTCTCTATGCTGAACACTGGAGAATGCCCGCTGAATCCCTGTAGAGAGATGTTTTAAACACGGGAGGGGTTAGACACATCCTTAGAGTGACAAACCACATTTCTAGAGCTCCCCTGAACCAGGCACTGGAGATCAACCCGAGTCAAAGGGTTGATCAAAGCCAAGCCACTCTGCAATCTCCAGGTGTGTGCAATGAAATGCAAAGAGCCTGTGCTGGCAGTTACAGGTAAGTGCAATATTTAAGTGCTTGCCTTAAATTCCCAGAAGGGCCTGGGTTATACAAGGAAAAGTTTCCAGGTGTGTGGAGTCTGGTCTTACTGTTCATATGATGTGGCAGCCTGGATCCTAACACAGGGTCCTCCCAGATTCTTAGCATGGTCCTTGGAGAAGTGACTTTTTCCTTTACTGGCTGTCATTGAAACATATAACTATAAAAGCTGACACTCATTTATACCCAAATCACAGCCCTTTTTTACGTCCTAGAGCTAGAAGAGGCATCTGATATTCAGGGTGGCTTTGCAGACCCCACGTGCTGGTGACACTGTCATTAACAAACCACAGACCAAGCCATCACAGCGCCTTCCTCTAATACTTTCCCTGATTTTGCCTGCCCAGCTTTGTGGCTAGCACACGCCTCAAGGATGGCGGAGATGCGAGTCCAGTCCCTACCTGAAGGCATTTCAATGAACATCTCTGTCTTGCCAGGAGAGGTCTGTGTTGCCTGCCATGCAGCTAGTTGGTGTACGTAAGAAGGAAAGAGTGCAAAAAACAGTTCTAGGTCATCTGAGCATGGGTCATCTGCCCCATTGCAGATGTCTCTGCTCCTGGCAGAGCCCAGTTGTACGCAGGGTGGGACTGCTTCTCTTCACACACTGCGGGAGGAGCCCCAGGGCCCCTGGCTCAGAGGCGGACGGACCCTCATCTGGCCAGGCAAGCCCTTCCCCAGAGCCCCAGCGGACTGACTACAAGGAAGGCAGAGGAACAGGTCACCTTCGTAGATGCCTGGTAGGAATCAGGCAGGCCAGGGACCCTGTTTCTGGTCCTCGGCCACCAGCCTCGCTCCCTTCTGGCACCTCGGTGTGCTGTTATTTCCTCCTTGGCTGCTTCTCTTACCATGACACAGAGATCAGCTGAGCTGAAAACTGTGTGGTTGTGTCTTTATGCGATGAATATTGAGTCTTAATGACAAAAGTGTAGGCATTGTTGCCTTGAAAATGTGTTGCTAAGAAGCAAATGAAGAGGCTGAAAAATGCAAAACACAGGCAGCAAGGGAAAACACAAGCACAGCTATGGAAGGAAGGAAGGAAGAAAGAAGCTGTGCTCATAGCTCCCTGTAATCAGATACTGCAAGGTTTAAAACCTTGCTTTCAGGAAGATCCCAAAGCCATTTTTATTTGAGGGTGTAACAGCCAGGTGCTATCATCAATAAATATTTTAATCACAAAGTAGAAACCAGCCAGTAAATGAAAGGAACAATTCAATAATATCTTCAGCTTCTTCTCAGGGATCTTCCTGGAAGTCTAGGGGAGAGATGTGGGATGGGTGAACATGGGACGGAGCCTGTCTGAGGCAACGTTACATTTTTTCCCATGTTATTCTTGGATAATACTTAGAGTCATCAGTGGAGAGTGTTTGAAACATCCGTTTGAACCTCAGCAAAGGTAACCTTTCATAACAAATACTCCAAAGGTGTTCCGAGCTGCATGCAATGACTTCTACAAAAGGTATGAGCATTTATAGTGCTCTACATACTTAATGTGCCATGCGAACACCAGCTAATTGATCTAAGTAATGTCATAAGGCAAATTAAAATATTTATCTTCCTAGAGATAAACCAGTAAGCGGAGTTTAAAGAAAAAAAGATCAGCTCCCTACTAGAATGCCTATTTAAAAGGGGAAACTGTTACAGTATTTAATGTATTTCTCCAGAATAAAGAAATTTCCTGGTATTTCTGCTATAGATGAGTGCAGAACAAATGGAAGGGCTGCATTACATTCATTTGGAAGGTTTGTTTTTCCCTCCAGTGTTACACCAACATCAGCCCATTGTTTTCAGAAGCGTTATTTTTTCCAACTGGTGTAAGCACTTAAAGAGTGCTGGAGAGCTGGAGTACTAATTCCAGTGATTGCTCCTTCAGCTATTGTCTTCCTCTTTCATATGCATACAAAAGAAGACTTAACAATACACACAAAAATATTCTGATGCTGAAATTGGGTTCAGCTGCCTTTCTGTTCGCCCCCACTCGCTTTGCCTAAGCTAAATGAAGTGCTCTTTCACGGGGCTGAATTCATCCAGCCTAGCAATCATTGTCTAAGAGCTGGACATTTATTTTGTTGCAGTCTTCCAGTCTCTCTCACAAGCACGTGAGTGAGAGCATGAGCTAGAGCTGGCCATGTTAACGGGAGGCCACAGCTCTCACTGCCTCTGCAGATCCACACCTGGGCTTTGGCAGAGCCTTACTTTGCTTGAATAAAGGCTTTGAGGATGTAGCCATATAAACTAATGTAAATACTATATAACAACTAATCTTCATTGTAGAGGAGGAAGTAATGCAGCTTTATGAGTGGGAAGGTCAAGGAATGTTATCCGCTTTTACTTAGGAGTTTTGTGGTCTCCATTTACGTTTTATCCATTTGCTTTTCTATTGACACTGGCTTGGGATAGAGGAAACTCATGCAAAGATCAGATTGCCAGTCAAGATCCTGACAAAGGAAGGAAATGGACATTGATTACAAGGGACCTGATCTGGCATTCCTCATGGAGCTCCCTGCCCCACCACGGAGCTCCCTGCCCCACTGCGGAGCTCGCTGCCCCACTGCAGAGCTTGCTGCCCCTTTGCTGACTGCTTTAGGTGCCTCAGGAATGCAGAGTGGAGCCTCATGTTTGTCCAGGGCTGGCAGCTGGTGTCTGGTGTAGCTTGGAGACTATCTGTTATGACCATGCTTGGGCAATTTCGACTGCAAGAACCAGCCGAAGTGGTTCTGATCATTCAAAAGAGAACTGGGCTTGAACCGCAGCAGTGTCCTTGCATGTCTGTTTGCTGACTCCTCGACCAAAGGGAAACCAAGAAGGGTCAGAAGGGGATTCTGTCTCCACCATGCTCCCATTATCTGCCCCCACTGTTTCCTCTTTTGGAACATTTTTTAATATAATGGAACATAGAGAGAGTGACCATAGGTACTTCTAATGATTCTGATCTCATTACAAGTGTTATTCTTTCTAACTGTCCATCTAACAACAGAACACATTTGCATGCTATTATAGACCCATTTTATGAGTATATATACACACAGACACACATTCAGTTATATACCAAGAGTAACCAGCTTACAGTAGAGTTGAATTTTTTTTAAACACTTGTTCTCCAAAAACTTATGATAGCATGGTTTGTGAAACACGGGAAAAATTACTAGACTTTATGATTCTAAAACATAACAGGTAGAAATTAATTCCAAGGAAAAAAAATTGCATGGGATCCACAAGTAACTGTAAAGTTATTTTGCTTTGGAAATTAACAATTTAACAGACAACCATTTGGCTTTAGGATATGCACTGGCACATAATACAACACTCAAAAGATTATACGCAATCAGTTCAGGTCAGATTTGCAGATTCTACTCTCCGTCACGGGGGGTCCAAAAGCTGAGAAAACTCCAGTTGTCTCCAATTTCAGATTTACGTCTGTGAAGCAGGGACTGGAATCTGTTTTTGCATACTTGTCCATTACAGAAGTTAGAGAAATGCTAACCCTGCCTGATCCCTCGTGCTTGTTTCTGCTCTTGGTTTTAAATGTAACAGTAGGGAATTCTCTGCCAATGCAGAGAAAATCAGGAACACTGGACCGTAGTATGGGTTGAGTAAATAGCCTACCAGGAGAGAGGCTTTGCCCCTGCAAAGGGTTTTCTGGGCATGGGACAGATAAACTTTCCCATTGGCATATGCACATGTGTCATGCACACACAGAGAGCTGGCCAAAGCCTCAGGGACTTTTGCCACCATCCTGTTAATCATTATCGAAGCAGACCTGTGTTCTTTGAGATCTCTGACCTGTTTTGCAGCCCTGAAGGGTTTATTACAGTCAGTGCAGCCTTGGCCGGTGTTTGGATTGCGTGCTGACAGCCAGCCAGCTGGCCGTGGTTCAGAGCTCAGCGATACGGAGCGTTGCGGGACTGCCCGTTTGTCCTTCTTGGCCTCTTGGGAAAATGGAGTAACTCCTGCTTCCATCAGCCAAGGGGGAGCGGGCAGCCCGAGGGACATGGGGCGAGGAGGAAGCAGCAGGATGAATTTTCCTTGGGTGATAATGAGGTCACGTGGATGTTGTGGTTGCGAGAACATGAATTCAGGACTGAAGAGCAGTCAAGTGAAATGGGATGGTGCAAGGAGTGCCTCTGTCTTCAGTGGACTGCTCCAAACACATGAAATCTCAGCCTCAAATCTTACAAGATTCACGCAAACAGAAAAGACTTCTCCTAGAGGTCTTTGTTTAAGTCCATTTATTTTCTTTCTTTTTTTTCAGGACTCTGGAGGTTTTCCTGAAGCCTTTGGTGATTTGCTGAAGCCTTGAACTTCAGCAAGAAGTTCATTCAATCTTGAATTAATTCAAGAATTTAAGTACTGTCCTATTCCTGCTCTCCTAAATTGTAAATAATTTCAGACAAAGAGGAATCAGAACCATTTTGTCAATCATTTTGATTAGACAGTATCTTGCTGGCTCCTGCATATCCTTTCTGGTTGGTGACTCTCAGGGTAGACGTCTGCTTCAAATCCCATGAAAGTGAGACAGTAAAAAATCCATTAAGAAGTGGAATTAGGAGTTCAAACCCAGTAGCCTTGCTGGGTAAGGGGCCTGTGACTAGATAACCTTTAAAGGTCCCTTCCAACCCAAACCGTCCTATGGGTCTGTGAGTCTACGATAAGTGTGTGACCATGCAGTCACTCAGGGAAGCTCCTCTTTGGAGCACATTCCCAAGAGGACATAAATAAAGGAAATGGTTCCTTTTTCTCAGTACTGGAAGCTCATGAAAATCATCTGCACCAATTCTAAGAAAGGGCACCAGCCATGCTACATAGAAGGCATCTCCATGGGGTCAAAAGGAGGGAGCAGAGATAGCTATCTATCTCCAACACAAGAGTTTGTCTGCCCTTCTGAAGAGCATGTTACCTCTACTCTGACTAGCGACAAAGCTCTTCAGACCAAGAGATTTATTCTTTTACATTTATCAGGAAGGCATTAGGAAATGGAAGGATGTTTATTTCCCACCATCGCCCCAGTAGAGTTTTAGCCAGTTTTGTCATATCTCCATACATCCAGATTTTAGGGTCCACTGCCTTACGTGCCACCTACCTAAGGCACAGAGCTATGGGTAAGCATGAGCTTGTAGTAACAGACAGCAAACCCAATATCAACACCAGCAAGGCCTGTCAGCTAGACCAGGCAGACTTGTTTTCTGCTTGAGTTAATCAAACTCCCGTAAGAAGCTTCCAGAGAACACAGGGGGTTGCATAGTGCCTCATCCTGGCTGCTGAGGTTCACATTTCTGTGGGGCTGGAGCTGACCAAAGGGGTTTGTCTCCTGTTCCAGGAGGCTGAGCCCTTGCAGAACAGTGTGTGCTGCAACCAGGATGCTGTCTACTGTAATCCTTCTTTCTTCGAAACACGGTAAGGTGTGACTTTTTCATGAGGCCAGGAAAGGGCTCTATTGATTTTTTTGTGTGCATGAAACAGCAGTGCAATTTTGAGCCTCCCCTGCTGTCTCACCAGTTCAAATCCCGACGCTTTGCAGAAATGACAATTCTGTGCGGTATGAAATCACTTGGCACTAACTAGTACAAAGAAGGCTGTGCACTGTTGACAAAAGCCTTTTCATCAGTTACAGCCAGCTGTCTGGGTGCATGCTCTGAAAACCTTTGAAATTTTGGGGGCTGAATCACTTTGGTTGCATTTATCCATAATCTTCTTCAGCACTACTCAGGAGTTTGCAGTAAGCAAATTTTACTCATTAGGGATAATAAACATAATTCACATGTATTTCCGCTCCATTTTACCAACTACATCACAGGCAGTCATCTTAAGGTACAAAATATACATGTTCAGTAAAGGCTTATTTTACTTCAGTCAATAAGATATGAAGGCACCGTGTGTCCAGGAAAGAACAATTTAGGGAAATTAAGAGCTGTTTCATGACTGCAAGAACAAAGCTCACTTCCAGCATCTCTCTGCTCTGTGGCTTCTCTGGTGCCTACGAAAAGGCAGCATGTGTCCAGCGGCGACACAAAGGGTGTAAAACTTTCCCCCACTGAAGCCATCTTTAGATCTTGAAAATGGAGCTGCTTGATGAGTGGAGACAGAGCATTAGCGTGCACTGAGGGCAGTCAACAACCATGCACTTCTCTGTGGGTTGTCTTTTTGGGGTCTTCCCGAAGGCCAGCAACCCTCCTCTCAGAGGCCAAACGTCCATTTCACCCCCATGGGACAGAGAGGTAAAGTCTTTGTGAAAAAAATCTCTGTGGGGACACTTTTCCAGTTCTGACTGGAGGAGAGGGCTGGTTTTTTCCAGTAACACCTGATCTCCTAACCTTCATCCTGTGCAAGCGCAGAACAGAACGGCCGCTGTGTCCTCATCAAGCTGGTCTAAACAGAGGGCTCTGCAAATGTCTTCAAATTCTGCTTTTAAATTAACTAGTCCTGGAGGCTTTGTAAACCCCAACTCACCTGGGCTAACGTTTGGTGGGACAACACACCACGCTGATTCCAGATACCTTAACCAGTAGCTTTTACTAGGATTTGGCACAGAGTCCCTCTTGGCATGTAGCAAAGCACAAGATGATCTACACTGCACTGAACTTCAGAGGGTGTGGGGAAAGCAGGTTTGCTCTTCCCTTGATATAGATCTGTATGGAGGCAATGATGCCACTGGTACATTTTATTAGTGGAGGGGATAGTGCAGGGTGCTGCATATGCTTTTCTCTGCCCCCAAGAAGGGCGTGCTGAAGGTATATACCCCAGTACACAACGTGCATGCAGAGATGCACTCACATTTCTCCCGTATGTACCCAGCTTAGCTATTGTGACCACCATGGTGGCTAAGGCCAAGAAGGTGATGAGCAATCCAGACTGCTCTCCAGGGCTGCCAGACATTACCTCCTTCCTCTGTCAATGGCAACGCTTAAATGAGGCACTGTGAGCAAGCAGCCTAAATGCAGCCCATAGTGTAGAAAGATAGGAGAGAGGCAAGTAAGAGCGTGAAGGGTGTAAGGGCAGAAAGTAGGAGAAATGACACCAGACTCAAAGGCTTGCCAGGATAATGCAGGAGTGCAAAAAGAGGCAGAAGAGAGAGAATGGGAAGTACA
Organism: Gavia stellata; assembly: GCF_030936135.1. Lineage (NCBI taxonomy): Eukaryota > Metazoa > Chordata > Aves > Gaviiformes > Gaviidae > Gavia > Gavia stellata. The sequence goes on along the minus strand of NC_082594.1, from coordinate 22,771,883 downwards.
GAAGTGGAAAAGTCTGGAAGAGAGTGAAAGAAATAGAGGACAGCATAAGGGTTAACTTTGGTAGCAGTTTCCTTTGAACAGGGAGGGGGGAGAAGAGCTGAAAAGAACAGAGACATGAAGAACAGATAGCAGTTTCCAGTCTTCTGATTTATAGGACCCATATAAATGCTTAGTCGCACAGCACTTTCATTTTCGAAAACTGCTCGGTCATGATGCAGACAGCACTCGTGCCATCGCTGCACAGTTTCATGCAGGACCCCTCCCGTTCCTGGCGCAGGGTGCAGAGCTCTGGCACGCGCCTCCGCAGACCCTGCGCCACAGCCTCGGTACCGCCCTTTCTCCTGTGGTCAGAAGACATGCGTGCGGGCTAGAATTTGTACCTATTAATTTAAATTAACTTTTCCAGACATCTTGCTCTGCATGCAGCTCTTTGTTCATGTCTCGTCACTACGATACACAGGATTTTTCATGCAGATAATTTAACGTGATGTTGTGGTCCCACATCCTACAGCTCCCCAGTGGAAGTCCCTGGTTGGAGTCATGCTGTTTGGAGCAGGAGGTTCTCATCCTCCTCATTAGTTTAGTTGATTCAAACCCTTCCTTACAATCCGAAAGCGAGCCCTGGAACAGCAATTTCATGACCTGTCGTCACCTTCAGAGCGCTGAGGCTCACTAGAAGGCCACCCGCGCAGGGTGCTGGACACTGACTTTGCACCAGTGTGCGCAAAATGCCAGGATTGTCACATTTTCCGTAAACTACCACAGAACAGAGTAAGTGCACTGCCTGTATCCCTCTGAGTGGTGTTAGATAATGTGTGAACATTTAAAAGACCTTTATTTTTCTGTAGAATAACATAACCTGATACAGGGACAGAGGAAGTTCACACAATTAAGACGTGCTACAAAGTGACAGTGGTTGATCAATCAACTGACTAATTGCATCTGACTGCGGCAAGTAGAGATTCTTCTGTCCTGAGTTTGCTTGCAATGAAGCGAGGAAGAGAAATGAGTCGCCTAAATGGCATGAGGCACAGGACAGCCAGCACAATCAGTCGCTTTGGTCAGTCACCTTCGCTGATGGGAAAATACAGACAGTTCTCTGGTACTCCTGGAACCTTTATTCAAGATGTTGCATGCAAAAAAATGTTTAGGATTAGAAGCATTTTGTATTTTTGATATGTTTCTAAAAAGTAACTGTTATTTTATCACCTAATCACAGAATCACAGAATCACTAAGGTTGGAAAAGACCTGTAAGATCATCAAGTCCATCCAAGGTATACAGTGGTGTTTTATTACCAAATCTGAAATTTATTACAGTTATTTTGTGGTTATACCAAGGGTTGAATTAGTTCTTTATTACTATAAGCAACTGATAACACATACCTAATTAAGGTATCTTTGTATCTATCTCTCTTGTTTGCAATTGTTCTGACACCAAGTTCTTGCTGGTACTGAACAATTGTTATTATTAGTGACTTCAGTGACCTGAAACAAGACTGAATTAGCAGGTAGAGAAAATGTGATTGCACCACCAAGTTTCTAAGTAGTTTGATTGGTAAATAATACAATAATGCCAATTAGAACATCACATCTGCTTATCTCATGGATGTTACATGATAAAATAAATATGTAGCTGTAAATATATCTTATTATGATAGGGTGTAGTCTGCATCATTTTAATTACTTGTAAAAAATAATTAAGCTTCTTTATGAAATCAGATATCAGAAACAATTGTGATCTGCACCTCAATTTTGTGAATACACCATCACAGAAAACACAAGCAAATTAAAAAAACCCCTGTGGGCCAGATATTATTTTGTGTTTCTGAGATAGAATAGAATAGAATAGAATAGAATAGAATAGAATAGAATAGAATAGAATAGAATAGAACAGAACGGAACGGAACAGAATAGAATATTTTCAGTTGGAAGGGACCTACGAGTTCCAAGTAATATTTCATGTGTTGTTTTGTGTCTTTGCTGAAAAAAATTCCCAAAACAAGCTGGCATATGCATGAAAAATGTGGCTTCATGGCACCAAAGAGAGAAGGATTTGATCTTGGTGCTCTGAGTTGCAAACATAGGGTATATTTTGTCATTGCCCTTCCTGTGCATTAAGAAAAATCAAGATTTTGAATCCTCTGTGTAAATAACAAGACTGCAACACATACACACCTGATCCTAGCAGCAGTTTCCTTTTCCAACTGCATCTTCCAAGCCAAAATGGTTCCAAAGAACAAGAAATAACCCAATGAGTGATCGACATGATCCCCTGCATGGTACAGCTATTTAAATTCTAGCTCAGGAAGATCATGGTGCTAATGTGGACATCGTGCTTCTAAGAGGTGCTCTGTGCTGCTGAAGTAAGCAGAAATCACTGCACAACACCACAGCACAATCATATTCTTGAGGCTTAGGGGCCTCAGGGTGGACGCTGGAGGCACCTAATTTTCTATTAGGGATTTAGTCATTTGGAAAAAATTGGGAAAGAAAACATATGCATAGAGAACATGCAAGGCAGGTGAATTTGATTTCCTTATAAAGAAAGTAAGGAAGGGGCAGGGACTGTGACTTGTCCAGAGTCAGAGCTGCAGTAACTGGGGAAGGTGGGAACAGAAGGTGGGTTTCATTATTTCCCATCCCACGCTCAGCCATGAGACCAAACTCACAGAATCTCACAACATTCATCAAGGCTAGGAATAAAAGGACCAAAAATATTTCAGCTCAAACTTCTGTTTCTGCCTTATTCTAGAAACAGTCCCACCATCCATTTTTTTAGATAACTTTTTCCTTCTTCAGTTATAACTTTATTCAGTTCCTCTCCTCCTCCTCTCTTCTCCCTCCTACCCTAGGACTGGCGAGTGGGAAAGGCAAATGGTGAAGGCCAGTACCTGCCACACAAATCAGCAGGCACCAGGGCTGGTGAAAATTCCCTGCTCCCAGCTTTTATGGCAGGGTGCAATCGGTGGCTTGTGTTTGCTATTTAAACAAAGGAACCTTGGAGTTAGAGGGAATGTCTTCCCCAAGAAGCTGCTGACTCCTGAAACCCAATGTCCTGCTCCTTATCAGGCCAGTTTATGACAGGTTTCATAAATGTTTTATGAGACCCTGATGACTGCATGGCTGAGCAGGGTGGTGGCAGCTGCCTCCAACTTTGTGCGTTGTTGACAAAAGATCAAAGACCAGATTTACCACCCTGATAAGATTGGATGGATAAGAATCTCGAACTGACTTTTTCCCTGTTTCCTGCACGGACAAGCACGTTGCAGGACTTATTGACAGAGGCTTAATCCTGAAGACCTTGTTTGGACAAAGCTCCTACCAATTTCTACATTCCTTCCCTTAGGCTTAGTGGAGATTCCTTGAAATGAGCAGTAAAGTTTGAGACCGTTGTCAATTTAGGGTGAGCCACCACTTTGACTGAAAACCCTTCTTCAGAGAGTCCCTGGGCAGAGGAGCGCTGAGGGGATCGTTTGCCTTTGGTGGGGTCAGGTCAATGGAAACAACCATGGCATTTTCAGCTTTCCAAATTTTTAAAGCTCTGGTGCACAAGGCTTCCCTCCAATTGTTGCAGAGCTCTGGCTTGCTCCTGTATGTGGTCCTCCAGGCTGGGATCTGATGACCGGTGGTGTCCCACCGGCTGAGCCCGGTGGAGGCAGCAGCTGGGAACATGAGCTGCATGACAGAGGCCAGCCAAACCTGTCACGCACAGTATGTCTGATTTTAACACGTCTGACTTTCTAACTATCCATCCCCCAGTAAGGTCCTGAGATTGGTCTGAGTCGGGGCTTGAGGTGGTACTTGTCCTACAGAAGGAGATGTCTCTCCTGCACCAGGAGCACTGACTCCCAGGCTGGGCACTGCGGTCCCAGGACCTAAAGGCTGCAATATGAGGGAGCTGCTCAGTGCTGTCAGAAGCACATTATACTTGCCATGATTTAGGGTAGTAGATGTGTTAGCAAGCTAAAGAAAACAAGCAATAAGGCAGGGCTGCAGTGTGTTTCAAACATAACTAGAAGTCAGAAGAGTTGACTTCTGTTACTATTTTTTGCTGTAAACTTTCTGGGTAATTGTCAAAAAAATGTATGCCGCTTTCGCTTGCTTGGGAAGAGACATTTTTAGTTTCTTGTCAGAGGATTTTTTCATTATTAGTAGAAAAACTTTTTGAGACAGCTAAAAATAAGGTATTGTAGAAACACTGGGCTTAGTCATTCTGTGTTTGTTGACTTTTTTAAGCAATGCACGAGCAGAACAACTGTCCTTCGATGACACAGGGCATGCCTGCTCCCTGAAGTTTTGTTTCTCAGGAAGCCTGACTCCTCACTCAAAAAATGCCCAGTAACATGGGTTAGCGAGACCAAAGTATCTCAGAAATTGCCTTCAGAGCCACTTGACCAGCAGAAAGAATGGCTCAAAGCAGTAGGCTGTCCCACAGCACTTAAATCCAGGCACAGTAAGAAATGAAGAGAGGTAAGGTGGGATCTAAACTTCCACCACCAAGTTCTCGGAGCCAGAGCCCGCAGTAAATCCGATAAAATCCATTTCTTCACTGCCAACCGTACCTGGCCAGAGAGACACTGGTGTTCCTCTGCTTGGAGAGCAGGGAAAGACAACCTGATCTCATTAGGAAAGATTTAGATTTTCTCAGGCTACCAAGTGTCAAACAACAGTTGGATAAACAAGTGACTCCCCCAGGCTTGAAGTGTGCAGTTTGCTGGGAGCTGCCGTCTGTTTTGTGAGTTACATTTTCTTCAGTCTCATTGAAAATCAAAGATTTTAAAAAGTGCAAGTTTAAGCATTTTTCCTCTGTCCCCAGTGCAGAAGCTTGCTCCTCTATAGCTCAAAGAAAGATACTTCTGCAGAAAGATAGGGCTTAGCGGCCATAAAACAGCCCATCAAGTGTAGCTGGCTGGGCTTTACACCCTCTTTGTGGAAGTGTAAGTAACTCCACAAAGTGATGGAGAGTGAAAAATCAAGCCCAGTGTCCTGAAGTACCGGAGGGACTCAGTTTTAAAAACAACACATGGAAAATTAACATATATAATCTATCATGGTTTTGCAGGAGGTAATAGCAACAAATATCCTGTTATAGAATCAGGTAATCATTTGGCTTCCAGTTACTTTATCTCCATGCTTGTAGGCTGCTATGGGAAGTAGAGGTAAGACTCTGCATGGAGTTTGGCGGTGCAGTTACCATCCCTGTGCAAGCAGGGACACCAGCGGAGCAGAGCTGATGGGGCCACCACCAGCCCCTGCGCCTGGTCCCACCCTGCCCCGGGGATCAGTCAAAAGCGATGCCAGGGAGAACCACTGCTCCCCATGGGCTGTGGGGGCCCATCATCCCGGGCTGCAGAGCACCCCGTGCTGAAATACATGCCAAGCCCTGACGTTGCATGGGTCTGCTTCTCCTCTGCGCGCTGTAAAAGCTCCGGCCCAGGGGAGAAGCAGGGGGGGAAGCAGCCCCGTCTGGGGCAGTTTTGGCAGGGCGGGAGGGCAGGCAGCAGAGCCGGTGCAGAGGCAGCCAGTGCCGCCTTTTATAGCAAGCGCAGGCAGGTGGATGTGGATCTTTATCTTCTCCGAACTTGTTTTCTAAACATTATCAACTCAGATTACTGTCCACAAATTTCACTCCAAAACTTGAGAGTAATAGGCTTTTACAATGCAGTAAAGAAAGATATTAACTGGTTCGGGGATTGACTAGACAACCATTTACACCACTCTTTTATCAATATTGCCATAATTTGACACTTCTGAATGGAGGAGGATTGTAAAGCGCCTGCAGACCCTGTAAAACATGTTAAATGGAGATTAGTCTTACTGCTTAGTTTAAGCCTAGTAAAAGATAATTAAATTGACTGATGCAGCTGTAAATCTCACTTTTATCAAATCCTGGCTCTCTTTGTCCTTATGATTTTACAGCATCATTAATGTTGTTGTGACAATATCATTAATCTCCTCCTGCTGTTCAGAAAATGAAAGGCAACCAGCAGACACTATATAAATCAGCTCTCCCCTCGCTGGCGTTATCTCTTCTCCCTTCTTGACTCTCAGACAACTCAGACACACATTTCATTCACAAGGTGATTTCATAAGCTGAAAATTAATTGTAAATATAGCATACTGAGTCTTTCACTGTTGCTTGTGTGAGAAGGTTTTATTAGATTTTTTTTGTGAAGCAAAAAGGGATTAGGAATAATTCTTCAGTGTTCTTCAGTGTTTTGGTTTGAATGGGGTTTTATTACTTAACTTTTTTCTGTCAGCGGTACAACACGAGAGACCATCAAGCCTACAAGTGGAGGTGCACTGCTATTTGGAAATACTGGGAACTCCAGCTTAAGTCATCAGTGACATATTTTTTATTTTTCCTGATGGGGGAGAATTAATTAGACAGAAATGCTTGACTTTTTTCCACTTCTGGTTTCCAAGTGAGGACTGGGACTGAGCTGGGTATGGGGGGGAGGTCAACAGTCTGTATGGGGAACTCATTGCCCAACAGCACTGCATAAGAGATCCCAATGTAGTAACTGGACCCTCTCAGCACGCAGAAGGCTTTGCACTTCTGCAATTCCCTGTGGGCAGCATAGATGTGACAGGGAGTTTAGCTACATGGACTCAGGCCGGCTATGTTACCTGCTCTTCGGGACCAAGGACTCATCATGGTCCTTTTTATATGCTAGTCTAGATGGATCCACTGCATGTCCCAGGTTCAGGCTCGCCAAGGGGAAGCTCTTCTGCTGGGCATAGCTACAGAAAGTTGGGGTGATGACAGGTATGGGGTGCTCCAAATTCCTATGATGGAGTGAAGACCCAGCAGGCTTTTAAGAGATGACTCATAAAAAGTCATAGAAGTGACCAAAATACCTGTCCTGGTGTTTCATAGCAGTCACCAGAGGCTTTGGGAGAACCCCGGAGGGATGCAACCCTCATGACTGCCTGGGGCGGTGTCACACTGCCTTACCACTGTATCTCAGCTCAGCGTCTCCCCAAAATTATTCCAGCTTTCTTTCCTCTGTGTGCTTTTCCCCTTCATGACTGCATATGAACCATGCAGCCTGAATCATACGGGTTTTTAAATTCTAAACCACTTTGTTCTCCAGAAGAGGGTCACTCGCCTTCCTGAGATGTAACGGTGGACGCTGGGTCATGCGCCTTGGGTTGGCTGAGGCACACAGAATCCCCTCTCTCAGTGTGAGGTGGACAACATAATCCCACCTCAAACAACAGGAGACTTCAGATAAGTGAAGTTCAGATAACCACGCTGTCTGCCTTCCCCAAGGTCAGCTGGCTCAGCAGGGCTTTATCTACATTGTTCTACCTAAGATATTTACCCAGGACCCAGGACCAAATCCCTTCAAAGCTAGATTTCCACTCAGGCACTTCACCTTGGGTGGTAGGTCTCACATGACTGAAATTTCGTGGGGGCTTTCTGAAAAAAAAAACAAAAAATCCCACAGTCTGAATGCTGATTGAAGCCAAGTGGCTCCTCCTAACAAGGGCTATCAGCAGGCAAACTATGAAGTTTGCAGCTAGGATATTCTCACTGGCCATTTTCTCTGGCTATCTGTATTTTCCTGGTTAATTCAAGGTTTGAGGTTGTCCCCTAGGACTGATGTATAACCAGAATTGTGCTGTACTTGGCTGAAGTCAATGGAACAAATTGGGTATTTTAGCTCACTGTTTATGGGGGAGAGTTTATGTGAAAAATATTTCAGAGTTCATAATCCAGTGTTTAAATTATGGTGAAGCCTAAATATAGTGCTTTAATCATCAGCAGCTATAATTTCACTCCAGTATTTTTTAAACTCCATGGTTTGAAAGTCCCAAAGATAAGAAGCACTTCTTAGCAATGCAAATAGATTCAGAGCATGGGGTTCACCCAGAGGCCATTCCTCCAGCCAGGGCTGTGTTTACCTTTCCAGCTCCCAGGGAAGAAGAAAACAAGGAGCTCCGTCCAACCTTGGCTCTTTCAGATCCTCAGGGTGGGCAAGGTTTGCCCCTCTGCAAAGATCCAGGGCAGCACCAACATCTCTTTTCTGTGTCAGCCCTCTAGATAAGCAGGAAGGGCCATTCAGAGGTGGTGCCTAAGCTCTGCAAAGGGGAGGAAGTTATGTACAACAGGTAGCCATGGTCTGGGATAAAGGGGTCATGGGAAGAAACGCATAGTTTTGTTTGGGTGTGCTGTGTGCTAGGCTTAGATATATTCTTATACAAGAGTATGTATAAATAGATACGTTTTTTTTCTAGGAGCTGTGTAAATTCACGCCTGTCAGGTAGTGTTCTTCACGGATGAGGAGGATTCATCTCACTAGATGGCTAACTTCAGTCTTGCAAAATGTAGGTTTTTAGCCTTAAGCTCATCATCTGAGCAAGCAAGGGAGATAGACAGGCATCTCCTGAGCACAGTTCATCAGAGCCAGGGTTTAATAATCCCCTGGAGGTATGTAACTGTCTCTGTTGACTACACAGCGGGGTAGACATCTAGCTTGGACTAGATGTGTGACATACTGTGGTCCTGTCTGGTAAAGAAACATTCAGGAGAGAGAGATCTACGTGAGCCAAATGACTGCGCCGGAATCCCAGGCGTGGTGCAGGCAGCCCCCTTCCTTCTGCTGCCTGCCAGGGATTTCGGTCATGCAGAAAGGCCCTGGCTCCCGCTGCCTGGGGCAGGCTGGGAAGGGGCCTTGTGCGGGGCAGGTCAGCAGGACAGGAGATGGGCTCTTCCAGGCCAGGGGCTGGGTGTCCTCACAGGGCTCTCGCAGCTCAGAGCTGTCCCCCGAAGCCTGGGGAGACCCTCCAGCAGAGCCCTGCGCCCAGCTCATTTCACAGGTGCCGTGACCTCAAAAATCCTCTTAGCTGGGTCAGTAGGTACAGATGCTTGGAAGTCCAAGGGCAGGGTTTTGCCAAAGTCCACCCCTTTATGGTGCACAAAGGTCTGCCACCCCGGCCAGGCGTCTCCGCTGTGCCCAGGGGTGAGGTCCCAGGAGCCGTGGGCTGCCCTGGCTCTGGGCAGGTGATGAGAGCAGAGTCCTCTCTGCCCTGGAAAGCATTTGCACTCAAGCAAAGCAGTGCATTTTTCAAAACCTGCCATAAAGGAAGTGCCCAGTCACAGCCCCAGGTCCCAATGGCATGGACAATGCTTGGAGGCACTGTCTTGCAGAAGCTGGAGGGGCACCAGCATCTGGTCCCAAAATAATGACTCAGATTATCTGGAAGCATAAATAGCAGAAGACACTGAGTGTTGTTACTCCTCAATAAAAGGTGCACATTATTTGATTCTGATTATATTTAGTTCAAGTTGCTTCCTAATGATTAGCATTTGAAAGAGATGTCAACAATTTTCACTTTCTTTAAATGAAGGGTGATAGGCTTTTATAGCAGAGTATAAAGATATCAGCTGGGAAATCTACGGCCATCAATGGCTTTATTTTTTTCCCTTTATCTATTGATATAGCCCTAATTTGACACTTGTCTGTTGAGGAAGCTTGTAAAGAGACTGCGACCCTGTAATGCGAGTTAAATTTAGATTAGTCTTACAGCCCACTTAAAGCCCAGTAAAGTGATAATTAAATCCACTGTTGCGGCTGTAAATTCTCAAGTACTTGGAATTAGGTAGTCTCTAGTCCTGCCACTGGCAATACAGCTTCATTAGAGTTTGTACTGTCCCCTGTACCAGGGGCCCCTCCAGATGTGGAGTGGAGGTGAGCATCTGCCTGACGACACTGCCCAGATCCTGCAGCCTCATCTGGCCCATCCAGCCTTGTGAAACGGGCACCGTCACTGCCACAAGTTGCATCTGAGCCTTGGGGCAAGGCTGATATGACCACACTTACATCTAAATTCAAACTAGAGGTTATAATCTGGTCAAAACCATTCAGTTTATCAGAAAGAAAAGATAGCCCTGCCCTGCTGTTGGGGCAGACAACAAATAATTTTACGTTATCCTATTTTGGCTTCTACTTTCAAGCAGCATTAGTCATTTGGGAACTGAAGCTATCAGACTTTGGCCAAGGTTTCAGTGTGTCTGTGCTGAGCTCTGTAGCGGGGGAGAGCCCATATGCCCTTTTGCTTGTGTTGCCCACAAGCCAAGCATGCTGCAGCCCCACAGGGATGATGCAGGGTGAGCTCAGCCTCAGAGGAGAAAGGGAGCTGGAGGAAAGCGTGGCAGTCTGTCCTTCCCTCATAATGACTGGTTTCTTGGGTCATTTCATTCTGTCTCTGTATCCCTGGCATCAGATTAGTAAACCTGGAGCAGGGCAGCTGGCTGGGAGACAGAGAAAGCCTTCTTGAAGCAGAACTTTGCACGTGCCGCTTGATTTGGAAGGATGCCTCTGCTTGTTTCTTTGGTAGGGAAAGACTGCTTTCACAGATACTTAAAGGAAAGAATTGCATATCCAAGAGTCATGCAAAAGAGAACAGGTTTCAGGTTTGGTCACTGTGACTCAACAGGTGGCTTATGATAAAAAAAGCTTGAAACACATTCAGTGTTCTTTGCTGTCTCAGTTCAAGTTTTGTCCGATATTGTACTTGAATTTCAATCATTATGATAATTAAATTTTCAGGCAAGCATCGGATCATTTTTTCTAACAACAATTACTTATTACTTTTCTTATTTTCTTGGCATTCGTGGTTCCCTGTGATCCATTAAACAGATAACATCCTGCACACTTTCTCACTGAAAAATATGTAGTACTAAAAATTGTCAATGAGCAGCAGTTACAGAGAACCATGCAGCACAAAAGACTGCTCACCAGGTGGAGGTGCCTTTCTTGAGCCCATGACTCAGTGAGGATGAGATTCTTCCCACCTGGTTTTATACGTGTGCCAAATGGAGACCTCTGCATCTGAGCTACCACCTTATTTTCCATGTGTAGTTGTGGGAGGGAACTTGGTTTCTTTCACATTCTGGCCAGACAAGTCATGCTGAGAAAGCACCCAGTGCCACATCTTCCTCTCCATCGCACAGCCTGACCTGTGTCTTCATTACACCAACAGATACCTGGAAAAGGGGTCTGCTGAGGGGTACCAAGCCAAGGGAAAGCCTCTGAGCTGAAAATATAACAGGGGCTGGGCGAGGGAGGTATTACAGATACTCGTCTGTCCTTAGTCTTCCCTTGGCATGTGCCACTAACAGTATCTGCTAGAGGCAGGAGGTAGATGGAGTTTGGGGCTGAATCTGAATGACCCGTCTCCAGTTCTCAGTTTCTAAATTAATTGAGAAACTGGCTGAGTGGTACCCACCTTTGGTTCTATGCCAGCCTGGCGGGACTGTGCTGTGGTACATCCCTGCCCTGCTTGGATGTGAAAGGATTAGATAGCTCTGCCCTGAGGTAGCTACATGGGAGGAGCAGTTCAATTTTCACTGAAACCCCCTAAATTTAGCAGCCTGCCTGTAGGTTGGTATATGCAAGCCCAGCCTCTAAGCTCCCCTTACAGGCAATGCTGTGGTCAGGGGAGCAGTGCTGCCAACCCCAAGGCTACCAGGCCAGTCTTCCGAATCACTAGCCGAGCTCAGTGGGCTGCATTGCTGAGATCTCTTGACGATAGGTGTGTAACACGCTTGGTGTGCAGGTGGACGCCTGAATGTAGATGTCTTAATCTTGGGCCAAACGCTTTTATTGTAAAAAGGGAAAGACTCATGTAAGTGCTAGTCGATGTAAAAGCTTTTGGAGTCCGTCCCGTGTGCGGAATGCTTTGCAGCCCAGCAGACTCTATGATGTCAGGCGGTAAGAGAGATTTATGCTGTCGAAGCAAGGACCGTGACACACACAGTGTTATTTCTAGAAAGCTGTTTAAAGCTACTGACATTCAGGATGGCACATAAGAATCGCACGTGTTACAAAAGGAAACCCATGCCAAGGCAGGGAGGAGGAACGCAGCAGGCGGAGAGCGCCGCCCGCTCCGGCCGCTCCCCGGGGCGGTGCTGCCACCCGGCGGGGGCGCGGGGCTCCGCTCCCGCCGCTCAGCCTGGCACCGGGGAGCATCCCCTGCCAGGGGGACGTGTGGCCACCTTTTTTACTGTTACAGCCCCGAGAGCGTGCCACGGGGCTGGGTGCGGAGGATGTGCAGCAACCTGGGGGACTGGGAGCCCCTGAAAGTTGAGGATTAGAATCACAGAATCACAGAATCACAGAATCACTAAGGTTGGAAAAGACCTGTAAGATCAAGTCCAACCATCAACTAACACCACCATGCCCATTAAACCATGTCCCACAATGCCACGTCCACAAGTTCCTTGAACACCTCCAGGGATGGTGACTCCACCACTTCCCTGGGCAGCCTGTTCCAATGCTTCACCACTCTCTCAGTAAAGTTAGGAAGAGTGGTGCCGTGAGACTAAATCATGTTATTTTGTAACTTTCAAGTAGTTATTTTGCTGGCCTGGTACTTTGAGTACAAGAAGAAGGAGAGAGCTTGACAGCTGCTATGAAACCAGGGGCGAGGCGCTGGGCTTTGTTTCTGGAGCAGGGATGCTCCTCCACGCAGAGACCTGCCCCTCTGCCATGCTGCTGCTCTTTTTCGTGGCTTCAAAGCTCACGCTCACACCTTCTTTCTCAGACACACGTCTATGCACCTGCAAAAGTGGGATGGTCCTGCCTGTAAGAGTTTTTGCATTTGTGAATTATTTTCCACTTGGGCTTTCACTCCCCCTCATTAGACAGGACTTCAAGAAAGGGCAAACTGTTCCTGCCTGGGGACTTTATGTCCCATGCCAGGGCAGTTGAAGCTACCACCTACCAGTCACCAGGATGGCATCCATCATGTCTGTCTGCACAAATGAAACCTGTGTTCCTTCTTCTCTGCGTCAGAGGCCATGTGGTGAAACCCTTTGCCTTGACCTTGTCTTGCCTCTTCTGCCTCTCTGCAGGGTGTGAGGGTCTTACCCCAGGGCTGTGGGTGGTGGACCAGAGGCCTTTCAGCAGCCCCACAATCCCCAGCTTCTGCCCTCAACCCTCCTGCTCCTCTCTCATCTTCACCAGTGATCACCAGAGAGAAAAGCGGAGGATTTAAAACACCCCAGACAGGGACATTTTAATGAGAGGAGGGAGCACAGCAAGACATGAGTGCTCTGTTAAAGCAACCTAGAGTTAGACACTGTCCCATGCTATTTGAAGACATAATAAAATTTAATGCATTAGTCTTTCAAGAGTCACCAGTGCATATCCCCTTGGCTGCCTTCAGAACCACTTTTTAAATATTGAAAATCCCACTGAGCCTTCACTATGAAACTTTAATGGAGACGGGTTCTCTGAGCCTGCTGAAAGGATTTCTCTGCAGCCTTTCAGTTAATTTACTGGGCTTCTTTCTCCTCAGCATCTTTCTTTTCAGGGTCTTTCTTCTCTCTCTCTCTCTCAAGTGCTAGTTCTGCTCTTTGTTTCATTTTTCATTTTCTCTTCTCTTTCTAGCCAGAATTAATTAAACTTTTTAGCCAGTTTTTTCCCTCCATTTGATTTTAGGCTAGATCTTTTCCACTTTTTTCCCCTTTGACTTCTACTTTACATTGTTTCTTTCCTGGGGCTTTAGATGAGCTCTTTTTCTTCTGCCTCTTTCTGGGTTTCCATATTTTCTCTGACAATAAAATTTGTAATGAACTGAATGGGTTAAAATGACCAGAGCAAGCCATGCTCTGCCAGATCACTGGAGCTCAGGAGAACATCTAGCTGCTCAGTAAAATGTGACTAAACATAGGGTGAACATAGGTTATGAGGAAAGTCTTCCAGATGCTGATAACCTGCCTGGACCCTTTTGAGTCATGTTCTTCATACCACTGGTCAGACATCTCATCTGAATTTAGGGAATCGCAATATGGCATCTGTCTCTGAGGAACTTGTCTGACAAAAAATAGGCACTTTGGGATATGATTCATTGGACAGATTTTAGATGTCTGTTTAGATGTCAGATGATCTTCTCCTTTCTACCTAACCTATTCCACAGAGCCTTAGGCAGTAGCTGTTTAGGTTTTCTTGCTGTGATCACTTACTTCCTGTGGTGTTTTCTCTGAATACAGAGATTATTCAGCATCTTTCTTGAGCTGTGGACAGTAGACATGAACACAATATCCAGATAGTGTTTGTACCATATAGGTTCACGCATGGCTGGTCCCATGACTGGGCAATGGTGTATTGTGGTGTTGTGGATGGAAATTTTGTCACCAGACCATGCAGGATGAGGACCTCAGGTGCCTTCCTTGGTGCCCTGTGTCCTGCAGCACTGGAGCTGCTGGGAATGACCAGCTTAGATGAGGAGAAGAGCTCTAGTGATCAATAACAAATCTTTTATTCTGAAAATGTAAAATAAAATAATAAAAAATAAAGGAAAGAAGAAAAAAGAACAACAAAACCATGTAGCAGTTCAACTTCGGTGTCTTCTGTTGTGACACCCTTGAGGAGATCTGACAAGAAAAAGTTGCTAGTTCAGGTGAAATGAAACTGAAATTACCCATTGCCCAAATTTGGCCTCTGATACCACATTGGTAACAAGGGATTCAGCTGGAGCCCGTTAACACACATTACTTCTGTGAGACTCAATTCCTGACCATCCTCGCTGAAATTGTTACCAAGGTCAGGGAGAGGAGTTGTGGTGGGTTGACCCCAGCCAGCAGCCAAGCACCTGCACATCTCCTCACTCTCCCCTCTCCTGTGTGATGGGGAGAAGATAGGAGGAAGGTGAGAAGACTCGTGGATCAAGATAAAGGCAGTTTAGTAGGTGAAGCAATAACTGCACATGCAAGCAAAGTGTGAAGAGTTATTTGTTCACTATGTCCCTTCAGCAGCAGATGTTTTGCCACCTCCTGGAAAGCAGGGCCTCAGCACACATAAAGACTACTTTGGGAGACGCATGCCATAACCAGGCATGTCCCCCCTTCCTCCTCCTTTCCTTGAGCTTTACTGCAGCATGCAATGTCGTATGGCATGAGATAACCCTTTGGTCAGCCTGGCTCAGCTGTCCTGGCTGTGCCCCCTCCCAGCTTCTTGCCAACCTCCAGCCTACTCGCTGATGGGGCAGAGTGGGAAAAAGAGAGAAACTCAATGGGGTGCAAGCACTGCTCAGCAACAGCCAAAACATTGGTGTGTTATCAGTACTGATTTACTCGCAAATCCAAAACTCAGCACTGCATGGGCTGCTATGGAGAAAATTAATTGCTTCCCAGCCAGACCCAGTACAGGGAGTCAGCTGGGAGGTTCAGCATGTAGGCAAGTATCTCCAGCTGACTTAGCCTCTAAGGTCCCGTGATAAATCAGGGGGTCTTCAGGGGCTCAGCTGAGACATGGAGGCCCGCCAGCCCTCCAGCCACCATTCCCCAAGATCATGGATCTCCCTAAGTCCTGTCCCATGTCTGCCAGTCCCAAACAAATGCCTTGGAAACCCCTGGAGGCAAAGGGATAGTGCCACAATGCACATGCAGACACCTGCATCTCCTCTCGAGCTGATTCCCATGGAGGGGCAGTTAAGCGAGCACCAAGGGACGGATGCTTCTCGGTGCTCAATCCAGGGCAGTCCTGTCTGCCTGAAAGGTACCTGGCAGGAAGCAGCTGGCGGAGTACCCAGGAACATCACCCAGGGGAGAGGTTCAGCAAATTACTTTTAGACCCCATCACACCTTTTAGATCCTGTTCTCTGCACCTTGCGTACTCATTTCCAAGCATTCCTTAACTACTATGGTTGATATATTAAGCTATAATTTTTTTCTAGCATTTGCTATCATTTTTGTCAAAGATACATTGTATCATAAATTAACCTTTTGCTTTGCTATTTTAAAAAAATAATTTAACTTTCCATATTGTCATTTAAAAAGTAATAATTCTGTTCAACATCCCCACTGTTCATACTCTACCATGCATAGAAAATATCACATCTTTGATTTTTCTATCTAGCCAACAAATAAAGCTACTATCACCCTTCTGGACAAATGCTTAACTTCCATATATCAACACAATCAAGTTCAGTTCACTGATGTCAAATACATCTCTCAGACATAAATTTTCCCTGACAGTATTTCTACAAGGCTAAGAAGAGTTTCTGTAGGGTCCCAGTCTGGACATTGTGCTGATGGATAAAGCCGCTGCAGCGGTGGGGTTTAGTTCTTGTATCAGCTCTTAACAGTCTAAGAGACTGGAAAATCTATCTTTCCAGAACTGCTGTGAGGGCACAAAATAATCCCTCCTCTTCCTCAGCTAATACAGCTCCTGATCTGAAACAGCTGCTGCTATTTCAGTCCTGAATCCACTTCACAGTCTCGTTGAAGCGCTTCAGGGCTGCCACGCAGCTTCATTTCTCATCGACTCTTTGGAGCCAGCGGGACCGGCGTAGGACAATTAAGGAGAAGGGGTGAAAATTAAAGGAACTGAGAAATGAAAGGAAGTGCGTGGAGAGTGTTTGGCTCATTTTCAGTGGTCTGGACACTGAAGACAAAATATCAGCATTCCTTCTGATATTTGTTTCCCTGTCAGAAAGACAGCTTGGAAGGGAGAGGCCCCACACCAAAAGGAAGAAAATCTGTCATTGTAGGAAAAAATGGAGTCTCAAACCACAGAAACAATTCCTGCAGCATGGGGAACAGACGGATTTAAAAGACATGAAATGCCATCTGAAAACTTTTGATGTTGATTCAAACAGATACCTTGAGAAATAATTAGTAACAAACAAGTATGACAGACCTTTATTCCATCAACCGTCCCTTTTTATGATCCAAGCACCAACTCTGTAAGCTATTTCTTCATGCTGACAAATTCCTCTTTCTTCCCGGGCATGCAATCAAGCTGGGGAAAAAGTCAGATTACAGGGAGGAAGAGCTCGGTGGAAATTCATGCATTTCATCTAGGAGTTGCTTCACCGAATTGCAGCCATCTGAAAGACGGTCACTGTATTAAGTGGTTCTGGTACGTGGGCAAGGAATCCAGCTGAGATGTGGGGTGGGAATCTAGAATTGCCTCTTTCTTCCCCTTCGCTGACGAGGGAACCCAGAGCTTGGACAATCGACTTCAGGTGGATTGCAGCCTCCATGCGATCATTTGATACCTTCAGCCTATTTGAGTCAAACTTGACAGTGATATAGAGACCTCAAAGGTCTAAATCTCACAGACTTAGTGACGATCAGTGACTGTGAACTGAAAAGGCAGGTTGGTGCACGCAGTAGGGAAATGCCTGCGTAATTCAAGCCTGACCCCTCCTGAGAGGCAGTGGCCACCAGCCAATGCAACATCCCCACTGGCTGGGCAATCTGCAGTCAAGTTGCTCCACACCATCCCCAGCGCCTGCTGCCACGTGGGCAAGACTAGAGGAGGACTGCAATGTGGACAGCATGATGTGGGAGCTGGGTGGAGACCCGAGGTGGCTGTGAAGGAGCTTCCTCCAGGGAAACCAGCCTTTCTCAGTGCCACTGCTCCTGGAAAAGCCTGTTTAACTATTAAGGCTTTGCATATGTATAAACGCCTGTGTTATTTCTCCATCTCTTAATCATAGTAATAAACCTTTGAGCAGACCTGGTTTGTGCCGGATCACTGTGTCTGGATTGTCTATAAGAATGACTTCATGATATGGGAATAGGTCCATAAGAAGCCACCTAGAAATACACAGCTATAAAACAGCAATTAAAAAATAAATGAGCAATCCAGAACCTCCCTCAAGGGATATAAGGGAACGCCAGATGCCTTTCCCTGCATCTCAGATTATCTTGAAGGATTTGGAAATAAAAATGCTAGTAATAACAGTCAAGAAAGCTACCAACTGCAGAATATAAAATTGCTAATAATAACCTGAGCTCTGAGATAAGTAACATTGTTAATAAAGCAAAAACATTGGCAGACCTAATTCCAAAAAAATCCCTTCATATTAAAAAAGGCAGATTAACCATATGAGTTATGCAGTTTAAACAGGAGCAGAGAGAGATTTCTCTCTTAACCTGTTCCCTAGAGATACCAGTTCCTTCTGATTTCCTTACAGCGATCATCTTTGTTCACAGTCTGCATCCAGGACAGTGTCCCCAGATGATGACACTGCCCAGAAGATGGGCAGATGGGGCCATGTGGCTCCATTGCTACATGCAAAACCAGTAGGCAAAAATGTCAGCTGCCTGAGACAGGAGGTGATGCTCTGCCTTGTGGGCATGAAGAACAAATGTAACTTGGGAAACGCCTGTCCTCAGCGTGGATCTGAGCCCAACTCCTCCCGGACTTCCGCCATGCCAGTCCCCGTGGTCTCGTGAGCACCTATATAGTGGTTAGGGTTATACATGTCTTTGGGGGAGAGTCACGTTCATAAAAATTATCTCATGTTACATGTAAGAAAGTTTATGCTAGAAAGACAGCTCAGGTTGAAACATCAAATGCTCAGAAGGGAGGAAATGCCAGAATTCAAACTGTCTGACCAGATGTCAGTCTGTCCCTAGGATGGTACAGCTGGACCAGAAACGATCCTCTGGATTTGGGGGATTGGGTCTGAGATGGTCCTGATAGGTATCAGAGGTTGAAGGCAGCTTAAAGGCCAAAAGGACATTTAAAATTACATAAGTGTGTATTTTAATTTAAAAATGCATCATTTTCATATTCTATATTATGTCCTAAATAATAGATGGACTTGTATCTAGCAAAAAGCAATGAAGACACAGATGCAACAAATGGATACTATGCCTCTTCTGCATCCTAAAAAAAGCAGTGGTTTACTTTTTGCACGACTTGATGTAACTGAAAAGTACGTAACCTCTGTATTCTCTTATTTTCTACTTGTAGTTTCGTAACTTTTAGAATGGAAACCTGAATAACTCCACCTCCTGCCACCCCACAAACTGCTATTATTTCCATTTTTCTTATGCCTATGCCTTTCTGATAAAGTTTTTAATTACATTCAAATGGCCACCAAAGCAAGTGAACAAAGTTTTGAGTAAAAAAAAGAGTTTTCCTAATCATTCCCCGAATACCTGGTAAATCTCTTGGCTAGCACAGAAGAGTCCTGGCACCCAGCCGGCCAAAAATTTGCAACTTGTGAGTGCAGGAATGAGTGACCAAAAGGGTCTATACTTGCCCTGAAATTTCTCCTTTCTTCCTGCTCAGCCAGCTGTGTTTTTACCTCCAGTAGTCCTGGCTTGCTTTGAGGTTTGGAGCAGGCGGTGGTGAGAAGTGCTGCCTGCTGCTCCGGGCTGGAGCTCCCGCCTGCCCAGCAGTGATGTACAGGGAGCGCTAATTGCAAGGAGGTGGGGAGGCCACTGGTGCCGCTCGGGGAAGAAGCTGGGAAGCCTTTATAAGCCAGACATATTTAACCTTCTGTGCTAATCAGGAGACTTGAGAAACTAGTTATCTTTTTCCACATGTGGCCATCAGCCACAGCACAGGGCTGAGAGACATGAAATGGAGTGACATTTTTTAAATGGTGATTGACATTTGGGAAGCAAAAGTAGGTCCCATTTCCAAAGGAGACATGTCTGCTCCTTGTATTTATTTCACGTAGAGAAAGAAAGCACAAACAATGATTACAAAAGGCAGCCTGTGCCAATTTTTATGTACCTGAAAGAAGCAGGCTCAAAATAAGGCAAAAAAATCATGCTTTTTAACTCTCCATTTTGTTTTCCATTCAAAATATTTTTTTGCTTATGAGAGCTATTGAGCTCTTTTATGTTTGCTTCTAAAAAAAAACATCATAATGCTCCTCAGAGTACTTTGACAGCATGTTATCTCTGGACAATCTCTCTGCACTGGAGTGAACTCCAGGCATCAGAGAGGCTGCCCAGTATGAGGCTGATCGAACAGCTCTGAGAGCAATGGAGTGATTCCCACCGTATATTATGGGAACAGACCAAGCCTGTAATGTAGAAATAATTCCTGATTCTAGAAACCTTATCTTCTCAAATCATAACCTGCAGCTCAAGAAAGTTACAGATCTTTTTCTGCTCCTGTGGTTTCACACCAGTGGTAAATAACAGGGATGGATATTCCTTCCATCAAGGATTTTTTTGAGCTGAAACAATAGTTCAAGTATGAACTGTGGAAGCTGAAATTGCTCCTTTTTTTCTTGCTATTTCACAAGAACAAGTAGCACCCTGAGATGGAAATGCCTCCTCATCTGTACCATCTCCCAGCTAATGTACAGCTCATCCTCCGAGAGCATTTTCTAATGTTCTTGCATAGACTACTGTAAAAGTCCAAAGGTGTGAATGATGTACACCCAGTATGGTTTTGTGTCTTAGCTTATTTCTGATACTTCAGGTTAAACTGTCCTCCAGGGTCTTAGGTTTTCCCTCCCTCATTCTGTGCACACTTTTGAAACTGATATTGCAATATCCGCTACCAGGTTTACCATCATGTCTTTAAACCTGTAATAATTTTGCTTGTGTGGCTGGATACTGATCACAGAACAGGAGTTTCTCGTTACTGCAGTGCAGAATGGGTGGAAGTCTTCTTGCTGGTCTTCAACCACTGACGGTGGCTGTGTTGTCACTCCAGGCTCCGTTCAGGGGCAGTGACCTATTTTTTGCCCTACTGCAGGATGCTGTGCTCTAAAAGTGCCTGTTTCTTTCCATAACTATGAAGGGAGCCTCTTTCCAGCAAAGAGCAATCACTGCTCTGCCACACATGGGGAACTCCCACCACCAAGACGCACACGGACCATGGTGCCCAAGGGGAAACCTGTCTGCACCCCCCAGCTTCACATTCAGTGCTGCCTTATCCTCCATTTTCACAAGTATCCCTCCCTCCTTACCTTCCTCCAGGCCTTTCTGTCTCCCCTGGCTTTTCCCCTGATGAGGGTGAGGTCCTCCAGCCTGCAGATTGCTCCAGCTTCACCTGGGAATTAATTTCTGCCTGATTTTTGCTTACCACAAGCAATTGTGTAGATTATAATTTGTTAGGACAGGCTCCTTAATCGATGCTTATTTCCTCTTCACCCTCGTCAGTGCCAGGGGACTATCAGCAATAGTAATTTCCTTTTTGCTGATTTTATTAAAATGCGCTACAATGAATTGCCTCAACACATGCAAGCTCACCAACTTGGTGTAGATATTTTAGACTGTCCAAGTGTTTCCCAGGCAGAGTCCCCGCTCAGATGGCTCAGCTGTCGTAGGGACAGTGCTCTCGCTTTGCCCAGGGAGGTGGTGGAGTCACCATCTCTGGAGGTGTTCACAAAACGTGTAGACGTGGCACTTCAGGACATGGTTTAGTGGGCATGGTGGTGTTGGGTTGATGGTTGGACTTGATGATCTTAAAGGTCTTTTCCAACCTTAGTGATTCTGTGAGGATGCTGCTAGGGAACCGCAACCAGGCCACCCACATTAGGTCCCAGGCAGGAGAAGCAAACCACGTACCAGAGCAAGCACAGGCAGGCTGCCAGCCCACCCTCTCCTGCTGTGGCTGATCAGCTGCCTTGTGCTGCGGGAACAGGTGAAAGATGTGGCATTTCACCTGTCCTCTCCCCAGCCAGCCCTAAGCAAGCAAGCAAGCAGAAAAAAGGAGCTGCTTGCCTGCCATGGGTCTGGAGTAAAGCTGGGTAAGCAGGTCCTCCTCGCCTTCCCACCATAAAGACCCGGTGCCCAGTGTAAGGCACTATTCCTTCTCCAGAAAAAGGTAGGTTAATAAGGTTTGATGTCACTTTTTTATACAACCACTCCATTTCAAAACCCATGTGATTTTTATCCAGATTTTTAAATCTTGCTCAACGACCCTTCAAACATCAGTGCTGATTTTTTTTAGCAGGTTTGCAATCAGCTCTGGTTTGCTTTTTTTTTTGTCAGTATTACCATCACAATCCCAGTCTCTTTGTTCACAGGTCTCATTGCAGTGGGCAGGAGCAATCACGCCTGCTCCCATCCAGATCGGGATCAGGAGCATGTGTTGTTCTGCCAAGGCTGCATCCAGTTCCCACTGGAATTAAGCAAAGCTTTTCTACTGGCTGTGAGCAAGTTAGGTGGTTCCTCAGAAAATAGACTATTCTGATGCAGGTAAGGAGTAGCTGCCATTACTATACCTTCTCACCTGCAAGCATTCGGCTAGGACTGATCCATATCCCTTGTGGGATTTGACCCTACGTCTTCACTCCTCCAGTAAGTCCCAGGTGGTTCTCGGTCCCCCCCGACATGTGTGCTCCTCACTTCGCCTTACAAAAAAGGATGGAAACAATGGCAATCCAGGCTCTACCTCCTGAACAAACATCCTCGCTGTAAGCATGGAGCCATGCTTATGGTCTTCCCCATTTCCCCCTTGAAGGACACACCACCCCCCGTGGTGGTCTGTAGTGCTGGGCAGGGTTGGTGCAAAACCTCCTGCAATTTGGGTGAACTCTCACTACTCCTGGATGATACATGTGCTGCACTGGGAAGGATGACAGCTAGGCAGGGGGGATCTGGGGTTGGTCCCCGTCCCCCCCCCAATCTATCTTTTCTCTGTATTCAGTAATAATTCAGTCTGAATCAAATCCTCAGCCAGTCCAGACCGGTACTGTCTCAGATGGCAGCCAGAACCCAGAAGAGCCATACCAGGCAATAATATTAGAGCTTTGCAATGAAAGACAAAAGTAAACAGACAGCAATATGAAAGCACATCAGGTTTCATTATAACAAGAGTTTTAAAGAGAGATTGGCTTCTTGCTAAACTGCCTTTTTTCTCAGGCACTTCAGAGATTCTGCCACTAGATGTAGCAAAAGCTCTCTTAAAAGTTGTCTCATGTACTTTGCTGTATTCCTCTTTCAGAGGGGGAAACGGACTAAAACTCAACAAGTAGGGTAGGGATGACCTTAAATAGAGAGCAAAAGTGTCCAGAAGAAATAGCACTGATGGCAGGCAGCATCGTGTATGGCCCAAAAGGTCTCTCCATTAAAAAAAGAAAAGATGCAAATGCATTTGGATTATCGTGCTTGAATGCTCCTTGCTTGGAAAACTCTCTGCACACCAAATTCTGCTCAGCCTTCTCCGAAGTAATCCCAAGTGTTTTATGAAACCTGCACATGAGAGTTAGCAAAGGGGAGTTCAACACCCACTCGGGCTGATAGCTGAAATGCCAGGGTGATTGGGAAGCTCAGGGTGTATTACTGATGTATTTCAGTTCTTCCATGAACTGTGCTATACTCCAGAAGCAGGTATTTTTAGACAAAACCAAACAACAAAAAAAAGCAAGAATCAAATATAATGAACCACAAATAAGATGATGTGGTTTGTTTCATTTACTTATAGGACTAAACTCTAAGAATCTCCACAGAAATGATCTGCATGAATAAACCCAAATGTCAAAAAGAATCTTTTAAGATTTTTTTTCTGTAAAAAGAGTGTTGTTTAGGCATTCTCAGTGGCAGAAATAAGATACCTGGAAAAATAAAGCATCATAAGTTAACAGTACAATTAAGGAGGTGGATGTGTGAGACTTTTAAACATCTGAATCCAGTATTTCACCAAGCAGTTTACGATGGAGTGGAGACAATTTAAAAAAAAAACAACACTTTTGCAGTGTTACCAAAGAAAGATGCGAATTGAACAGAGTTTATGAGGAAATGATAAACAGATCTGGGAATTCAGCCGGTGGGAATTCAAACCAGAAGATGTCTTTACAAGACAGATATGGTACATGGTGGGTAGGGCTCCTCCAGTCCCATGGGGACGTGCACATCTGAGCTGGTCACCCAAAGCTGCTGTCACAGGCAGTAGTGCCCATGGTGTGTGATCCGTCCCACCCTGGAGCAGATATCCACATTGACCTGACAAATCACACACCAAAAGTGGCCATTTATCCTCACTGAGCCGTGGAAGGAGCCCGGGCTGAGCAGTTCAGCTGCAGATCTCTCCATTGCGCAGATCTCTCCATCACACAGATCTGGAGGGATCCAGGGGATGAATCCTATCTTTTCTGTCTACTTAAAGGCAGACTGATTCAAACAAAGCAAATAAATAAAAGCTGAAACTTTAGCTGACAGAGCTCCAGTATCCAGGAATACCTGGAGCCATGGCTATGAAGTGTGCGATTCACACCAGAGCCCTGGAGCCAGCCCACAAAGACAGGAGAAGAAGGTCTTTGCTGGCTGCGTAGGGACCCACGTCATTGCCTGCACGTGCTGACCTGGCTCTGCCCAGGGCTTGGCCAATTCTCCCTCTTCTTCTTACGCTAGGTTTTCCCAAAAGCAAACTCTATTTGGACCTTAAAAGAACTTGCTCTGGTTTATGCGCTCCAGTTTGGTGAGATTTTATTTGAAAGCAAATCATCTTAATTTAAGGCATGACTCTGCAGTTCCTGCTCGCCCTGCTCGCCCGGTGCTACGCAGGTTACGGCAAGGGGATGAGGTGCTTCTCAGATGCTTGCAAAGTGGGTGGTTTTGAAGACAGTCTCAGAAGGCAACATGAGGATAAACCACCACTGCTAGCCATGGTATTTACCCCATGGAGAGAGGGAATCACCTGATTTATCAACAGCTGGTAAAAAGGATGGTAAAAAAAGGACTTCTGAGTAAAAGCAAATTGGGCGCCTGGATATAATTTTCCCCCTAAACTCAGAAATAGGGGAATGTTGTGTTTCAGAGCACCAACAGGTCTGGATCTGCAGACTGGGGAAGGCGGGGAGGAAGCAGTTTCTTCACTCCTAGCACAAATAAAGTAGTGCAGGTCCCTGCAGCATAGAATGTAAAAGGAGCTTCAAACCCTGCTCTCAAGGTCTCCCAGCAGGCAGCTAGCCCAGACTTCATGGGTCTGGCCATTAGCTACAGTAGCCAAGAAACCATCTTTGAGAAGCCTGTGTTCATACTGTGGTTTTCCCATCACGACGTACCCTAAAAGAGCAGATTAACCCAGGCTAGACATAATCATCAGGAAACAGATGGCCACGGTGCAGGAAAGCAGCTCATGTACTGATGGAGCGAGGCATATCCGGCTCGTGGGAGCACCTTGAAGAGAACAGAGGCTTCAAGATTTACAAGGGAGGTCAGGACAACTTGTGCTTAGAAAATCCTAGGCATGTGTCAGCAACATTACACAGTCTCTCAAGGGGATCAGTCGCACAAATGTATAATGGGGATGATTTTCTTTGTGTCGTTTTCACCATTACTCTGATTTCTCATCAGTTTTAAGCTGACCTCCGCATGTGCAGCATGCACAGCATGTCGTGCCACAGCATGAACTGGAAAGAAAGTTAACAAGGTGTTATAAACTATTGAACTTATTTAATTATATAGAGTAAACTTATTTAACTACACTTAGTAGAAAGCTCATCATACAGCAGGATCTGCCATGGATTATACTGCTCATCATCTCTTGTAAACCTGGAAATTAATCCAAAAATTCCTTGCAGAAAGACAGCCTTTCAAAGGAGACAGAAGACTAGACACCCGTGCCTACGTGGGAGAGGGCAGGCATTCAGCCACTGACCTTTCAGGTCTGGGTGAGGGGATGGGGGCTCAGCAGCTTGAGAAAGGCACCCGGGCTGTGGTGGCAGGGGTGCAGGCACAGGATGCACCCCAGCTGTCGAGGCAGAAATGTAGCCTTGTGATGCAGGACCATGAGCCATCCCTGGAGGTGTCTGGGTCACCCCATTTCTTATGGGGTGCCTGGGGCCAAGCACCCCTCCTGCAGCTGGGTAAGAGCAGGGAGGGTGGGTCAGGGTTTACAAGCCAACTGAAAGACTGAACAGTGGCTTGTAGAGAAACAGCGCTAACATCCAGCCACGCTGTTGCTTATTCTTCCCATGCCAAATTCCTAACTAGAATTTAGGAATATTCATACTTTCCTGCTTCCTACAGGGTAAATTACATCGTGTCTTCAATAGGATATAAAACTCATCACTTTGATGGAAATCAAGAACTGTGTAAAAACAAAAGCAAAAACTGCCTTTAGATGTGCCTAAAAAAGTCCAGCAGAGCTCATAGAAGCACACATAGAATGCAAAGTCTGATGTTTTTCAGGGTTTTATTTCCATCCTAATGACACATCACAGTTCCTACCACAAATGCTATAGGAGATCTTCAAAATCTGTTAACCTATACAAGCAAATAGAAATGAAATGGCTTTGTGCACTACCAAAATGATGCCAGCATCTATGACCATTTGACCCTCATTAAGCAAGGAGTCCTCACAGCAATGTGGAATAGCATATGGATGTTGCTAATAATATGCCTCATTATAAGCTGGTTGTTTATATGAATTGCAAATGACTGGCATTTTTAGCAAAGGTTTTTTAACCACTCAGGGGCAATTTTTACTCAAGTAACTGTCAGTGTCTCTGGTTCATCTTTCCTCCTACAACCAGTCAGTGTGTGTTCAGGTTAGAGAGGCTGTACTGGATGTTGCTGTGTGCAGATTTATTCCTGACCCAGCTGTGTTGGAGCTATTTCATGTTAATGCTGCACACGAGTTCATCACTGCCACACGTGAAATATTGAACAGCTTTCAGGCATCCACTTTTGCAGAAGGACATGCATGGACTTATCACTTAGTTATTGCCCTCATTAAGGTTAATAGCCCATAAAGGTTCTCCACCTTCCATTCTCCCCATTAATCAAAGTGATACTTGGCCTATTAAAAATTGGGAGGGAGAAGAGAGGAAGTCAAAAAGTAAAAAGGCCTCTGGGACAATAGAACAACACCGGTACCATCCCTGGAGTCCAGCAGTGATGCACAACACATGAAAGTGGTGAAAACACTGAAGACTCAGATTTAACAACGTTGTGCTTGGTTAATTGCCTTGCACATGTCCCAGATCTTTCTCTGCCTCCTCTCCGTGGCTCCCCTCAAGCTATTTTCTTTTTCTTCCCTCTTTCTTCTGTGATTCCCCCCCATATACCCCAGTGCTCTTCATCTTGCTCCACTTTGCTGTATTTTCTCCTCCCTATCTGCCTCTGCTCACTTCCCCCCCATAGCCTCTCTCTGCCACACCATGGACCGTGTCCAGAACAGGCTGGTGGCTGTCCCAACAGCTCACAGCTCAGACAAATCAGGATCGGAGGCACGACTTTGTACCTCTTGTTAGACTGGCAAACGGAGACTCGCTCGTCCTGGCCAGTGATCCACATTTTACCACAGGCTGTGACCAACAGGCCATGCAAGGTTGGCATGGATGGAGTGAAGCCAGTCTGCAAAGCAGATTTTCAAAATGTTGGAAATCATGCAAGTTTGGTAACAGCTATTTTTGCAAACATACAAGTCATAATCCTTAGTGTTTATGCAAATATTTGCACCTTCTTGGACTAGCAGCAGGTGATGTGCTTGTGCTGGAGGTTCAGAAGAACTTTGTATGTTCATGGAGTATTTTTCCCTTCACTACTTCCCCTTTCCACTGTGAGCTTATAAGGTCTGGTGTGTTGAGTGACCTCCTCAAGATGAGGGGTGGCCATAGGCACATCTGGCAGGTGGCCATAGCACAGCTTCCTCGCCAGGCACCGCAGCCTCGGGGCAGAAGCTCCCTCCTCGCTGCAGAGGCTTTGCACTGCTGCACACGTGGCAGCCTGGGCAAAACCACCAGGCTGTGGGCCAGCATCATAAGGAGTAATTCCCAGACCACTGCAGCAGCAGCAGTGGTTGTGGAAGGACCAGAAACATCTAAAACCTCTGTTTCTGCTGGGGAGTGAGTACAGGTCTGTGGTTATGTGATACTGTGTAATGGGGTGAGGTAGCATCAATACTAGCATTGATCCTGCCCAAACTAGTTGAGGTGCCAGGAACAAAAGTGTTGCATTAACACTGTGCTCTGGTTTTCCTGCCTGAAGGAAAACAAGACCAGAAGCAAGATAGTTACTTGGTCCCAGTTCTCCCAAGCTATTTCCTCAGACCAACAGTCAGAGTCCACAGGAACGTTATTCTTCAGGGCACCCAATCTGTTCTGGTTGCTACCAACAATTTGTACCCTTAAGGCTTTTAAGCACTACCTATGATATCATTCATTAATATAACCCTGCTCCAGCAGTCCCTCTGCATCCAAGACACTGCCATTAATCTAGAAAACTACTACTGGAAAATATCAGCACAATCAACCCAAGAGAAAAATGTCCACTCGGTACACAGAGGATAATGAAGTTTCTCCCCAAGGTCGGCCATTGCAATAACATTAGAACAACTACATTTTGTTCAGGCGAATGTCACATTAACAGCTTGATGGAAGCCCACAGAACATAGATAACATCTTTTAAATAAAGTAGAGATGAGTAATTCTTAATGTAAAAATGCAGAAAGTAAAGAAAAAGGTCTCTTTTAAAAAAAAAAAATTAAAGACAGATATTCTCTACCAGACTCTCCAGATTCACGGGGATTTTTTTTTGAGGATGGAAGGTCAGAAAAGCACCCTTGATTCATGTGTAGGATATACAGCTGCTATGAATCCTACTTCGTTCTTTCACATAGCTATTTACTTCTCCTTTAAACCAAAAGACCTAAATGCAAATACAGGCAGTTCATTCTATAATGTTAAGTAATGATGGCAAACCAGTGTCTAGAGACATGTTGTACAATCAATCTGAAAACTTAGTTATGAAAAACCCACTGAGACCATCCCATCCTTCCCATCCAGATGGAGGGTTTCATCCCCTGCAACAATGGTCTAATATTACATTTGCCACTATTGACTTTCTGTGCCAAGTCAATTCTGCAGGGATGTGTGCTCTTAAGCTTAGCGATGAAATTTTATCAGCCAGGAAACTAGGCAGTGCAATACTTTATCCATAACATCTTTATTAGTCTTAAGAAAAAAAAGAGATGTGCTCGCTGCCCCACAGAAAGCATGTTTATCAGCAGTGCCTTGTCCTGCTGCTGACGGGAAGAGGCACACAGCGTGAGGGCTGGCCATAGCCTGCGAACGAAAGAGGACGGGAAAGACAAGGGAAATGGCAATCGCACCATGCTGTTACACGCTCAGGCTGAGCTGTTCTGTTCAGCCAGGGGATTGGTCTCCTCCATCTTACTCCTGTTAAGCTACATCATTAGCTTAATGAAAGGAGAAGAGGTTGGACTCAGGATGAGGGATTATTTTAGGATCTTACTTTCAAAACCGTACTCTCAAAAGTCATGTGAGGTTGCCAACTCACCTGCAAACAACAACCTTCCTGCACATGCCTGGACGCTGGCCCTGGGCTGCCTCAGCGTGCCCAGTGGAGACCAACAGGCATCACCAGTGGAGTCTCTTCCCGCTTCTCTTGGGATCAAACCAATCCCTCCTGGAAGTGCATGTTCTTCTTCACTGGCTTTAGAAATTCATTGGTGTGACTAGTGTAGACTTAGGCAATGGACTTAGACTCCAAGTAGGGTGAGGTTACTCCCCATGTAAATGTATGTTCCTCCCAGGTGAGATTTTGCTCCTAGCAGCATGTTTCACTTTGGTCTTGCTGTCCTGCCTTGGTGCCCTCAGGAGGAGGTCAGGCTGAGCAACTTAATGCCCGCCACATGCCCAAGCCCTGTAGGAAGCCATACCCCACTGTGCTTGCTCCCAGAGGTGCTAGGCTCTCCATAAAACGTGACTGCTGGAGATTCTCCAGTGGTGTAAATCAGGATTGGGAATTCCACCAAATTTGAACCATGATGATCACGCACTTCGCCAGATTCCTCTCACCTTTGAGAGAGTCTCACCGGGCTCCCTATGTGCAGAGAAATAAAGAGAAATTGTGTGGGTTTTCTGCTAGTGTGATTAATTTTCTCCCAAGACAGACATCTGAAGGTGATCGGGCAAGTTGTCTATTTCTCCCCGCTGACTATGAAGGAAGTCTAAAGCTACATTGAGGATATCTGCATTTAGGAGTGTATAAGCCATAAAACGTAAGAAAATGTAACGTGTGTGTTATACTGAAGAAATTCACAACAATTTTCTTTAGTTAAGAATTCTTGATAAAATACATGAAAGCTGGCATTTTGTCAAATCTAACCTTAAATTCTAGGCCTTTGGCTGATTTTACTTTAAAATGTGTTTCTTAGTATATTCATGGCAAAATAATGGCACAGCAAGTGATCAGTAGCATCTGTGACTAATTGCAAACAATCACAACATGAAATTATATTTTCAAGTCTTTAATTAGCTGAAGAATGAGTCCCTTGATTATTTCTAGTATGCTACTGTACTGTCTGACCTAGGAGACAGAAGGCACTGTTTTCTTTCAAGGTCATCATAACATTTATTCCTCTACTGATGCCACATACTGCAAAGCAGCCTATCTGATTTTCAGCCTATTACAAGTTAGAACTGGCTTAAGAAAGCGGTCTCCCCTGCCCAAGGAAAGCAGAAAATGGTATATGATACAATAACACATCTTTGTACGCATTGCAGATTTGGCCGCAGAGCTTTTATTGGACTGTTACCTTTTGCTTCTGCTGCAAATCTTGAATCTACCTTCTGTGAGCAAGGCATTAGTCACAATTACTGAACAGTACAGACAGTATAATAGAGGCATGCCATAGCTGGGAAATACTTTATTGTGCATCTTGTCCCAGCTGGTAATTCGCCTAAAGCAGTGGCTGCAGATACAGAAATGCTTAAGAAACAAAGTGAACCTGTGGCTTCAGCTTGAGGTAGGGACTGGGCTGCTGATGGCTGTGTCCGCCTGCCTTCTCCAGGTTATACCAGTGCAGGAGAGTTAGCCTGGGGGTCATCCTGCAACACACCATATCCTCAGACCTGTACTCAATGTGTCTGAGAAGAAGTGGGCAAAGTTGGATTATTTCAACATCTCTCCTGAGAGCAAGGGTCCTGTCATCGTGGCTGGCAGGTAGTGTTACCATAGCCCTGGTCATCTCAGGAGGTTTCCCTGGTGATGGCCAGCAGCAGCAGAGAGCACATCTGTGCCAGAAGTCGTCCCCCAGAAGGCTCAGGCCGGTCTCTGAAGGGACGCAGAACAGGCTTTCATCCCAGCTGCAGCTGGAGCTGCATCATCTCAAAACCAGCTCAGCAGCATCTTTCACTGAGATCTATTTCCCAAAGTAGGGGAGAGAGTGTTGGACATCACTGTGATATTTCTAAGCTGGGAGATTGGAAATGTTTCCAGTCTGCCTGGTCTTAGTGATCCCTCCATTATAATCTGGCCCCTACCAAGAAAACCTGGCATACGCCAATCCACCCACCCACCATGGTTTCCATAGGAAGGATGGGGGCACAGAGGCAGGCCAGAGCTGTGGAGCACTTTTTCCCCTCTAGAAACAGTCAGAGGATTTCAGGGGTAGGAGGGCATTCCCCACGGTCCATCTGGGTCTTGGTTCTGGTGTCCAGCAGACATCTTGTCCCACAGATCCTTTGTGTATGGCTATGAACTGTGATAAACTTGGGTGACATCAGCTGACAGGGAGAATCCATCCACATTCTGGAATAGAATAGGTCAAGTCATGTCCCAAGATGGGAGCCCACCAGCACAAAGCAGAGCCAGAGACCCTCCAGTGCCACACCAGAGGAAGCCTCTTTGCCTCTTGCACTGCAAAAGCCATGTCAGAAAATGACGTTTAGGACATATGCCGCCTTCTGCAGTCAAGTGCATTAGCACCTAAGCGAAGGACAAGCACAGAGATCCTGAACTCAAAGAGAAAGGCCTGATAAGCCATTTCAGGAGTACATCCCTCCTCACCAGACCAAACCACGATATGTTTGCTTGTTTGGCTGGCATTTTTCCACCCTTTTTTCATTTAAATTGTTCTACTTTACAGGATACGTGGCCTTGGTCCACTATAGCATATGGATGTTGCTAAACGTATTAGGAGGCTCATTGTGTTTGCTCATGCCTCCAGCAAGGATAAAGAGCTGAAAAAGAAATATATTCCACTCAGCCTCTGACATGTGTGGACAGTGGATGTTTCACAGCAACAGGGTATGAGCTATTTTCAGATTATAAATCAGATGTCCATAGTCTACTATTAAAACCCCAGATGTTATTAATTTACTACTATTAGATGCTATTAGTATGCATAGTAAGACATTTTCATTACTAAACACTATTAGTAGGCAAGGGCTTGTATTAATTATCTGCATTATCATTGTAAACTGTGCAGGCTTTTCTGGCGTATTGGACTTTTGAGCTCTTCCCTGCGCAGCAGAACCCAAAAAGCCAGGTTTGCCTTAGATCTCTCTTCTCTGTCACCTACAGTCCGATAACCCTGGCTCTCCCTCAGGGCATCTATCACTCATACCATCACAACATCCTCAGTCCCCCCCACCATCCGTCCCCATGGTGCGGCAAGCTTCTCCTCGTGCCCCAAGCCCCAAATCACACTGCTGTTGGCACCTTTCCCTATACCTCCTCCCTCCCTTCGCCTCCCTTCTGCTGGGCTGCTCGGATGTGCTGGGGTGGCTCTGGCTGGCCACTGCCTGGCAGAGGGGAGTGTACCGGTGTGCACACCGCCACGGCTTTTGAATCTGCTGGTTAGCTGCCACTCAGTTTGATTGCGGATCAAGTCACTCAGGTTTCCTCAGACGTGATACCTGAAGATTCCAGGGAGGTGAAATTTGAAGGTGACATACATGGTGTAGAACACCTGGACACCTCGCAGATAAGCTGTGTGGCACACACGTTGCCTGGCCTGCACAGGCAGCCGGCTCAAGCATCAGATGTGGCAAGTCTTGAAATGCTGGACTTGCATGCAAAGGTTAATAGCACATGAAGAAGGACTGAGAGGTGCAGGCTATGCCTGACACTACCCTAACCCTGAAGGACACACCACGTTCAGGGCAAGTTTAACACCGCTTCACTGATCAGTGCAAAGCCCTTGTGCAGGAGCCCTCACACGGGAACCCAGGGATGTCTGGTCTTCTGCAGACCACAAAGTCCACCACCTCCTTCAGTGTTCAGGGCTCAGCAGACTTAATAACACTGTGAAAGAGCATCAAATCTGCTCCTACTATATCAGCTCAGTCTTAACTAATAGAATAACTATCTGCTTATATTTCAAGGCTAAAGGAAAACAGGTGAAATGAGGCTTTGTACAACTCTGTGCTACATCTGTATTCGCATTAAGCTATGCAAAAGGCTATGGACATAGCACTGCAAAGGAAAGGAAACAGCACTGGGGACCCTCCACATCCAAGCAGTGGTCCTGGGCCCAAAGCAGTGCATAAACCCTCTACAAAAGTCAGGAGCCATTGGCAATATTCGCAGGAGGTCACATTCAAAACCCAAAGATTTCAGGAGTTTGATGGTTTGTTTGTTTTTTTTTTTAAAACCAGTCATTTCTTTAGAGATTTTCGGGAGAAGTCAGTAACCTGCCTTACGCAGTACACAGTATCTCATGTTTCAGAAGCAGCCTGGGGCCAGTGCCCCATAGCTCTGCATGTCACACCGCCGGTGGCCCTGGGGACATGCGAGTATGTAATAGCGCTGGATCAGAGCTGCTTTTGGTACCCCAGCAAGGGGCTCCAGAGTGTCTGAGCCACATCCACCCATTTTGCAACCACCTTCTCTGATGAGTCACATCCATTGTAGCACCTGGTTTAGCTTTGTGTTTATTTTATGGATGCTCTTTCCTGGCAATTACTCCCCCTTTCTGTGTGTCTCTGCAGAAAACTCTCTGCTCCTGCTGGCACATCCCCTGGGCATCCTGGGGGAAAACAGAATGCTTTTAATGAGCCTGATGCATAATTTCCTATCAATCAGATTTATGCTGGAAGTAAAAGGAGTGGATCAGCCAACATTTTAAACTGAGAGAGGAGATGGAGACTCTGATCTGGAGATATGGAGGCAAACCTGGAGCACGCATCGGCACTAAAGGTTGGAAGGTCTCAGTGGCGTCTAGCTCCAGAGAGCAAACATTTTCACCACAAAATCAGTTTGTTGCCTTTTTTTAATCCATCAATGCTCTTTAATTTCCCAGGTGACGCTGGGCAAGAATGGTGCATTAGCATTACTGTTAAAATGGAAACGATACCATTCCTCCTTTGCTGCCTGTTTTACCCCGTGAGTCCCGTGGGTATGATGAGATGCCACAGCACCTGCCACAGGGACAATCCTGGTCTCAAATTGCTCCTTTAAGCATTCTTGTAGCACAGTTATCACAGAATCAGTATTTACCATCTAAACCCACAAGTAGTGCATTTTCTGTGCATTAGTGTCACTGCAAGACAGTGATTTATTACCTCAGCAAGGAGATGCTTTCTTTGGGGGGGAAGTTCATTTAACCCTCATCCAAGCCCTGCCAGATGCCTCTGGTAGGGATGGGGAGGAGAGCGGTTGTCTGCAGCATCCCGACACCTGGACTTCGTATGGTGCCTGGTCATGCTCTCCTGCACCATGGGGAGAGTAAGTCCAGGGCACCCTGAGAGTTCAGCCTCTCAGCACCTGAGCAGAAACTAAGCCAAATACAGAAGAGCTTTGAAACGCTGCCTGGTTCTAAAAGGATAATTTTAATAGAAGGGTCTCGACACACTTGTGCATGGCACATGTTGGGTGACACTCTTGGTATATCTTCAGCACATGGGACACTCATCCTGCCGCTGAGAGATCAGTTTGTGTCACGGGTCTGATGGCACTTGATCTGAGGAAAATCAAGTGATATATTCCTCATCATGCTTTCCTGCGCGGGTTCAGTCTTTGGAGAACACAAAGGCCAAGGCAAGAGCTGGGACAGTGTCCTCATTCTCCCAGTAAAGCCCTGTGGTCTTGCTGATGAGGCAGTAGACGCACTTGAGTTTATTATTTTCCATATAATTTTCATGTATATTTTAAATTATTGGTATTTGATTGCTTTTCCTTTTAGGGAATGTTGGTCCTGTGGCTACTTGGTGCCTGCTGTTCTGAGAAGGAGTGAGAGGAGCAGGCTGGGTTTGGATACGAACAGGAGGTATGTATTGTGAAAAGCTCCCCAGGTGCCAGATTCCCCTGCCCCAAACTCTCATTTTCCTCTTTGCACAAACAGAGGCAGAACATTACTTTTGGGGGGGTGCAGGGTGGGGGGACTCCAGCATCTCATTTATTTTCCTGGCAAATATAGGAAGGAGCCACATTTTCTAATGTCCGGAGCATGAAAATGTTCTTAGTCTTCCCTTGAAAGGAGCTGGGACAAGAGGTGAATCAGAGACCTACTAAGAAATGCTCTCCATGTGTTTTATCAAATTTAGTGACTCATTCTTATAATCCAATAGTAAAATAATGACTTCTTTTTTTTTTTTTTTTCACCAGGCAGATTCTAAAGGTACCAAAAGACAAGCTTGGAAATATCAGCAACCTAGAATATGAAATAGGGACAATTGGCAGCCCTGCATATAGCTAGCTGGCAACCCATCCAAGATGTTTGCCTTCTAATAATAGAAAGCTGAAAGAGGCATATGGAGAAATTGAGCTCAAAGACTTTTATTTCCGATGTATAAATACACTGAAGTCACAGATGTCTCCACAGCCTCAATCTGCCAAGACCAAATGCAAGGAACAGACCCAAAAGGAAAGACACCAAAAAATGTGGAATAGCAAGCTCTCCATATTGAAAGGTTTGTTCCCTTTCTGACAGATGGGTGTTTAAAAATCTCTACCAACCAATCTGAAATAAATGGATTGATCTATAAAAAAGCCAGGTTTTCTTTACATTGTCTTTTTCCATTAAACTAGAGTGTTGGTGCCTGTACTACTAAGGGAAGCCATGTCTTGCCAGGAACATGTGTCTGATCACCTCCCAGAGCCCTGAGAACACTGTAAGCTTTACCAGAAACCTCTCTAAGAGGTCTGAAGCATTGTGAAAGCAACTGTTGGGTAGGTGAAATCTGTTTTCACATGGGCCTGGTGACACTCAAATCAGAACCTTGCCCTGTTAACAGAAACTTTGAGTTCTAAAGGATGAAAATGTAATTTTCTTGCATATCCCATAAACAGAAATAGTTAAAATTCATGGCATATATAGTCTCCAGCACTGCAAACAGCACTTTTACACACCAGACCAGCTGGTAACCTGTAAATCTTAAGAGATAATGCCTGTGATTGAGACTCATAAAATCTGCAAGGGGAGCCTGTAAGTCCCAGGAGAGCAATAGACTGTCTACAGCTTTTACAAGTTCTGCTGTAGCAGGAGGCTGAGATTGCAATTGCCAGGAGAGAAATATTTATGGGTCATGAACCTTCAGGCTGTGCCAGGAGAGCCTTCAGCTATTGTCAGGAGCATATATAAACTCTGCTTTTATGTTACTCAGTTGTCCACCCATGGGCAAATTTAATTCATGCCAGCACTGCCAATATCTGCTGAACGGGTTGTAATTTTTTTTGTCATTTCTTTATGATGCATCGGGCAGAGTGTGACAGATTTATTATTAAAGCCATATGGGAGGCAAAAAGGTTTTGCTCACTTTTTCTAGGGAAATCAAAGCGTTGTACAAGCTGGAAAGCTCCATGAACAAGTGAGAAAATGAAGGAACCAGGAAAGTGAAAGGTGGTCAGACTAAATGAGGAAGTATTTTTTTAGTGAACTAAATTATTTTTTAACTTCTTTGGAATTCGTACTTGCGCGGTGAAGGTGGGGCTCTCTCTTTTCGCCAAGTATTTAGGATTGCATCCTTTCCACTGCTGGGAAGCAAAGAAGCCAATCAATGTCCATTAGTTCATTATTCAGTGATTCTCTGCAATAAACAAAAAAAGCTTTGATATTACCAATAATTTCAAGGAGAGAAATTGCATAATAAAAAAGTACTTTTGAAAAGAAGACAGAAAAACAGATTTCATACATAAGGTTTTAAAAATATCTTTTTCCCTTCTGTAAATCTTTCAGTAATTTGTGAAGCCTTTTGAAATCATTTTTATTATATTGCAATAAAAATGAAAGCTATTATGACAGCAGGTGTCATTCAGTGCAAAGGAACATATATAATCAGTCATGAAACACCTTCCTGCTGAAAGAAGTCAGTCCTCAATTAAAGAGCAAGGCTAATGTCATCGCTGAGTATATTTATAAGGCAGCAACCACCATCACAAGTCATGGCACAATTCAAATAAATTTCCAGAGGGCCTTGAACAGACCCCTTTCAAATTGTAAGAACATATTTATTAATAACTGAATCATGGTACAGCAGTAATGTAGCTGTGAGAAGAGCTTGGCCATCTTTTCCAGCATTATGGGTTGCCTTTCTGAAACCATTCCTAGAACCTATACATACTATTTTTAACTAAGGAGCAGCAAGCATCACGTAAACCTCTCCCCAGGTTTTTTTGCTGTTTTTCTCAGCCACTGTAATTTGGCATCTGTTCTGCCTGCTAAAATGCCAGGATCAAAATCAGGTCTGCCTTGCTCAGAGCCCCAGCCTGACATGTATAAAACATTGTTTTCACTCCAGCAGCAACCTCTGCAGATCATTCCTTACTCCAGTGCCTGGGTCTTCTGCAAAGCCATCTTTTAGCCCTGCAAAAAGATGGGGATCCTGACCCTGCTGCAGGAGGGATTGGAGCCTGAATGCCATTAAGTGCCCATGCCACAATGTCCCTGTGCTACAGCTGTTCCCACTGACAGAAACATTTTTAAAACCACCAAAAAGCAGTGCGACCTCGTAGGGAAGGTGCTCTCATCAAGCAGCTACCGAGGAGACACCAGACTCCCCTTGATGTGCACAGGCACAGGCATCCCTGCTGCGCCTTTCGGCCACAGGTGGGCTGTGGGCCATGCGGCAGCATCGGCACAGCGAGACGGGGAGGGGAGCGAGGGGCTCCCGGCACTTGTCTGTTCCTGGTCACACAGGGAGCACGCGTACCGCTGATGAGGACCCCCTCTGCATGGTCTGTGGGGAGGCAGGTCATGGGAGAGGTGATGGAGAGACAGCACTAATGTGAAATCTGAGTCTCCCAAAGAACTTAAATACACTTCTTTCTATGCCTTTGGGCGATCCAGCTACAGCACATGCTTTCAATTCTACCCAATTAGCCACTGGAATTAGCATTATGAAATGTTTTCATTTCAATAATGGCCGATTATTATTACGTATTTTAAAGAGGGTTTATGCCAAATAGCAGAAGCCCACCGTTCTTGTCCTATAAAGTGTTTTGAAACCCACCTCCTGTTCCTGCCACTTGCTTTATTGCTCGGCGACTGGGCTTCACCAGGTGCTCCCTGTCCTTGCCCGCGGCAGCTCAGGCAGGAGATGCCCCAGCCACTCCCCTCCCTTTCCAGGAGCTGCTTTTCACAATGCGTGTTACAGCTTTTTCTGAGCAGCCCCCTGCTTCCCACGCAGGCAGGGATCATCCCCTTGCAAGTGTCAGCACTGGGTCTTCTTCCCATTGAATCCACTTGCAAAATCCCCTACCCCTCCGCCAATGAGAAATGCTTTAAGCATTTTAGAAAACCCTCTCTTTGTAGCCATAACTTCATGAGCAAGTGTGTCAGTGGGGATGGTTTTAATCCAGCTTGTCCAGTGCCTCACCTTGATGCAAAGCCCGTGCTCACCAGATCTCGGTCTCCCCTCTGTACTGCACAAGGGAGCATTGCTGCCTTCCCAAGGAGACCCACCAGAATCTGCAGTGCCCCCCAAAATATGCTCAACTTTCCGAGCACGAGAAGTGTGTCCACAGGCAGCTGTCACCAGCTGCAGAGCCTCTGCGCCACTGCCAGCGGGGCTCACCCCATGCACACAAACCCCCTGGTTGCACCCATCCATGGTGCAACAGCGTGGGACATCAGCGAGGGGGACACCACAGCATGAACCATGGGGACAGCATCCAGGCAGTCTAGCATAGTGTGAAAAACTGGCAATCCTGAAAAGCACACGCATTAGTAACCCACCCCTTTCTCCAGCCAAGGTTCTTTTAAATATATAGGTATATGTAGTGTTGTATATGTATGTAATTTTTGTGGCAAGAAAAGTGTTTTCAAATTCTACACCCTCTGCTGTGGAAATAATTTCGTTTTCCTTCTGTTTCTCAGTACTGGAAGCAAGAAAATACAGCCCACCTCATGAGCAAGAGCTGAGCAAGCCAGGTCTCCTTTGCTTCAGACCTGCCACTCACATATAATTTAAGCTGCAAGTTTCCAAACCAGAGACACAAAAATGCTGTTTCCACCCACCACATCAACCTGCTGTGCAGAAAATCACATACAAAAAATTCGCTTCAGGGCTGCTAAGTGCATGGCCAACCCCCAAGGTGCAAAAATAATCTGATTTTCCCTTATTCCAGGCTCGCCCACCAGAAAAAAACATGTATCTTTATCAGTAATATCATGAGGGTTTGCAGAGGCAAAACCTGAAGGTGGAGCAGAAGTGAAAAGTTTCTTGCCTGTAGGCAGGGACAGGCAGTGTGTGCCAAGAAAATCCCCAGTGGGGAGCTGGGAGACATGATCATATAGCAGAGCCAGCTTGGCATTGAAAACTAATTGGCACCAAGTGAACACATCAGAAACAACCAGGAAAGATGGGGAAGGGCTCCAGGACTCAGGATGTGCCAAGGAGCCCTTTGCAGAGAGGCCCTGGTCTGGGATGGAGGTGGCATCTTGACACATAATGCATAAATAAAGAAGTGCCACCCCCTCCAAACACACACCTGACTTTTTTCCAAACTGGAATAATTTAGGTTGGGTGGGACTTGTGGAGGTCCTCTGGTCCACCCCCTGCTCAAGCACTCAAACACTTCAGCAGGTTTCTGACTTTTCATCCTGAGAGGAGGGAGAGCCCTCTCATACTTACACCCCCAAACCCCACAGGGGTGAGATTTAAGACATGTATCGGTCCTCAGCATTTTCCCTGCTGTCTGACTTAGGCAAAGCCAATGGTTTCTAGTGCTCAGGCATTCCCAGAAAATGTACAGGGAGGCAAGGCATGGTTCATCACATGGATCGTTTCCTACACTATCCAGAAAAGGGGCAGAAGTGTCCCAATGATCTTTGGTGTAGTACATACAAAAGCAGTTGGTGAAGATGGAAGTTGGTAAAATGGAAGATGCAAATTGATGTGGATAAGCAGAAAGTAATGCACATGAGAAAAAATAATGCTTCTGTTGCAGACAGACAAACTCTGAACTAGCTGTTCAGGAAAGAGATCTTGGAGTGAGGTAGTTTTGTGAAAACATCAGCTCAGTGCTCAGAAGAGTTCAAACAGGAGATTAGAAAGGGAGTCAGGAACGGCACAGCAAGCAACACTGTGCTGGCTGCCAGCATACCATGCATGGTACGGCTCTCTCCATTTCAGTAATGAAGAGGAACTGAGGAAAACACAAAAAGAGGAGACAAGGATGGCCAAATGCTTCTGTGCAAAGAGCAACTGAGCAGACTAGGACCCTTCAGTCTGGAGAAGACATTGCTGAGAAAACAGATGAGTGAGCTCCTCAAAATCATGAAAGATGTGGAGACTTCAATAGGAAATTATATTCACTGCCTCACTGATATAGGAACTACAAAACATCTAGTAAATTTACCAGGTGGCAGATTCAAAACAGTGGGGAGGGGTTTCTTCATGCAATGCATGATAAGCTGTGGAGCTCCTTGCTGCAGAGCACTGCAGGTGGTGAGATTTTGCATAGGTCCAAGGGAGACCAGACAAAGTCAAAGAGATATTTTTTCAAGGAGTAATAAATACAAAGGCACCGCCCCTGGCTCAAGAAGCCAGTGCAGGTCTGTCCTCTTTCTTTTATCCACTTCACCACTCAAAAGACCTTTGGTTTGGCCTGTGAATGCGAGACTTACATGCTCACAGTCATGTCTCACAGCTGTAGGTTCCAAAAGAGAGAAGAGACGTCTGGAAATGATGGCTTGCATCTGGTTCCACACTATCAGCCCTCTGACAGATAAGCCAAAGCTTCAGGCTGGCACAAAGCTGATGGGTGCAAATTAAGCCGTTCCAGGTTCTCCGAAGACTTCTGAAGAAGCAGAGTGCCCAGAAGAGCAACTGACATCATGTTGCTCTGGCTTTTTTCAGTCCATGCTATGAGCACTCAAGCAAGATTTACTGTATCCTTGAACCACAACCTCAGCTGTGCTGGTTAAACCAGCTATGTGAGGCGACCTGGCTGAAGAAAACATTTGCAAAGGCAGAATTTCTTTCTGTCAAAAGATACAATGAGTTTTCTTAAAATGGATCATTTAATGGGTCTTTCCAAGGCACAGAGACACAAAATAAGCCAACCAGTTCAGTCTGGAGGGAGGAAGCCTCTGGCAAAGGATGAAATTCCACCATGTGCAGGAACCTCTTTAACTGCCCCACTGCCAAGGGACGTGTGATGGGGAATGGCCCCTGGTGTTACAACCCTTTACTCTTTCTGGTCTGCACTGATTTATTTTCCACACTGCTTACTAGATCCTCCAAGCCCAAGAATATGTCTGCCTGTTTTGTTACTTAAAGCCTGACTCAAAGAAAAACTCTTTTATTGAACTGCCTGCCATGGCTTTGATTGAGAAATGCAACACCCCGAGATGAGTTATTGGCCCAATTGTCACCCATGAAATGTGTGCTGTTGGTGACAGACTGAGAGTGTATTTGAGTGCGCATAGTGCATTTGTACAGCTTTCGCAATGCCCAGAGCCTGATGTTTGCAGGTCCTCCACCTTCCTATCCACGTGTGGTACAGACTCCCCCTGACTGCCAGCTTCCTGCAGCCTGCATGACACCAGAAAAACTCAGTTTGGCACAGTTTTAATTTATAGCTCTATGGTTTCAGTTATTTAATGATGTAATTTACGGGTTTGAGAGCACTGGTGCCATGAATATGAAGCAAACCTTCGAGACAGCCCACACAGTTCGTGGCATAGCTGCAGTAACACCGTGTCAATCACTCCAGCTCTGAGCACGGAAGGCTGCAGTGGCACTATCAGATTTGAAATAAAGATCGCTCACGGGGGAACTGGGTAATTTCTCTGCATGGAGCTGTCTTATTTCAGACGCCTGAAAGAGAAAATGGAACCGAATATAATTCATTATGTTTAACTCATCTGATTTTTAAAAGAAGAATTTGGTTTGAAATGGCCCATGGCCCTCCCCTGGAGGGCTGGGTATTTCAGTCGCCTGAGGCTGGGAGGGAAAGGTGTGCCATTTGCTTTCCAGTCCTCCATTTCGATTTCATTTCTAAAGGATGAAATGCAATTAAAAATGCCTCCATGTGAAGACAGGTCCATAGCTGTGAACATCCCTGTGTCAGGCTGCGTATTGCAGGTATCACAAGAATTTCCCTTCATTTACTGCCCACCAGAAGAAAGGCTGTGCACGGAGAGAGAGGCTCACGATCTGCTTCTCTTCTGTACTCCTTGCTGTGCCAGCGGACAGACTAGTGAGCAGCACCGAAACAGCCCCGGGTAGAGCTCTACAAGCTGTGGTTTAACATCTTGAATCCCTGGGCACTTAGCCCTGAATTACAGCTTCATCGCTGCTGTGCAATGAGGGTAAGAAGACAGGTCATGCCTCTCTATTTGGTATGCTACCTTTCGATTAGTACACCACTAACAATTAGCTCAGGATTGCCAAGACCCACTCATCACCTTCCCGCTATGGACTTATCAGGCTGTGCAAGCTCATGGCACCTCAAGGAAAAGCCCAGCTTCTCCAAGCTGCTTCCACATTGCCTTCAAAACACTATCAGCCATCGGGCTGCAAGCAGTGGCTGCAGTTTTGCTCCATTGTGAAGATATTCAGGCACGTTCAAGGCCTCTGTAAGCCTCACTGAAGGCTGTAAGCAGTATGCACCTGGGCACGGAAACTCCCCAGGCACAGACGGGCTTAGGGGTCCCCCTGAACTGCGTCCACAGGCCAAGCTGCAACTGCTCTTTGTACACGTAGCCAGAAAATGCAGTAAAAGGATCCTTGCAGAATCACAAATGGCCATCAGAGCTCATCAGAGGATCCAGCAAGTCGGGAACAGGGGGTTACAGTCCTCATAACTGCACAGCTCCAGCTCCCCTGCTCAGGCCTTTCCTTCAGCAACCTTTTAACGCAGAGTGGACACCCCACCTTACTTCAGGTACCTGACATCTGCTACAGGATGAGCTGAGCTGCACCTTCAAAGCTCCGCTTCTCTGTTGGGACCCAGGAACGACCAGTTCACATGTCAGCTTTTACTTGGTGGACATCTACCTGGTGCAAATCCACCCTCTTCCCCCCAGCCTGGGCCTCTCCTGATTGCTCCCCTGCTTAAAAGTCAGAGACCTGACACACCATTACCTGTAGGCAGGGGAAGGGAGGCACATCTCTCCTGAGCATCTCCTAACTCCTGCTGCATCTTACCTGTGCTATCTGCTGCTGCCTTATTCTGATTTACCTGTAGGAGTCAGGACTTGCGGAACTCACAAAACCTGCAAAGGGGAAGAAAATCATCCATCTCCCTGAGCTGGATGACAGGGATGGAGAGCAAAATAGGCTCCCCATGATCCAGGAGGAAGCAGTTAACAACCTGCTATGCCACCTGGACACTCACAAGTCTATGGGGCCTGATGGCATCCATCCAAGGGTGCTGAGGGAGCTGGCGGAGGAGCTTGCCAAGCCGCTCTCCATCATTTATCAACAGTCCTGGTCAACGGGGGAGGTCCCGGATGACTGGAGGCTTGCCAACGTGACGCCCATCTACAAGAAGGGTCGGAAGGAGGATCCGGGGAACTACAGGCCTGTCAACCTGACCTCGGTGCCGGGGAAGGTTATGGAGAGGCTCATCTTGAGGGCGCTCACGGGACACATGCAGGATAACCAAGGGATCAGGCCCAGCCAGCACGGGTTCATGAAAGGCAGGTCCTGCTTCACCAACCTGATCTCCTTCTATGACCAGGTGACCCGCCTAGTGGATGAGGGAAAGGCTGTTGATGTTGTCTACCTGGACTTCAGCAAAGCCTTTGACATTGTTCCCCACAGTATTCTCCTGGAGAAGCTGTCGGCCCGTGGTTTAGACAGGTACACTCTTCGCTGGGTAAAAAACTGGCTGGATGGCCGAGCCCAGAGAGTTGTGGTGAATGGGGTGAAATCCAGTTGGCGGCCGGTCACAAGTGGAGTCCCCCAGGGCTCAGTTTTGGGACCGGTCTTGTTTAATGTCTTTATTGATGATCTGGATGAGGGGATAGAGTGCTCCCTCAGCAAGTTTGCAGACGACACCAAGTTGGGAGGGAGTGTTGATCTGCTTGAGGGTAGGAAGGCTCTGCAGAGGGATCTGGACAGGCTGGATCGATGGGCTGAGGCCAATTGGATGAGGTTCAATAAGGCCAAGTGCCGGGTTCTACACTTCGGCCACAACAACCCCAGGCAACGCTACAGGCTTGGGGACGAGTGGCTGGAAAGCTCCCCCACAGAAAAGGACCTGGGGATGTTGATTGACAGCCGGCTGAATATGAGCCAGCAGTGTGCCCAGGTGGCCAAGAAGGCCAACGGCATCCTGGCTTGTATCAGAAATGGTGTGGCCAGCAGGAGCAGGGAGGTGATCATGCCTCTGTACTCGGCGCTGGTAAGGCCGCACCTCGAATACTGTGTTCAGTTTTGGGCCCCTCACTACAAGAAGGACATTGAGGTGCTGGAGCGTGTCCAGAGAAGGGTGACGAAGCTGGTGAGGGGTCTGGAGCACAAGTCTTATGAGGAGCGGCTGAGGGAGCTGGGGTTGTTTAGCCTGGAGAAGAGGAGGCTGAGGGGAGACCTCATCGCTCTCTACAACTACCTGAAAGGGGGTTGCAGAGAAGTGGATGTTGGTCTCTTCTCCCAAGTGACTAGTGACAGGACAAGAGGAAATGGCCTCAAGTTGCGCCAGGGGAGGTTCAGGCTGGATATTAGGAAAAAGTTCTTTACTGAGAGAGTAGTGAAACATTGGAATAGGCTGCCCAGGGAGGTGGTAGAGTCACCCTCCCTGGAGGTATTCAAGGAGCGTGTGGATGTGGCATTGTGGGATGTAGCTTGATGGGCATGGTGCTGTGTGGTGTTGGGTGGGTTGGTTTTTGGTGTGTTGTGGTTTGTTGTTGTGTGTTTTTTGTTGGTTTTTTTTT
The DNA here is from genome assembly GCF_030936135.1 of Gavia stellata. NCBI lineage: Eukaryota > Metazoa > Chordata > Aves > Gaviiformes > Gaviidae > Gavia > Gavia stellata. The sequence goes on along the minus strand of NC_082594.1, from coordinate 22,727,141 downwards.
GTTTGTTTTTTTTTTTAAGGTTGGGCTTGATGATCTTACAGGTCTTTTCCAACCTTAGTGATTCTGTGATTCTGTGTGTGAAAATACTCCCCAAACCAGGCTGATCTACTCACCAGCTAAAATCCTTTTTCTCCCCCACCACAACTATAGGAGCTAGGTCCAGCACAGATGAGCACAGACCATCTTTGCCTCACTCCTGCAAGCTCTGTAAAAGTCCCCTGCTGAGCTGAGCCGATGCCTTATCTGGGAAGGCTGGATTTTCCCCTAAGAATCTGGTTCCTGGCATAATGTTAAGTGTTCGGGATTTCTCTGAAAGGCTTTGGTTTACTATATACACTGCATTTGTAATGGCCTGCCATGAGAATTGTGTCTGATATCAGATATATCTCAAATAACTGGCTATGTAATGTATTTTGCAAAGATGTAATTAATTGCACCTTCCAGGGCAGGGAACCTAAGTGGCTATTTTAAACTCTAATTTATATTAAAGCAAGTAAAGTTAATTGCCTGTCCATAACAAATGAAAAAGAAATATGTGCTTTGGAAGATAGCCACAGGTCTCCAATCGATATAAATTTAATGTGCTTCTACGTATCTTGGGGTAAAATTGTATTTCAGTACTTTATTCAGTATTCTAGGAATTCCTTGACAACACACTGCTAGGAAATCGCGTCACTCACAAATGCCCACTGAAGGCATGGGAAAGCCAAGTTTGATGGGATCAAAAGGATACACTTCACCATCCCATGGCAAAGGGATGACTTCTTTCTTGCGTTTATAAAAAATAAGGTCATATGGAAAATAAATATCATGTGTTTATTTACATATTTCTTTATTAAGTAATAGTCCAGTCCTGTTCAATATATTCATCAGTGACCTGGATGAAGGGATAGAGTGTGCCCTCAGCAAGTTTGCTGATGACACAAAACTGGGAGGAGTGGCTGACACACCGGAAGGCTGCGCTGCCATTCAGTTTGACCTGGACAGGCTGGAGAGTTGGGCAGAGAGGAACCTTATGAAATTCCACAAAGGCAAGTGTAGGGTACTGCACCTGGGGAGGAATAACCCCATGCATCAGTACAGGTTAAGGGCTGACCTGCTGGAGAGCAGCTCTGTGGAAAGGGACCTGGGGTTCCTGGTGGACAACAGGGTGACCATGAGCCATCAGTGTGCCCTTGGGGCCAAGAAGGCCAATGGCATCCTGGGGTGCATCCAGAAGAGTGTGGCAAGCAGGTCGAGGGAGGTTATCCTCCCCCTCTACTCTGCCCTGGGGAGGCCGCATCTGGAGTACTGTGTCCAGTTGTGGGCTCCCCGCTTCAAGAAGGACAGGGAGCTGCTGGAGAGGGTACAGCAAAGGGCTACAAAGATGATTAGGGGACTGGAACATCTTTCTTATGAGGAAAGGCTGAGGGACTTGGGTCTTTTTAGTCTGGAGAAGAGAAGACTGAGGGGGCATCTTATCAATGCTTATAAATACTTAAGGGGTGGGTGCCAGGAGGATTGGCCCAGTCTTTTTTCAGTGGTGCCCAGTGACAGGACAAGAGGTAATGGGCACAAACTTGGTCATAGGAAGTTCCATCTAAACATGAGGAGGAACTTCTTGACTTTGAGGGTGGCAGAGCACTGGAACAAGCTGCCCAGAGAGGTTGTGGAGTCTCCTTTCTCCGGAGATATTCAAAACTCACCTGGACGCATTCCTGTGCAATCTGCTCGAGGTGAACCTGCTCTGGTGGGGGGGTTGGACTAGATGATCTCCAGAGGTCCCTTCAAACCCCTATCATTCTGTGATTTTGTGATTCTGTGTAATAATTAATATTATAAGTGCTATAACCCAGCTATGTGCCAAGAAAACATATACTGTTTTTAATTCTCTACCATTCTTCATGCACCAAGACTTTTTGCTAGAATAAAAAAAAAAAAACCACTCAATTGAGTTTGAACTGGAAGATCAGGCCAAATGTAAGTGTTTTATAAATCTTTTGGTAGTGAATCTCCTGTCACTTTCACTCTCAATCACAGAGAACCATTACCTCTGATTTTGGGTAGTTACAGGAGAACAGCCAATTGCTCAAGAGCTGACTTTGTCAAAACCTTTTTTGGCTTGGAAGTCTTATAAGTTTTGGCTTCTGACAAGATTTTTACTACCCCTTGGGTTTAGCTGAACTGAAAATATTCTTAGAAAAGGACATCGCCTGATATCTCTGCAATCGTGGGCTCAGCTGAAGCCGGAACGTTCAGAGGGAGGCTGAACTGAAAAAAGAGAGCAAAGGCACTTGATTTGGATCAAAATGCATTTAACTCAATTATTTGTCACTTCTGAGAAAAAAAAAGTTGTGTTATAATACAACTTCGCTATTTGGGAAGCCATACATGCTCAGGCACTATAAGACTGCATCATAAAACTTTTGTGACAGTGGCACAGAATACACAGCAGCCAACGGGGAGGTGACCTGGGCTTGCCCCAGTGTTTTTGATGGAACTTGGCTTCTCTATGCCATTTCAACACTCAAGCTGTGAAAGTCTGCTTGGCACTACTTATTAAATTCTGCCCTTAAATGAGAGCACACAAAATAGAGCAGCCAAAGGACAGGAAATATTCTGGGACTTGAACCCTGCTTTCTGTTCCTGGGGAAGTGTTTTTCCTGCACTATTTCAGTGCCTCCTTTATGGAATATAAATCTTTTTTCTTTAACCAGCTAGTGAGTAAGCACCAGATATATGAATGCCATCTAACGGGTTATGGCACATCCATGCAGGTCTCCACCGCCTCTCACCACCGGGATGAGGTGTGTACAGCTTGGCACAGTTCTTCTAAGAATTAAGTCCACTGAGGATCATGATAATATCTAGTTGAGCCATGGAGATAGATGAACATGCTCAACATCACACAAGCTGTTTGCACAAAATGATCACTTTTCATAAAGTGATTTCATAAAGGTGAGTTTGATCATAACAGAGGCAAGAAGTTGTTCCCGATTCTGAATTACATTTCCCCCGTTCAGCCTTTTGAGATTGCACGGGTGAAACCAGAAGGGGAAAGACTATCCAGCTGAAACTAAATATCTCCATTACCCAATAAACAATCTCTGATTATAGTACCCGTGTCCATAATTAATTAGAATCCATCAAGCTAGTCCATTTCGACATTTCTAATTTTATCATTTGCCAATTAATCTACTTTGGTGACATAGTGCCTACTGTAAAAAGAAACTACTGCCTGCTCTCAAGCCTCATTAGACAAAGAAGGACCTGAAAAATAGATGAGAAGAGGTGCATTGTACATGTATTTTTTAGCAGCTGAGAACACTGCAAGGAAGAGCAGGTGTGCAACATGGGTAAACCTTCCTGGTCACCTGAAATGTCTGGTTTTATATTAATTTATTTGAATATGTCTGTAAGTCAATGACACTCTTAATTTCAGGAAGGTTTTTGCATATCATGAATTGTTACTTAGGTCCTGTTTTGCACAGTACCTATCTGTGGTGGGTTGACCTTGGCTGGATGCCAGCTACCCACCAAAGCCACTCTATCACTCCCCTTCCTCAGCTGGACAGGGGAGAGAAAAATATAACAAAAAGCTCGGGGGTCGAGATAAAGACAGGGAGATCACTCACCAATTACTGTCATGGGCAAAACAGACTCGACTTGGGGAAAAAAAATTATTTTAATTTATTATCAATCAAATCAGAGTAGGATAATGAGAAATAAAACCAAATCTTACAAACACCTTCACACCACCCCTCCCTTCTTCCTGGGCTCAACTTCACTCCCGATTTTCTCTACCTCCTCCCCCACAGTGGGGCAGGGTAACTGGGAATGGGGGTTGCGGTCAGTTCATCACACGTTGTCGCTGCCGCTTCTTCCTCCTCAGTGGGAGGACTCCTCACACTCTTCCCCTGCTCCAGCGTGGGGTCCCTCCCACGGGACACAGTCCTCCATGAACTTCTCCAACACGGGTCATTCCCAGGGGCTGCAGCTCTTCACTAACTGCTCCAGTGTGGGTCCCTTCCAGGGGGTGCAGTCCTTCAGGAACAGACTGCTCCACTGTGGGTCCCCCGCGGGGGTCACAAGCCCTGCCAGCAAACCTGCTCCAGCGTGGGCTCCTCTCTCCACGGGTCTACAGGTCCCACCAGGAGCCTGCTCCAGCACAGGCTTCCCACGGTGTCACAGCCTCCTTCGGGCATCCACCTGCTCCGGTGTGGGGTCCTCCGTGGGCTGCAGGTGGATATCTGCTCCACTGTGGACCTCCATGGGCTGCAGGGGCACAGCCTGCCTCACCATGGTCTTCACCAGGGGCTGCAGGGGAATCTCTGTTCCAGGGCGTGGAGCACCTCCTCCCCTCCTTCACTGACCTGGTGTCTGAGAGTTCTTTCTCTCACATATCCTCACTCCTCTCTTCTCCGCTGCACAGTTGTTTTTCCCCTTTCTTACATATGTTATCACAGAGGCACTACCACCGTCGCTGATGGGCTCAGCCTTGGCCCACAGCGGGTCCGTCTTGGAGCCAGCTGATGTTGGCTCTATCGGACATAGGGGAAGCTTCTAGCAGCTTCTCACAGAAGCCACCCCTGTAGCCTTCCTGCTACCAAGACCTTGCTACGCAAACCCAATACACTATCACAGGGTCCTAGCTCCATTTATGGGTTTCTGAAGAAGAAATGTTATGCCAATAGAAATAATAGTAATTATTATTATTGGCAGAATCAAGGGATGGCACGTGAAAAGCTGTGCAGCAAAAACCTATTCATCTGCCACAGTAGCCTCTCAGAGACGAGATTGTCCCTAGAAAGTTGTTTCATCATCCCTTCAGAAAAAGTAGGTATAAGTCCATTCACCTTTTTTGGCACTATCCCCAGTACAGTAGGGTGAACCTGATTGTTTGTCCTGCACAGTTGTCCTTGGGATTTCATCTGAGCAGAATTTGGGTGGGAAGATGTATGCCTCCACATATGTGAGTGACAGTGCTCTCAATCTTCTTGACTCATTCGTCATCATTTCCTGATGAGCTGCGATGTGTGGCACCCCTGACAACACCTCCTTCACATCTCACTGAGCCACAGGAGTGGCAGCAGGATTTACTGAAAGTCCGGAGAACTTAAGTTGTCACAACAGATCTCACTTACACTTTCTTTGCCTTTCCTTGTGCCTGTGCCAGCAATTTCTGCTATCTCAAAGCATAAAAGATTTGTCTAAAATCATTGCTTACTCCAGTAAAATCATTGCTTACTTCTACCTACAGCACACCACCTGATTGATCAAGTATCTAAAGATGCAAAAGCAGCAGCACTTTCGGCTAACATAAGCCTCTTCTGTAATGCCCAACATTTTCTCACTTCTTAAAGTGGCTGCAGAACAGATTTGCTTATCAGTTTTCAAACAATCTCTCTTCTTTGTGTTTGCTCTGCACAAGAGCAGTTTTCTTCCAAATTTTCATAAGTTTCTCATGGGCTTGCCAAAGATCGGTGTTGTAGTTGCTGAGTGCACAGATTGTATCAGTACTTGATAAATATGGCTTGTTTATCACCCATTCAACATAGCCTGGAGAAGATGGGAAAGATGCAGTCTAGCCAAGACTGGGCGATACCCACTCCACCCCACTTCACAATCCCAGCTCAGCTGTGCCAGACCCACACATCCCTGACAGACATGCAGAGCTCAGTCCCAGCACCGGGATTTGTGCACAGGAAGCAAACCTGTTCGATGACTGGCCTGTAACTGGAATTCAGGCACAGAAGGTTTTGAGCTCACCATTGCTCAAAGGTAAACTCAGGGACTTGACCTAGACAGAGAGGTAAAGGGCAGGCTTTGAAGGACTGACTTTCTTCCTGCCAGGAACAATCCCCCAAAGGCAGTTTTCATGTAGCCATCCTGTTTTGGAGACTGAAAGAATTTATCAGGAGGATTTCCAAGCTGACCTAAGTTCCAGAGGACGATCTTCAACCTGTTTAATTTTCAAGTGTAGGTGAAGCCAAAATGTCCTGCTTATTCTCACTTCCATGAACCACGGCCATGTAAAACCTTGAGAAGCAAAGCCTCTCATTTTCAGTTTGACAGTTCTTTTGTTACAATATACTCTAAATATACCTTTGAACTGGCAGGTTTACCAAGATTGTCACCTTTTTCTTTTTCTTCTTCTTTTACTTGCAGGTCTCGAATTCCTTTTCTGTAGAAGCTATTAGCTTTGCACTGAGAAATACAATGAAGAATGCTTCAATGACAGCAAGATGCAGCACTAGGTGCAATGCTATATTCTGAGTAAATGATACCATTCAAAGGGCAGAGCAGAGCATGAATAGCATTGATTTCCAGAACAGTTATTTCAGTACTTAGCAAAGTTTGATCAGACTGCTCTCCTTCACTGGCTGAGTTGTTAAGAGGCTGTGTCCTACCCTGGCAGGCAGCAATAATACCTGGGCTCTACGTAATTTCATCACCTCCTGCGTGGGTGCCAGCGTTACATTATGCCTGGGCTCGCCACCCCAACCTCCTGCAAAACACAATGGCATCTCACACTACCACTGTGGGCTAAGGTAGGAGCTTACAAACTGCACTTTGCTCTCTACAAAGGCTTATGAAGCAGGCTTTTATCATCAAAGCACTCTGCGACCTACTCCAAGGGTATCTGAAATCACCTGGGGTCCAAGGATGAAGGCCTGACTGGTGGCTGAGACCGTCCAAGGGTGAAGCTGTGCAGGAGGAGACTCTTTGGAGCCAGTCCAAGCCAATGGGAATGCTCTTTCAAAACTTAAAAAACAAGAGCAGCAGCATCACTTCCACAGAACAGTTTATCTAATGGATTTAATCTACCTCAAGATGAGGTGAACTACAGCTTGAAAGTGCTGCCTTCTTTGCTTGAACTGTAAGTGGAATCTAGAGGACCAGCTCAGGTGTAAAAAATTACATCTACAACTTTGAACAGGCGAATCTGCCTCCAAGCAACTAGTTATGTTATGCCCACCTATACAAATAGCCGTACTAAAACCAAAAGGTTTGCAGCCATAACCCATAAATTTATATCACTTTTCACAGTAAGTTATATGAAATTGAAGTAATTACATTTTGTGGATGATTTGAAAAGAGAAAAGGACCTATTGTTTCTTCAATCCTACTACTGTATAAAATCTATTTTTTTATGGATTTTGAAGCATTTTCTATTTAATGTCTTGCTTCACTAAAACACAATGTTTTAAACCTATTCCTGGTTTTGAAAGTTTTATGGAAACAACTTCCAGCCATTTTACAAGCACAAGTGTGTGAATAAGCTGTCGTCTCATTAGAATGTCCTTCATTCACCTGAATAACTTAATATTGGCAGCACTTCAGAGCACAAATCTTGGCAGAGAAATAGCCTGGCTATATATCCAAAACTAGCACTGAGCACACTTTCTGTGGCATGCTAACCTTGCGTACCTTAAAAGTGTATGAGTATTTTAAAAAGGTTAAAATGTTGCTGCCAGTTTGTCAATTATTTCATTTCACCAATTACCACAGCATCAACACAACTTTAAATGTCACAGGTCTCCTGAAGCTGCTGCCAAGTTAGAAAATGGAGAGGGGTGGATGTACAGAGCCATTGAGGGAGTGACGGTCCCTGCACCAGGCTGGAGGCTAAAGACTTGTTTACTTCAGTTTTAGCATATTTATAGCCTATTTACTGAACATTGAACTGGGAATCTTGATTGCTGCATAGGAAAGAAATGGAAATTGTTGCATTTTTAAAGCTCCAAATTCTTCATACAATGCTGTGGTAAGGCGACATCGCAGGCATGAGCAGGGCCAGCAGAGAGGACTGTGATGGGACTGATCTTTGCAAAGATAAATTGGTTGTAAAATCATGTGTTCCTGATCCTCTCACTGCTCGTGACCAGATCTGCAGCAACAGCTCTCCTTCTTCACGGCCCACCTCATCTACACACAACCCACTCTATGGGAGATACAAGGCCCTCAGCAGGCACACAGGCATGTCTTTACAGTCACAGCAGTTACCAAAGCAGCTCTGCTCACTGGGGTCTGGTTCATGCCTCCCACCATTTCCGATCCGTCATCCCTTCTTCCCTGCCCTGCTGCTGTTCCTCTCAGCTACCTCTCAGATGTAGACAAGCCATCACCCCAGCACAGATATCTGCCTAAAGAAAACCCTTCCCTTACACATCACCCCCTCTGCTAATGTTTCACATATAGCTTTTCTGCCCTGTTCACCCCCCAGTGCTTTCCCTGCATCACCCCCGTCTGCTCATCTCCTCCCTGCCTCTGTGATAACTGGGCACTCAGTGAAAGCAGCAGAAGGCCAGTAGAGTTAATGTTGTCTTGTCAGCTCTTGAATCATCTACTTCCAATCCCAGCTGGTTCCTTCAAGGAGAAACAAAAAAAAGACCCAAAACATAGAAGCATGAAAATGCCTTTGCAAAGGTTGGATGCTGATGTTTAGTTTCTTGACATGATGAATTTGCCCACAAAAGCTGCATTTCAAGCGTACAAGAATCTGAAGACACTGCAAGCAGCTGGGCAGACAGCAAGACATTGTGGCCATGACCATTACCTTTCTCAGGTAATGTCCTTGTCAAAGGCAATAGGACTTCCCTACACACTTGGAATGCAGACCCAGCCACTGAGCAGGCAAATTTCAACTCATTTCATCAGCCATAAAATAAATCCCAAGTCCATCAGTGCTTATATAGAAATGAAAGCTGTTTAATGACTGATGCAGAAGAAGAAAGCCCTTCAAATGACCACTTCAGAGCCTGCAGTTCTTTCTTACGCTTCTGCCTCTTTCAATTCCTTTAGCTTTTTGCTAGAAGTGCAGTTTTAGCAACAACAGGAATAAGGAAATAACACCAGCAAATTGGCTTCGCACTATGTGTGAATTCTTATTTACAAGCTACCGACAGCAGCATTTTTATCCCTGGCTCAGCTCTAGCTGCAGCAAGCGGCTCTGAAACCAGCCCCACACCACAAGGCTGACAGCAAGCAGTGCACAGCTCCACCTCGAGCTCTGCTCCTCTCTCCTTAGGCTGGCTAAGTCCCACACCACTGACATGATCGGGTATTGCCATCAATGTGTCACTGTCAGCAGAGGATCAGGGACTCGCTATACACCAGTACGACCTATTGCTGCCCGTGGGTCTCCCCAGGACTCTTCTTTTCTGATTTCTGACCTGATTTTCTCACCTCCTCTAAAAAGGTATATTCTTATTGCTGTTACCGTCATTTTTTTCTGCTCCACAGGGCAGCAAAACATTCAATTGTGCCTGGAAGGAGAGCAGACACTAATCAAGACTGAGCATGAGCCTGTGCCCAGGAGTCAAGGCACCCAAACAGGGAGGAGTCAGAGGTTCTGACTCCTTTCCTAAATATCCATTTCCCAGGCTATTTAAACACGTTGGTGTACCAAGAAGAGGGGCAGGAGCAGAAGCTCTGGACTCATCTTTCCCCCATCTCACTCACCTTACTCATACGCCTACAGTTCTTATTTGTCTCTCTACTGCATTTATACACAGCTGGTTATAATACTACCACAGGAAATTCAGTGGTTTGTTTTTTCTTATCTAGCTGACTTTTCTCATGTTTTCCCATATTTCCTATGGCACGTGGGAGGCAGGAGATCCCGTAAAATCCATCATCCTTTTTCACAGATTTTCGGCAAGGTATCCAGTGAGGCCACGTCAGGTTTTAAATCTGTGCATTTGGCAAGGTTTTCACTGGATTAATTTGAAATACATATAGATAATAAGATGTGGTGGGTTGACCCTGGCTGGATGCTAGCTACCCACCAAAGCTGCTCTGTCACTCCCCTCCTCATCTGGACAGGGGAGAGAAAATATAACAAAAAGCTTGTGGGTCGAGATAAGGACAGGGAGATCACTCACCAATTACAGTCACGGGCAAAACAGGTTCAACTTGGGGAAAATTCATTTATTACCAATCAAATCAGAGTAAGGTAATGAGAAATAAGCACAAATCTTAAAAGCACCTTCCCAACACCTCTCCCTTCATGATTTCTTTTTTCAGGATATTATAAGAATCGCATCAAGTCCTCTGCAGAATATTGGGGGGTCCTATTTTTTACTTCCTCTTCAGTTTCCATCACTTGTCCTTGCTGTCATCCCAAAACACTTAGAGCTGTTGTAATATCTCTTCCCAATGTACTTAAATACAATTTGCCTGTTGCTATTGCAAGACGCCAAAGACCAGATGGAATGATTGATTTTTTTGCTTGAATCTGGGAAGGAGACTCCCAGGAGCATAACAACAAAGTATAAATAACATCCACTCTGGTGCACCTGACAAATACAAGCCATTAAAAAAAAAAAACAGGCTATAACATGCTCCAACAAACTTAAGATCTTTCATATAAAGACTAAAAGCCTCAAAAATAACACTGTGCATGCACAAAAAAAGCAAAAATAAAAATCACCGAAAACCCAGAAAAAACTAAGAGTATAATTTTTCTTAGGTTTCTGCAGGAACAGAGTCTATTATGTAACACAGCTGAGATGACACTAAAAAAGACCATAAACAAAAAAAAAATTGAAGTGCTTGCTAGTTTGACCTGGAGAAAAACTCCTTCCTGATCCTAAACCTACTGACTGGATCTAGGACAGACAGTTATATAGACTGGGATTATGTGAAATATTTGAGGCTGTGTCTATCTAGATTCAGCCCTGCCACACAACAGGATATTTTGGGATAAGGATTTTATTTGTAATGTAAATCAGGCGTGTGGTTCTATCTTACCCTAGGAAAGCTTCTCTCTACTCACTTAAACCAGACAAACTTGGCAGCATGACTAAGCTGAGACTCCCAAATACATTTCATTTCCATGTGAAAGTCATTATTAGCATGCAGAAGTCCTAGGGCTAGTCTGTTCAAAATGGTACAGCCCCTGCCCTGTGATGTGCATATGAGACACAAGAGGCAGGTATAGCTGCCAGAGAAGGAAACAGCAGAGAGAATCAAACCAGCGCTAGGACCAGCCACAGCCCACCCTCCGTATAACCAGCACTGACATTTTTTAAATGTCACAGCAGGAAAGATTTTATTGGGGAATCTGAATGCAAGCAGTGAGGGAGCTTTGCCAGTATTTATCTGGAGCTCCTCCACACACAGAGGAAGACATCCAGCAAGTAATCTTCCATAGGTAACTTCACAACTTCTCTTACACCCTCTCTTAAGCCAGGGGAGAAAATGTGAAGTTACTTGCTGGAAGATTTTACAAGTGGTTTATCCAAGCTGTCAGATATTTGTGGAACAAAATCAAGAGCTGATGGAGAAAACTCCAGTTTGGCAAGTCGAAGGGATTTTGCAGAAATGTATTTATTTCAAGAAACCTGCAAGAAGTCCAAGTAAGGGTGGATGTTTTAATAAAAGCCAGAAAGAGAAAGACCTCATCTGACCTGCAAAATCTGAAAGCTGTTTGTTCATCATGCATGTTAAAACTGAAATGGCCTGTAGATGCCATGTCAGAGAGAACTCAGTGGTGGCCCAGAATAACCAGTAATCGATGTGGCTGATGCAAAGCCCAGGTTCCAGCCCTGCTTGTGCCTGAATCAGGGAAGCAGGGACACCTATACGCGTCGCACCCCAACAGAGCGCTCTTGTCATTACACATCTCATTGTTCTTAGTGAATGTATTTTGAAAAGTTTGCAGTTTCATTTTGACACAAAATGAAACCATATTTTGGAACTGCAACACTTCTTCATGAGATGGAGTTCTTGCTTTCCAGCACAGCTGAGCCTTAAGCCTTAGTTTTCAATGCCTAATGCAAATAATTTCAAATAGGAACACTGAAAGGCCTGGATGCATTCTGAGCATGAGTATTACAAATCAATAAGCATAAAATGTATTTTTAACTCACTCCTTTTCCATAAATCCAAACTTCACAGTAAGTAAAGTAGAAATCTTCCTACAAGTTTGAAAGCAAACCACTTTCAAATCTCCCCTCACCTGTTTAAATTATGGTGAACGCCATAGAAAGCACACCCTTTAGAAATAACATATCATTAAACAGCCTGCTTCACCTGTAAATAAGCATGGAATTTGGTGTGTTAGATATGTTATTTGATTTGGACCTACTAGTCAAGCTCAAATCCTGTGACTATTTATTTACCAGAGAGATTCCAGCTTTTTTCTTTTGAAATAAATGCCAAATGACAAATTGCTTTTGACTCTAGTGATATGGAAACCGAACTGCTGCCCATACAGGTAAGCCTTTTGCTGGGGAGCCATCTGCAAGTCAAACGAAAAACTCTAACATTATTATTATTCCAACCCAACATAAAATACTGCAAAATACAAACTCAACCACCAGTTTCACCCCTACTAATGTGCACACAACATAAGGCTCAAATAAAAATGTTCAGCTGTGAATATTTATGTCCTATTCTTATCCTTGTTGTGTTTAGAGGTTTAGTATACCTTTGGTTGCCTCTCATTTCCTAAATAAACAACACAGAAAGCCATTTTCTTTGAGGCAATTGCATCCTAACATCTGCAAGACAGAAGGAGCATGACAAAGGTACACAGAATATAAGAAGAGATTTCCTAGTGTTTGCTGTATTTCAATGGGATGTTTAAAAAACAGGAAAAGTTTTACTGCTTGTAGAATTCACTTTCAAGAACCAGCAGTTTTCTGATGTGTGGTAATCTAACCTGCTCTCTCATGCCTTCAGCCAAAATTGTAGCGAGGTGCCAGTGGGCTCCAGAAGTCTCTCTGATTCTCCACCCATGGACACTTGGCAAATCATGCAGTTCATGGAATCACAGAATCATTTAGGTTGGAAAAGACCTTTAAGATCATCGAGTCCAACCATTAACCTAGCACTGCCAGGTCCACCACTAAACCATGTCCCTAAGTACCACATCTACAGGTCTTTTAAATACCTCCAGGGATGGTGACTCCACCACCTCCCTGGGCAGCCTGTTCCTATGCTTGACAACCCTTTCAGTGAAGAATTTTTTCCTAATATCCAATCTAAACCTCCCCTGCTGCAACTTGAGGCCATTTCCTCTTTTCGTATCGCAAGTTATTTGGGAGAAGAGACCAACACCCACCTCACTATAACCTCCTTTCAGGTAATTGTAGAGAGCGATAAGGTCTTCCCTCAGCCTCCTCTTCTCCAGGCTAAACAACCCCAGTTCCCTCAGCCGCTCCTCATAAGACTTGTGCTCCAGACCCCTCACCAGCTTCATCGCCCTTCTCTGGACACACTCCAGCACCTCAATGTCTTTCTTGTAGCGAGGAGCCCAAAACTGAACACAGTATTCGAGGTGTGGCCTCACCAGAGCCGAGTACAGAGGCATGATCACCTCCCTGCTCCTGCTGGCCACACCATTTCTGATACAAGCCAGGATGCCGTTGGCCTTCTTGGCCACCTGGGCACACTGCTGGCTCATATTCAGCCGGCTGTCAATCAACACCCCCAGGTCCTTTTCCGCCGGGCAGCTTTCCAGACACTCGTCCCCAAGCCTGTAGCATTGCATGGGGTTGTTGTGACCCAAGTGCAGGACCCGGCACTTGGCCTTGTTGAACCTCATACAGTTGGCCTCAGCCCATCGATCCAGCCTGTCCAGATCCCTCTGCAGAGCCTTCCTACCCTCGAGCAGATCAACACTCCTGCCCAACTTGGTGTCATCTGCAAACTTGCTGAGGGTGCACTCTATCCTCTCATCCAGATCATTGACAAAGATATTAAGCAGAACCGGCCCCAATGCTGAGCCCTGGGGAACACCACATGTGACCGGCCGCCAACTGGATTTAACTCCATTCACCACAACCCTTTGGGCCCGGCCATCCAGCCAGGTTTTTACCCAGCGAAGAGTGTGCCCGTCCAAGCCGTAAGCAGCCAGTTTCTCCAGGAGAATGCTGTGGGAAATGGTGTCAAAGGCTTTACTAAATTCTAGGTAGGACAACATCCACAGCCTTTCCCTCATCCACTAAGCGGGTCACCATGTCACAGAAGGAGATCAGGTTAGTCAAGCAGGACCTGCCTTTCTGTCATGTTAAAGGACTGGGCAATTTGGCAGAAAATAAATCTCCTTGCGTTCCAGCTTGTCCTCAGATATGAGAGGGGCTGGGGGCAGCTAGGCTTAGATTCTGAGTGATGCACAATTCTCTGTGTTACAAGTCCGGTCGCGTTCAATGTATTGAACTCTCGTGATTACGGATACACTCGTAACACCATACAATTTCAGTTTAGTCACGTTCCATGAACTAGCACGGCCATACTTAAGGGATTTGGTGGCTTTCAATGAGAACTCTCATGGCTAGATTAGTGAATAGTGCAGTTTATTGAAGCAACAGATACACAAGTTCTTTTGGATTGCCGGTGATAAAATTACTGCCTGCAAAGCATGTGCAAATAACAAGAATATGAGTAATATAGCCTGGCTACAAACACGTTAAGTTATAAAGCAACTCTGTAGAGATTTCTAAGTCTCCCAGGGAAGCACTTGGTATAACCAAGTGTTCGAATCTTACCCAAAGGCGTCCCTGCGGGGGGGAAGAGAGGCTCAGCCCATCGACTGATCCCAGGTGTCAGAGGTATCTTCCCTGGCATCCCTCCTCTCTTAAGCTATTTTTTTATTATTTGTCCTTACAGGTGGAGCTTGAGTGACACTAGTCATACATACCTCTATTGTAATTGGTGTAAAAGTTTCTCGTTCTGCTTTTAAAGGTATAGACTAAGAAAAATCCAGAGCGCAAGCTCAGTGAGGGATGGTCGCACCTTGGAGGTGGGTAGCTTTGGGATGGAGGTGTGTTTTTTGGTATTATAATGAGATTATAATAAGCTAAGTTCACCCAAAGGATAGTATTTTGTCAAAAAATGACAGACTGTTGGCTCAGGGTAGTAAATATGCAGCTTGTTAGTTCCATAGTAACTTCCAGTTCCTGTCTTATCACGGAGCCTGGCCGCGGTGTCTTCACTCCGCTTCACCCTCCATGTAGTTTCTCTTAGAGTCAGCACACCAAGCTCCCCTGGCGTTACCAACATCTAAGGTTGCCTAGGGAACTTCTGTGGGATGGATTCCTTGCATATTCGCCACACTCCACCCTGAAGATTTCTTCAATGCTGTACCTTTAATATAAATTTAATTTCTAAGTTACCTCCAGCAATTATCCCAAACTTTCATAAACCCATGCTGACTGGGCCTGATCGCCTCATTGTTCTGTACATGCCACATGATGGCACTCAGGATGATCTCCTCCATAATCTTCCCCGGCACCCAGGTCAGGCTGACAGGCCTGTAGTTCCCCGGATCCTCCTTGTAGATGGCCCTTCTTGTAGATGGGTGTCACATTTGCTAACCTCCAGTCAACTGGGACCTCCCTGGTCAGCCAGGACTGCTGGTATGTGATGGGAAGTGTCTTGGTGAGCACTTCCACCAGCTCCCTCAGGGATCCCTTGGGTGGATCCCATCCGGTCCCATAGACTTGTGTGTGTCTAAGTGGTGTAGCAGGTTGCTAACCATTTCCCCTTGGATTGTGGGGGCTTCATTGTGCTCCCTGTCCCTGTCTTCCAGCTCAGGGGGCTGGGAACCCAGAGGACAACTGGTCTTATTATTAAAGACTGAGGCAACAGTTGTGCCACATGCTTTTCTCTAATTTATTCTCTGAAGACATAGGAAAAAGCTTTCTGAACCTCCCCATTAGAAAAAAACACTACCTGGCAAATCCAATATATCTCTCAAATATATCCCATAGTATTGTGTAGTGCAAGCGCTTGTGTTATTAACGGAAACTAAGGAGAAACAATGCCTCTCACCCGCCTTTCAGACAGTAAATATTCATTATTGTATCTATGAGCATAACTGGGCAAATTGCATAAGCCCAGCTGGAAAAGGTGCATAGTAATGAAATAAACTAGTGCAAATGTGATTTGAACAGTAAAAATTGATTATAAAAGCGATAGGTGATTGCCTTTACTAAACGATTACAATACTTTTAAAACTAATGGTTGCAACAGCTCTGCAGTCACTGATTGCTAATTCATAAGGCACCATCATAAAACACTATACACTAAAGAAGATGATGTAAAATAACAACAATTAGAAAACTCAATGTAATCTAAAATGCAGAGACTGAATGCAGAGATGAATCAAGAGAGGAAGGGCCATGTTTTAGCAGCTATGTTCTTTCTCTCCGATTCAGATTTAAATGCTGTCTTGTAGGATACAAGTGTCTAGACACTGCCAGTTAATGTGCATCTGATACAATTAAAGGAAGTAGTAGTGGCACACACAATTTCCCCTGTGTGTCTGACCATGAATCTTTGGTGACAGTGACCAAGGTACACTAATTCTGATTGCAGGAAAAGAAATGAGATGAGACACAAGGACTATCCACCCTTCCATCAGAAGCATTACATCTATGTTTTATCATTACCAAGCACTTCTATGAACCTTTCTGTCTCTGTGACCCTACCAGACTTATGAAATCTATAAGAAGATTTTCTGAAGGGAAAACCAAAGCTGTCAGTGTGATCTTAGGAGGATTTTTTTCCATTGCCGTTTGGCACAATGGCTGTGATTCTTTTCTTGACTGATCCTTCTAGACTGACTCACAGTTGTATGCACCACACAGATCCAGGGAGTTGTTTGCCCAAGGCACTGACAAGGTCCCAGTCACCAAAGGGGATTACCCAAACGGTTCACAAATTAACATATTTTAGCAATTTTAACATATTTAACCTCATGCTACCCCCATTATTTCCCAGAGTATTATACAGAGGAGGAATTACAGCACAAAGAGGCTAATGCCCAGATCCTAGAAAAAGAACACTAACAATAAATTGCCATTAGATGCCATTGCAATGCCTGACTTTTAGCATCTTGGTCCTCCTGGTGGAATCCGGAGCTCTGTGGGTCTGGTCACTTGGACGCCTCATACTGGGATGCAACACTAGGTAGCAGGGTGCTGTACAGAGGCAGCGAACAGCAACCTATTTCAAATCCCGCCCTCTTTCTACGGCAGCAGAGAGGTATCTCCAGGCCTCCCTGAAGGTGATGATGAAGACACGCTGAAGAGATATAGCAAGAGATCTCCGTAATAGTAAACTGGGTAGATGAGTAGCCTTTCAGGGAGCTGTAGAGAGCAGTGCTTTGCCAGATCCACCGACCTGGTTATAAAGCAGGAGGTGGTGTAGGCATGTAATCTTGTGTGTCCTTTGAAGGTGACATTGTCATATCTTAGGAGAAGAGATCTTTAAGGAGTTAAAACAAGCTGTTCCTTGACCATGCAGCTAAACTCAGGCCTTTATACATGTACTTGATATTACTTTTTTAAAATTAACCTCAAGACTTTCTCACCGCAAGCAGAAACAGATTTTAGGGCAAAAGGAACTGTTAGATGTTCCAGTATGCATTCCCTTGTTAATCACAGGCTCTGTTTTTCCCATGATTACCCCTGCAATTAGCCCAAAAGTTTAGTTTTGTTTAAAGCAAATATTAGGATCTGGACAAACTGTTGGGGACATAAGAACAGCCATACATGGACAGAGCAATGGTCCATCCAGTCCTGCATCCTGTCTCCCCTTTCCACCGGGGCCAATAGCAGGTGTCTGGGGAAGGGCATGACAACAGGGCAAGCATCCATCAGCACCTGCCCTGATTATGCTCCCAGCCTCCTGCAAGTTGCGGCTCTAGGACCTCCTGTACCAGGCAAAGCATTAACTTACACAAGTAAAGTGATACAGATCAACATCAGGTAATCATCCAGGATTAAAAATGCCCTTTATATTTCTTACTGTAAAGCATTTTCTTCAGAAAAAGTATGTGACATTTTTGCAACATCTGAAAATTGTTATTGTTCTTTTTTTTTTCTTTTAAAAAACAGGAATGTATAAACTGGATGCAGACCTCAAGTACCAACCCTACTAATGCTAAGTAGAGAGTTCAATCCCCTTTTGACTCAGCAGTCTTTTATTTATACACCTCATGGCCATTTTTGCTGTAGTGCCAAACTAGGATTTCATATTCAACCACATGCTCACTGGGATTCTTAAGCTTTTATCAGCATCACTGTCTTCCTGATGTATAACATCTGTTTGATTACACTTAAATACAACTTTGTGCAACAAGACCAACTTATCCAGCACTCGAGACTGCTCCATAGATCTGCCCCTTTATCTCTATGGGCCTTTCTACAGTCTTTGTGTCAGTTGCAAGTTTTATTCTGGCTTTGAGTTCAGTACTAAAAATATTGAGTAGTACTGGGTCTTGTACAGAGCCTTGAAGACTCTCATGAGACACACTTTAATCTGGTGATGATTTCCTATGACAAGCTTCTAGACTTATACAAATTCAAGACAACTTAAGGTGTTTCTAGGAATATTGCTCAAAAAATACTTCTTATACTCTCCTCATGTCTTGCTTTCAACAAGCAATCCAGAGATGTGTGCTGGAGAGTCTGGCCTTAAATATGGCTGTCAGAAAACCAAAATGGACCAGAGTGTGATATGTATGGAAATAAAGTGAGCAGGAGTGTGAATAAGGTGGGAGTAAAAGCTTTTACACAGGCAGTGAGTGCCAATTAACACACAAGAGAAGTCTGTGCCAGTGTGAGGCAGACGTTCCCAGCCCACCGCAGGCTCTGCACTCCAGGGACTAGAAAAGTGAGTCAAAAGCAGTTGGGGCTGTTGAGGCAGGGAGTACCAAACTGAGACTATCAGGAATACGGAAAGAGGGCAATGAGGATGGTGAGGACATTGATTTAGGGCTCTGGTCTTTGGGCTTGGCGTGAGAAAAGAGGATGGAGCTTCAGATCCAAGTGTGCAAAGGATGGGTGATGCAGGAAGCACGGCTTGAGGATGTGACGCAGCAGGGGTGGGACTCCCTTGTATTCAAAATGAAGGGTATTGATATTGATATACCCTTGCAATCAAAATGTCAAGTGGCAGATAATACAAATGCCTTCCAAAATGTAAAGAAACTGCATCTGCTCTGTTCCTTTCATTTGCAACATTTATAATCTCAGCAAAAATGAAACCAGATCTGCTTGATGAAGTGTAGCATGAAAGACTGAAATCCCCCTTTGCCCTGGCTTGCCAGCCAAATAAATCACAGGCCACTTCACACAACCCCTATCTGAATATATAAACATGACAGAACAGCTTTGGTAACATCTACTAAATCTCATTAAACACTTCCACTGATAGCATAATAACGTGTTAAATATTTTCTAGCTGCCACACTGCCCTCAGAATCAGAGTGTCCCTCTCCTGCTTTTTGTAATGCTGAGCTTTGCTTCCATAAAAAGGAAAATCCTGTAACAGTTTTGTTTTAAAATACTGTCTCACCCTGCAGGTTGTATATTTTCAAAACTCAGCTTTCCTCACTCTAGTTTCTAGGACACATCATTCTTTAACCTTGGACTGCTCTCCTGACAAGGTGAAAACTCATTAACCACCTCTGTATAATTTAAACACACAGTTTTGTTACTATGCTGGCACCAGCCCACAGGGATGGCTGGGTTCCTGTAGCGATAGGTTGTTCTCGTGGCAGGTGTGTCCTCAATAGCTTTCTCTGGGACAGAGGGTAATTACCTTCCCAGTAAAAGAATTCAGTACCAAAAAACCACACAAATGCTGTACGAACTTGTACAAGCAAGCCCACCTCCCCCAGGACTTTCCCAGAGTTGGGAAAAAACTATCTGTTCTTGAGGCTTCCTTTTCATGTTATCCCAACAGTCCCCAAGGGACCGACTCCTCTCCCTGTCTCTCCCAGTACCTGCTGGTACAAGCAAGAGCAGCACACACAAATCTTCCAGCTCTCATGTCACTCACATTTCTTTCCTCAGCAGTCATTTCAGAGGTAGGCAGCTTTTCAGAAGTGACTGTTCTTCATAAAGGAATCAAGAGCAATTTCAATGTTCAGTATCTCTAATAATTTATATCACTGTCCCCTGTTATAGGCAAAGAAACACTAACACCCCTGCAGGGACACCAGTAAGTGACAGCTGGGTCCATGTGGCAGGGGAATGGACCCACCACTGTGGAGCCACCTTCCTCAGTACCGTGGCTACGTCAAGCTCTTCCACTTACCTGACCCCTAGCTGCATTTGCTTCATCTGGGCTCCTTGTGGTTAGCTTTCTCTGCCAACCTCCCAAACATTGCCCATGGCCTCATGTCACCAAGGAGAAAGGCTCCTTTGGCGAGGATCACTGATTGCAATTCAGTTTGCAGGACAGGCTTATAGACCTGCTTATTGCTCCAGTGACCAGGTGGATCCAGCACTGGCAGACTTCTGAAGTCACCAGAGAACCACCAGTCTCCAAGAGCTTGTAGTAGCAGTATCTGACAGCAAAATCAGGGCTGCGTCATTTAATTTACAATAGTGTTAGAGAAGGAGTGGAAGAAGCTTAGCATCGTAGCCAGTGGGTGAATGCATTAGCAAATGAAAGCCATTTGAAACCTTATGTCAGACTTCCCCATGTGTTTTTATTTCTAGACTGAACGCTAAGCAGGAACTGTCTACTTTCCAGTTTTGGTTTGGATGATGCCAAAATCTTTTGAGCACAACCCAAGGAAGTCAAAGTGGAAGATATTAATTTCACTGAAGAAAAAATACTCTGGAAAGCTCTCTAGAGTGCAATAAAGGCCCACGTACGAACAGCCCTGAACTGTGGTTTGGCATCCACATCGACAGAGAGTCTCCAGCATTTGGCCAGTCCCACAATCAGCCACTTCCCACAATGTCTCAGGTGCCACCCAAAGCTGCCTGACATCTACTCTGATGAAGATACAGTGACAGTCCAGGGGTAACGTCAAGAAAGCAAGGAAAGAAACAAGAAATAACAGTTTAGCATTTAAAGAGCTAAAGTCACCAAAATTTTCTCAATGTAATTAAAATTGTGGTATGGGATGATTTTGAAAGGATCAAAGTATCTTTTTCGTATTGCTCATCTTCCTCCTCCTTCCATCCTCCTTTATCCCCATTCTCATCACTCTCCACCACAGAACAACTGAGGCTTTTCTTGTCCTTGCTCTTGCACAAGAACCCTTCCTTCTCTTTCTTTGTTAACTGAACCTTTCAGATCAGGAGCTGACCATCTGCTTATGGGCTGTCCAAATCTAGGCAAGGATTGCAAAACCTCCTATGAACCTCATTTCTCACCATGTTTCACTATGTGTAAGGCTCTGGGTGGGAAAAAAGCCACTGTCCTGGCCTACACCAGCTCCAAGGGCAGCACAGCAATGAGCCCATGGTGCATGCCAGCAAGGAGTTACCTGGGCCTGATCCGAACTTCCACAAAGTTAGTAGCACAACTTCCATTGACCTGAATGGGGTTTGAATCAGCACGCTGGTGAGAAAATTTTGGATGTAATCTAAATACAAGACTCCAGGCAAATGATTGCCAGAGATCACCATGCTGATGAGCAGAAGGGAAAGATTGTGGCAGCAAGAGCAACCAGTCAGCAGTGGTAAAGGAGAATAAATTAAATTCCTACAGGATGATGTATGGATAACTTCTTACAATTGCCTTTCTTTCCATCCTTGCAAATGTCATTCTTTTACTCACACATAGTTTACACTGGCACCTACTTTACCCCCAAATTTGACATAATACACTTCAGATCCATGTAGCAAGCATGTTTCATAGCAGAGACAATATGAATAAAGAGACTGTTTCTCAGGTTCCCTCCCATTTCCTATTTGTCTGGATCCTTCTGCCTCCTTGGGCTAACAAAAGCTATCCCTGTAGTCACTGCAGCAATTTTTAACCATGAAAACTGATGCTTAGAGAAGTATTTAATGCTGTTTATTTAGACATAATTTAGAAACTGCACTTTTTAGGAAGGTGATCTAATCTCTAGGCAGAAAGTGTCAGCAAGGCCTTTGCTAATTACAGTAAATCAGTGCACAGAAACTACTGCTAGAACTACCTGGAAACTAATACTGGAACTACATTCATCAGACCTAATTGTAGGCACTTCAAAGAGGATGCCAGGAACCTACAGTCCATGGAGAGGAAAGAGACCTCCAAAGACAGATTCAGGTCTTGGACAGGGCTAAGCTCTCTCTGAAGGTACCTGTCTCCCCCCCACTCACTGTGGAAGCCGAATTTTGCCTAACGCAGACCTGCGTTCAGAGCAGACCTGGAAGCAGAGCTCGGGAAATGGACTGGCTGCTCAGATAACATGAGACTGAGCAGATGAAATCACTAGGATCATTTTTCCTTTTAATCGTCTAGTTCTGCAGCAGTGAAAACAGTTCATTTGGGCACTGGCTCATGCAGCCAAGCAGGGCAGACCTGGGGACGGCAGCTGGGGTCAACCAAGCGCCCAGGTCATCAGGCAAGTTTGACATGATGGGACAGGTCCAGGGTTGAGCCAGAAGGTCAACCCACAGGTCAGGGTCAGGCCCAGTGCAGGTACCCAAGGTCAGACACTGCCCTGGGATGGCCAGGCAGGGTTGTGGGGAGCTGGAGACTGGCACTGCTGCTGCATCACCAGGGCAGGGACTGACAGCCCCAGGGGGCTGGAATGGGGTGCTGGGCCATGGGCAGGGCGGCGGGAGGCCCCAGAGGAGGTCAGGTAGGGCCAGTAGGGCCCATGAGTGCCCTCAGGGACCTGACAGTAGCTTAGCTGTAAATATTCAGGCACTTCAGCTTTATCAGATTTCATTAAAACTAGTGGGATAAACTCATACTTATTCATGTCTCCTGCCCTCCTTTTCTAAAAATCCAGAAGTCTGTCACTGTAAGCAGAACCTTGAAAGCAGCTACGAGAATGGCTTGCTATGAAGCATCCAACCTGCAGTGCTGTAGACTACTGCAAATACCTAAATCTTTACCACTGTTGCAAATTACTTCCATTTGTCAATGTCCCCATCCTGCCCACCCCATGATATTTCACTATCATTGCCTTTGTTTTTGAATATTCCATGTTGCTACATTTGTTGCAGAAGGAATCTATTAAAGAAAAATGTGAAATTTAAAGAATACTTTTACTCACAGATAGCCTGAATAATATTACATCAGCATTCAACAGTCTTCACAAATTTATTCTTGCTCCCTTGTAATAAGCATGCAGACACTGTGTAAACACGGTCTCTATCAGAATGAATGATGTAGGGTTTAATGTTTCCTTCCTCACGCACAATAGACAGATTCTCACTCCATAAATTGTTCCATTTGTAAATTATCTGGTAGGTTAATAGATTTTAGAGCCTGAAGGGACTTCTGGCATCATCTAGCCTGTATCACCTCTCGTGTAACCACTGCATGTATAAGCTGGAGAATTTTAACCAGTGAATCCTGGCAAAGAAGAAATTATTCTCCCAAACTTATTACAGTGGGAGATCTTTGGAGGGATCACTATGAATGAAAAGAAGAGTCTTTTGCCCTTAAAATTACTTTTAAAGGGAGATTTTCTAAGTATATAAGTCACTAGTAGTTAAAGAGAGGTTACATTTATAATAAATTATAGATGTTATCAAAGTGATTTTAGGCTTCACTCCACAAAGGCACTTAGGAGTGAATAGCTTTAAACTTGTGAATTGTCTGATAGGTTTCCATGGGTCCACTCCAGGGCTTCCAACACAGCCTGCGTGTAAGTGCTTTGCTAGCTTAACCGTTGCAAAAGCCAACTGAATACATTTATAAAAGAGCATCAAATGAGCTTTGGTGCGAGCTAAGACTCTAGACCAGTAATAGCTGCACTGCATCAAAATGGCTTCTAGGCAAGTCTGGAAACATTACCGTGTCTATATGTAACACCAAGCTGGTTTCAACTTGTCTTTGAGTATGGTGATCACCTGCTTAAAAAACAGCCTTGGTACATAACACTCCACTTGAAAATCTTCAATTTTGCTATCAGTAACCACAAAATAATGCTCATTTCTTAAGCATAGGACAAGAAATAGGTGGTGTCAGTGGTACACATTGAGCAAAGACTGACTTTTAAGTGGTGACTACAGCAGCTGTAGATGTTTGCTTAGCTGAAGCCACCTTCCCTTGAAGATGACAGCATTGTCACAACAGCTGTGTTATGTCATAAACTCAATGTCAAAACAACGTTAATTGGAATCCATGGGGACCACCTGATACTTTCAGGAAAACACAAAATTATGTCAAAGCACATCAAAGAAAAGTAAGTTACGTGACAAGAAAATGTCAAAATAATATCAATATAGACAAATAAGAAGATGAAAGATGAAATGCAACAAACATTATTGCCAGCTTTTGGAAGTAACTGCACAGCGTCCAGGTGACTGCAAAATTAATTGGGACACTGGGAAAAGAAAAAATTAGCTCATTGGCAAGTTAGGTATGAGCTAGGAACTTAACTAAAATTAGCAAAACTGAATAATACAGCTTCAAGGTGAATATGTAAACTTTATAGAGTCTATACAACAGTAATGTGATTTCAGGATATCTTCAGGTAGACGATTATCCAGTCTATACTTTAAAGAACACTCTTTATTTCCTTGATGTGTTCCACAGGTTTAACCCCATCCCTGATGTTAAAGATTAATTTATTATATGAAGTCTGAATCTATTAATTATGCCTCTGAACAGCACCACTAAGATTCTGATTAATCTTTCTCTTGGTGAAGACTTAAGTCTGAACAAACTCTAGTACTTTAGCAATACTAATGACAAAGTTCCTACCAAAAAAGTAGTAGTGTTTTTCTTTCTTCCTCTCCTAAGGTGGTAGTGAATTGGATACTTGCACTAAAAATCGTGGATGAGACTTCTCAGTTAAGACTTTGTCAGTTAAGGTATTTCCCTTCACCTCTGGTTTGTCAGTTGTAATTTGAGAAAGAAATTATATTAAAGATGGAAAACCTTTAGGAAGGTTTGTTACTGGCTATGCAGATGACAAAGTGATGCCTACATGTGGCATAGTGAGGAGCAAAAGGAATGGATTCATAGAGTGAAACAGGACTGAGGACCTGGTACCACACCACAGCCCATTAGCAGTAGCGGTGCACAGGGGTGCTCCTGGATGGCACCTTTTGGTTTAGTTACGTTCAAAGGGAATCCAATCTGTGTGCTCCAAGACCAGTTTCTGATACGAATCAAATCACGCTAAGAGGACAATTGCTCTTAAAGCACACTCCTATTCTAAACTATCACTGGTATATTGCCTGCAGGCACCAGTCAGCTCTGCTGGGTGCAGAAATGGAGTAGCAAGTTAATCCTTCTGGCAGAACTTGAAAAGAGATTTACTAGGACTCTTTGGTATCTTTAATGTAAGTTCAATACCCTGTTACCAGAGGGAAAGATCAGGCCTTCAGGTGTTTTACTATAGCAAGCTGCTCTTGTGTTCCGAGTGCCAAGATAGTCACAGAAAGCTTCAACACCATATAAAGGAATTGGAAAGAGACATCAGTTCCCTTCAAGCTTCGTACAGAGACTGAAAGTGTCATAAGTGATCTGAGGTGAAAAACTAGAGTTTGAGATTGAAGGACATGAGCACAACCCAAAAAATAGGAAAACTGAGAAAACCATTGCAAGGGCTCACATGCTCACCTTACAATTCATTCTTAGCCTTCAACAGAACTTGGAGGACTGAAACATTTGGCTGAAGGATGGAAACACAGTGAGGACTGGAGGTGGGAACAACCATGAGTGACCTCCTCTGATATATGAATCCCAAAAAAGAGATCAGCAATACAGAAAGCAAACTTCTCTAGTAATAGTGGGTCCTATTTACACGAGACTCCATTCTCGCCTGCCCACATCTGTTTCCTGTTCTCCTGCTGTAAGTTCCTATTTTGGCACTGAAGCTTGTCAACTGCCCAAGCAATTGTTTTGGGAATCCATGGTCTAGACACAAAAAGGGCTATGAACTTTTTTGGGTTTTGTCATTTCATTGCTTCTAAGGAAGTTTTTGCCTGGCATTAGAAAGACTAATCCATGGCCAAACTGATGGTGCACAGAGTAAAAAAGACAAATACAGCAAGTTACACAGTTACTTGTGTGCTGTGCTCAGTGCAGACTGGTGACTCTAGACAGACCAGTATCACACAAGTCACGTATCAGACTCATCTCCCTCAAAATTTACTGCCAGAAATTCTCCATTCCTCTCAGTTAGCGAAGCTGCTGCTCCTGCAGTCCTCTTGCACTGAGCTATGCAGGGAGCTGAACAGGAAGGATGGCCCCAGAACCTCTGGTGCTTTATCGCTCTCTCATTCCTACTCCCTCCTAGAGGTTGGGCATAGCCCTTTCACTGCACAGCTGTTGCCTTGCTCAGCATGCCCTGAAATGGCTTATGTCGCAACTTGTCTAACTTGTCCCTAGTTTCCTGTACCAGGACAGATACCCCACATATGCTCCCCATGCAGCTCATTAATGGGGGATCAAAACAGCAAATTTATATGGCGAGTATCTAACTGCAGTTCTCTGAGAGTCTGTGTTTTCAGGACATGTTTTCAGACACAAGCATCAGTCTCCTACCCTGGCCATTGGCAATCTCGGGTGTACCATAGCAACATGGCACACAAACAAGTTACCATGGGGTGAGAAGTTGCTGATTGTCAGCTACCCTGCAATGGCTATCTGCACCGATGTTGTTAAACAAGGAAAGACTCATGACTCTGTGATTTGCTTTTGCCACAGACTAAGAGTATGTACACAGTGACTGTACATCAGCTGACAGGAGGTCATTTCCTTTCCACTTTTATCCTGCCTGGGCCCGCAGTATTTTGCTGGTTGATTTGACAGGCCCTGTGTAGACATAGCCTGTGGATGGCTGGAAGCTTGTTTCTATCATTTCCCACTTCCCTCCTGTCTGAAAGACAGCCTGGCAGTGTGTATGCAGATGTGGGTCTGGCAGTCGCTGGTTGGCAGAGGGCCTAGGGAAGCACTCGTGGAGTGGGAAGGAAACATTGGCTGTGATTTAGTGGTTGGGGAAGGGTGGGAAAGATGCGGGGTATAGAGAGAAAAATTATGCAGATGCTTCTCAGTGCAGTGGGGACAATTAAGGTTCACAGAGGCTGGAAGATAATAGTTGATGGTGTGATTGCATTTCTGAGGACTCAATACAAGAGATAAAGCTGTCATGTCAAACAGGACCCTCAGCTCTCTCCCAGTAGAAGATACTGGGGAGGGAAAGGGAAACAAACCCTGCTTGTCCTCTTTTTTTTTTTTTTTTAAGGCTGGTACAGTAAAATAGAAAATTTAGGAGCACACTGAAAAGGAATTTCAGTGAAGTATCTTCTCTGCAAACAAACTGTGAATTAACTTCAAGACTAAAGTTCAAAATTATTTTACTGCTACACTTCTTTCTACACCAAAGGCTTTCTACAACTACTCAGTGTTTCAAATCAGCTTATTTCAAAGCTTACAGTATTACCTAGTTACAGTTCCCATATATTCAGAGCCTGTGCACCATATATATCTATTTAATGCTTTCAGTAATAAGGAAATAAATTGTTTCAGCAAGAAAATAACTACTGCAGATATTTGCTTGCATTATGAAAATATTTTGGTCAGAGGAGAACTCCCCTGGGGAGGGGTGTGGGAACAGACAGATCCAAATAAAAACACAGACATAAACAAAACCATGCATTACATCTGTATTTATCCTGGTAACCAGCACAAGAGTTCAACAAATCTGCACTGAATGACATCCAGCTGAAGGTCCAGCATTTTGCATTTACTATTTAGCTGTTTGGGTGAAAGTGTTGGATTTTTTCACTGTAATGTTTTACGTGATTTGGACATGCCTTTCACAAATTTAACTGTCCTGCTTTCTTGAAAATACTGGACCTTGCTGGCTGGCAGGTCACATGGATTTCAACAGAAGCACCGGCACCATCTTACTCAAGTTGGCTACATACAACAGCAGAGATTAAACCAAGCAGAGCCGCATGGGGACAATAGGTGGGGAAAGACACACACTCCAGAATTTGCTGGATTATTTATAAAATGTTATCACTTTAAATAGGCAGTTTCTATAGCAGCTAACAGATCTTCTGTATTTCTGAGATTTAGTTTGGTTTCTCATTTTTTTGTCTCCTGGGTTTCTCACAATATAAGTTGGAGTCTTCTATTTGTTTCCCTTCCTTCCCCTAACACCAAGAAAATTTCTGGAATTGGCACTGGCACTCTGGATGCCTAACGAAGCAATTCTTCAAATTGAGCCATGCACAATTTAATTTCTCTTGGGGTCTTAATAATCACAATATCTTTCAAACATAAGGTACAAAGCTTCCTTTCAAAAAGAAAGCTTCAGTTTTTACATGTCTGCCTTATTCCCCTGTTAAAGAGAAGATCTCAAATTCTCAAAGCAACAAAGGCAGAGGCAGCTACTTAGTTATCTGATTTTGTATATCATCATTGTTTATTATATATATCCCAGTGGCATTGTATTATACACAGTGCAATATAGATGAAGACAGTCCTCTCTGCATCATACAGCTTACAGTCATAACTATAGCTAAGAAGAAAACAGGAAGGGTAGGATGGTCTTGATCTCTCTGCCTCAGTTTATCACCTTAAAAATAATGGTATTTGGGCTCAGAATTCTTTGTCATGTATCCACCATGGAAAATAGTGATAGTTACACATTTAAATAGCTAGAGACTTTTAGAGACTTCGCCAGAGACATAATTTCAGCACTTTGAGCTTCAATGCTATATGTGGAAGACACAGCAAATAAGTTACAAACGTGGGCTGCGTGTTCCTGTAAATCCTAATGGCTCAAAGACAGAGGGCAAATAAGATAACCACAATTTATTATTAAATAAAACAAACAAAACCCCACCTTGCATCATGAAGGTTATTCTCATGAGTTTTAGATGTGTGAGTCATGGTTTCAAACATTTGGGGCTGCAGACTTTACTCCTGCATTTTGTTACTGCTTCCTCTGAGTGGGGCAGCAGTCACATCACTGACAGTCTCCTTCATGTTATTCTGCAATGCGTCAAGAACTGCATCCTTAAAATCTGTACATTTAAAAGTATGAATCAGCAAAATTCTCACTTCTTTCTTTTACTGTTAGAGAATGGCTAAACAAACTACCAATGTAATATGAAACAACAGAAAATAAACACTTGATGAACATTGAATTGGTTGGCTTCTGGTTTACAGTCTCTTGCATTGGGCTCCCACCAGCAGGAGGTTCAAATATGCCAACCATAATTAAAAATGTTATTTGCAAATATAATTCACAGTTCATTTATGGTGGGAATTATTTGCTTCCTACCCATCAGGAACTTTCACTTACTTGGCTGAACAAAACAGGAACATTTCTTCATTTTAAGACTTGGATATAGGAAAAGGATCCTAATGTATTTTCTTCATAATCCCCTTGTTCTCCTCACTTCTCCCTTTTTACCTACACTATGTAACACTGTGTCTCGTGGGCTGCTGTTTGATTAAGTGTAGATGGATGCACTTTGCTCCAGAACACAACACTACTAGGAAAAGCCACGTAAGCATTAATTGTGGGGGGAAAAAGGACTGAAAAAAAGGAACTCCAACTTAGAGTCAAGCTGTGTAATAAATCTCCATATAAAATATCTTTGGAATTAATCAAACATTTTAAAAAAAGACTGAAAGCTGTCACCTGTGTCATCAAGTAATAAAAGATGCAAGAGGCCAATAGTGAGTGAGGGTAACCTCCCTGATCACCTAAACCAGAGGTTACCTTCACCCTCCTGCTACCCTAATACACCTCAAGAATTTACAGGGTAAAATCTGCCTGAAAGCTGAATTCTCCCTCCTGCAGTACATTCTCAGCTTCTGCCCTTCATATGTGACATAAGTTCTCCCTCACCAAGCCGCTATGGCCTTAAATTCCTTGAGATTGAGCACTGTTATGTAGTCTAGCTGAGCATATCTAATATACAGCTACATGCGCCCAGCTGATCAGCAGGTTTATAAAAACCTGCTGCACTGTCATCTCATCCCTCCTCACACACACCACCTGTTTGCTGGCTCATCTGTTTTTGTTTCCCCCCGCCCCATCCATCTGTCATGCCTTCCACTGTCTTCACTAGGAAGCTCTGTGCTACATTTTTGTATAGTAACTAGCACAAAATGACACCTGCCAGCACTGAGGTATCAACAAAGTTAGCAGTAGAGTGATAATAACAGGGCCCTGGCCCAGTACAATTTTCACCTGAATCAGCTGAACTCACTTACCTAAAGGAAACAGAGGCTACTACTGCAGCCTTTTATGCATTCAGGATTTTTATTTATGGCACAATTAACCATTTCTACCATTACAGACAGTGCTGAACGGTTTTATTTGCATAGCAACACATCTTTCCTGCACTAATCAGTAGAGCACTGACCTCTTGATAGGTAACGACAGGCTTGCTTTTGCTCTGTTGTGGTGACAGCTCCCTGCAATACTGTAATAAGCATGCTGTGACAAACAGTAATGACACCAACCAGAAGACAATCTGAAAAACGCTACAGTAATGTTGAAGTGAACAAAATATTTAGCCCTGTACTCTCTCTACACAACACCAAGTTGGGAGGGAGTGTTGATCTGCTTGAGGGTAGGAAGGCTCTGCAGAGGGATCTGGACAGGCTGGGTCGATGGGCCCAGGCCAATTGTATGAGGTTCAACAAGGCCAAGTGCCGGGTCCTGCACTTGGGTCACAACAACCCCATGCAACACTACAGGCTTGGGGACGAGTGTCTGGAAAGCTGCCCGTCGGAAAAGGACCTGGGGGTGTTGATTGACAGCCGGCTGAATATGAGCCAGCAGTGTGCCCAGGTGGCCAAGAAGGCCAATGGCATCCTGGCCTGTATCAGAAATGGTGTGGCCAGCAGGAGTAGGGAGGTGATCGTGCCCCTGTACTCGGCACTGGTGAGGCCACACCTCGAATCCTGTGTTCAGTTTTGGGCCCCTCAGTACAAGAAAGACATTGAGGTGCTGGAGCGTGTCCAGAGAAGGGCAACGAAGCTGGTGAGGGGTCTGGAGCACAAGTCTGATGAGGAGTGGCTGAGGGAACTGGGGTTGTTTAGCCTGGAGAAGAGGAGGCTGAGGGGAGACCTTATTGCTCTCTACAATTACCTGAAAGGAGGTTATAGTGAGGTGGGTGTCAGTCTCTTCTCCCAAATAACTTGCGATACGAAAAGAGGAAATGGCCTCAAGTTGCAGCAGGGGAGGTTTAGATTGGATATTAGGAAAAATTTCTTTACTGGGAGAGGGGTGAAACACTGGAACAGGCTGCCCAGAGAAGTGGAGGTGTTCAAGGAATGTGTGGACGTGGCATTGTGCGTCATGGTTTAGGGGGCATGGTGGTGTTAGTTGATGGTTGGACTTGATGATCTTACAGGTCTTTTCCAACCTTAGTGATTCTGTGATTCTGTAACACAGCACTGACGCCACATCCAGCTGTTCTCTGCAAGCAGGATCCCGCGCAATTGCACAGGGCTGGACTGGGACAGTGCTCACTTTGGGTGTGCAGAATATGGCAGGAGGGGAACTTTGTGTGAAAACTGGAGGTTTTGATTTCTTCTCTAGCAAGCAAAAAAGAGCGTCCCTTGTATGCCACACACGATGTTGTTATGTCTACACAGATATATATTTAAAGGTAATCACCTCAGCATAAACTGGAAAACCACCTGCATTTGCTCCATCTCTCCCTGTCAAATGTGCATCATATGGCCAAGGTGCCAAGTAAGCAAGCAGAATATTTGTAACCCTCTCCTTTTATCTAAAGGAGCTTAAGCCATTAGTATTTTCTTTCTTTTACTCTTCCACGTTACACTTGCAGGAAGGAATTTCTCCATCTCTGTGTCTGGAAGTCCTTGATTTATGGACGAAGTAACATTTCTCTTAACTTTGACCTCAATTCTAAAGCAACCTTACTGTTTGGACAGGGATTAAAAAAGGCTATTGAGGAAAACACAACAGCTTCCTAGAACCTGTGTCCATCCAAACGTTTCACTCAGCATTGGCTGTTGGCACAGCCAAGTAAATCTCAATTACTTACTCCCTTACCAGCTCAAGAATGTATCCTACAAAAGCTGCATAATCAGGAAAATAACCATGACTGCTATGTTTAATGTCCCCATCTTGTGCAAGCCCATTCAAGGCACTGAATCCCAACAACCTTAAAAATAGAAAACACTCATTGATTGGGTTTGATTTCTAGGGCAGCACTTCACAGGGGACCTGCTCGAAAGACAATAAGGAGAAGGGATGAAACAAAGTGCTTCCAGACTCTAAGGACTGGGTGAATTTTCCCTTACAGCAATGTTGTGATACATGTTTACATTTTCCATACAGAGCTATTAGCACTTTTTGAAGTTCAGTTTACATCTTGACAGCTCCAGGCCAGTGCTGCAGAACAAGAGAAGCTAGGTGGGTCAGGGCCCTCTCTCAAAGTTCTCGTTGTTTCAAAAAGTTTTTTGTAGCTAGTTATAAAGAAATGGGATGTTCCTTTCATGAAATGTTGCAGTACAGACCATTTACTTTTGATTTGTGAGGGCATACAGCCTTTTAACATTTGTTTTCGCATTCATTCCGTCCTGTTTGTATCACAGATTTCCATTATTTTTCTTATGAACCATGGCTCTAACTTGAGTTTTTCAGAACCTCTCTCATTCTCATGGTAAAGACAAAAGAGCAGATTGCTCCTTAAAAAAAATGTGCATGAAATAAGATGTGTTTTCCCTGAGTCACGCAGCTTGTTGCATGAAAAAGTAGCTAAATGCTTCTGACATTGCCAATAGGTACCTAATACAAAAGAAAGTACACACAAGAGAAGTAACTTGCTCTACAAACTACTGGCACAGATACAAGTATTACTCTGTGCAGGTATCCAAAATGCAACACCAGGGTCAAATCCATATTTGTCTGTGGCTTTGCTAAAGTTACAACAGGAATGCTTTTGTCTCCTCTGCTTTCTTTAATTAGTGTCACATCCATTACTGAGCTGCAGCAATACTGACATTCCAGGAAACAATGTCTGGTTCTTGCTAATCAGAAAGAGAGCTGTAAATCTTGCAAGGCGAGATTGGTTTTAATTTGTGTCTATGGGATTCTGATACTGAAACACTGGCCTTAAATATCTGCTCCATGGGGAGCTACTGCTGCACATTAATCCTAAACTTATCAGTTGTTGAACTGCAATAAGAGAAAAAGAGCAAGGAGTGACATAATGCTAAGTGACATAGCACCAGGAATGCCATACCATATGCAGGAGTGCAGTCACCCATGAAGCACACTACACCAATATTCACCTCCTACACACAGCCTGTGCTATTTTATGAGGAAGAACCTGCTTCAGACAGCCCAGCTTTAGCACAGATCCACTCCCACATACACAAAGAGAAAGTTATATGGGACAGCAACACAGCTCATTAGAGAGACTTGTGAGGTTACCATCAGTTTTGCCACTTCATGCATTATTTTCCTTGGCTATGATGATACTGAGACATTTCATTGAGTCATCTTACATGCAGTCTCTTACCAAAAAAAAAAAGAGATCAGATAAACTTAGGAAAGTTTTCTGAAGTACCTCCCCCCAACTTAACGCACTTTTTGATTATGCAGTTTCCTATCTTTGTTGCAAGGTGACATGAGGTCATCATGATCCATTCAAGCTGCCTGTGTTTTACCACATTCGCTGCTGGAAATGGCACTCCGGAACGCAGATGCCCTTCAAAGTCCACAGTCCAGAACAAAACCTCCATACCATATTTAGCAAGTCTCCAATCCCAATTTGCTGTGGCCCCTCATACTGGGATGGCTGTAAGATGGATTGCTGAATATTTTTTCAAGGTGCAGTAACACAGTTTAAGGGCCTGTCCTTTCTTTAGAAGTCTCAGGAAAATATATACCATTACATTTTGGTTTTTAAGTAAACCTGTAAAAATCTTTCCTATATCAATATGTAAAAATGGATATTTCCCATATTCTATATGTAAAAATCTTTCTAATATCAGATTGTAGCAAACATATCTTTGGTAAAATGCAAGAGTACAAGGAAGTCTCAGTTGGACAGAGACAGAAACTCTCCTTTCTCCATGAGATAAATCTTTATATTCATATAACTTCTATTATGATTCATTAATATCTCAAAATTATTAACATCCTTGTGGCAGCTTCCTGATGCATCGTAATGCTGCTGTGTCCACTTCAGAGAGGAGGAGCTGAAACACTGAAAGACTGAGGTTCACCTCATTGGACTTTAAGTCAGTTTGTCTAAAACAGTAACCTGGGCTCCCTCCATCATGAAGGGAAAGAGAAGCAAGCACTTTCAAAGGGTGACTGGTCCTTCCTAAGACAGGTAAACTGAAATTACTCTCAGGGATTATCTAACCCTAAACTAGATACAGAGAGAAACTGGATGGCTGAAGAATAGAAGACACTACTAACTTTGTTCCCATGCATGGGGACTTACTCAGATTACAAAGAAAGTATACGGCAAAACATGGTTTTGAGCTGATACTTCTCAAAAGCCAAGACCATATCTTAACTCCCGAGTAACACAAAATAGTGGACAAGACACTAAAATAAACATTTGCTAAAAATCTCCTTTGATGGATTTGATGCAATAAGGAAATTATGAAATGAGTTTAATCTATCACTAATTCTGTAACATAGCTATTACAGATGCAGACCAAAGTAGCTTGGTTGAAAGTGCTTGATAGGTACAATGATGTATGAGAAAATTATTACATATAAATATGGTACAATTAGTGACAAGGTTGAATACTACAAAAAACTTTTCAAAAATGCATGCAGCAAGTCATCAAACATATAGATGGGTTATGCAGCTCGTTCTTCTTTTCAATCCACTAGAAGAGAAAATGAAAAAATAAGGTCAAAAACCAGCCTGGATTTCTGTACTAAAATGTACCAATCAACTAATATCATGTATTTAAGGAACCATCATCTGGTTCATCTGTTAAACATAATTTTACTTGTTTTCCTTTGCTTCTATTTCCTTAAAATATTCCCCTATCACAAATCTTTCCTGGAGCTTCTGCATGAAATGTGGCAGCTGCCAAGTAACACAAGGGCAGGAGAAAGTAAACTATCATCCAAAGAGAAAGGAGGGAATGAAGCCACAAGAGCACAGTTGCATTTTAAGCGTGTCATCTTATAAAATTCCCATCAGTTTGGCTAGTTACACTAGTTTTTCCATAATATTTTTTTTCCAGAAGAAATGAAGTATGATACTGTGGATTGTGTTCAAAATCAACTGCTATCGCTGATTTCAGTGGAGTCATTTGGAGTGTAAAGCTAGTGCAGAAGTTTGGTCTGTCTTGTACAGCTAAATGAAAACAGGTGTTTAGAACAGGCAGAAATGGGCTGGCCAAACCATAGGTCTATTGAAACTAGTATTAAATGTATTCCATATTTTGGAAACCAAGTTGCAGCCAAACTGTTTTGGGTTTAACATAGTGAGTGATTTTATTTATTTCACTTTT
This sequence comes from Gavia stellata, assembly GCF_030936135.1. NCBI lineage: Eukaryota > Metazoa > Chordata > Aves > Gaviiformes > Gaviidae > Gavia > Gavia stellata. The sequence continues at coordinate 22,691,792 of NC_082594.1, read as the reverse complement.
GCAACAGTTTGACAACATCCAGGGTAATCAATCGTGAATTTCAGATAAAGTTCTCATTTCTGCTGGGCTTGTTTTGGTATGCTGTGGTACAGCTGAGAAATCTATGAGGAAGATTCTTTTCTTTTCCTTTCTTTACCATTTTTCAACATTTGTATGCATTCTGAAATAAATTCAGATTGACTCACTTCTAATTAGCCCACTCATATATCTACTAATTTAAAGAGGAACAGAAATGCTTTAAAATAAATATAGTCCAAACATTGCTTCACTCTGGTAACCATCGTTTTCATAGTGCACAGGCAATGAAATGTCAAAGCACTGAAAAAAAGAAGCCAGTCTCTGGAATCAATGCACAACTACACCACAGCAGCTACAGAGCAAAAAAAAAGTAATAGCAGAGTGCTCCTATGGTTTAGACAAGTAGTTCCAGGCAGCTTGTCAATACACTGGCCATACAATCTCCTGCACTTGTTTTTACAAGATGGGAAGCCATAGAAGGATATTTAGGTCAAATAAATAATATATATCTCATAAATAGTACAAATCAGTGAGTGCATCCTTGGAGGTTTCTCTTTTGTGGACAACATTTGTTTCCTGAAAATGGATGCAAGTGTGTTTTAACCATTTATATCAAGAATACCAATGATTTATATAATGTTCCTGTTTTTTCATATACATACCCAGAAGGATGCACTTAGCAAAAAAACAAACAAAAAAACCCACTGGAAAAATAAAAATCAAGGAAACACATACCAGGCATAAATGAAAATATACTGGGTCAGCTACTTGTTGTTAAGATCTCTTTCTCTCATAAGCAGGGCTCTTACCAACTCTTGTCTAGTTACTGAGTGGTGCAGAATTTTCCCTCTTTCACTAGCCATGGATCTGAATTAATCCTGAAACAAAGACTAAACTTAAGACCAGATTAATCACTTAAAGAAGAATACTCAGAAAGCATGGCAAGTTAGGAATCAAAATGCAGACAGCAAGGTGGAACCATCCAGCAGCCTGAGTCCAACAGCTGTGCATTCCAGCTCCTATTGTATATGTATTTATTGCTTCTTTACATCATACCATATGTTTTCCTATTCCTTATCAGCCACCTAGTATCAGGGATGACCATGTGGTCTCTAACTCACTGCTTTGCTTAATAATGCACTTACTATATCTTCTTGTCTCACTACTACACTTGTCACATTTCCAAGCACCCATTTCAAGCAGCTAATTACAGTCTTAACTGGGGTGCCTTTCAGACCAGCATACATGCCTCCTGTTTTCCAGACGGTGGATCTAGAACTCCCTGTCTGTGTGTTGTCAGCAAAGAGATAAAAAACACAGCTTAACTGTTTTTGAAACCTGTTGTAGATGAACGTTGCATCAGTATGTCAATGAGAACTGGCTTGCCCTACATCCAGAGAAGCTAGTTCTGCTCAACCTATTTTATCGCAAATTTCCCCAAAAGCTTCTCTGATACCAAAATACTTCAGACAAAACATTACAAAGATTATAACCCCCAAGAAATGTATTCTTCTGCAACATGCCTATCCGAATTTTAAGAGCGCTATGACAAGCACTGGCAATAACAACTTCAAGGTCCTGCCACTAGATTCACTGCTCAGGATTGATACAGATCTAACCCATGCCTGCAGCTCAGAGTTTCCCAGCTTCTGTACTCACAACTTGTCCTACTTAGCATACAAAGTAATAATGGAAAAACCGGCTGGTCTCAAGCTGACAATACATATCCATAGAATTACTCAAAAACATCTAAGAGGAAGAAATACTTAAGCTAGAATTCCTACAGTTCGTGGCTTAGAGCATTTCTGCCACAGGAATGTTATAGTTGCAAGGACATAAGCAAAGGTACGTTTACTTTTTTCATACAATAGCCACAATACAGGAATTCAGAAACTTCTCACGTTGCAGTTGGTCAACATTGCCCTTCTTCATCTGGCCACTTAGCTATCTTCTGTCCTATTTCATGCGCTATAAACCATCGCTGTGCCACAGAGGTTTAGAAAGAAAAAGATGGAAAGAAGAAATGTATCAGTCATTGCATCCATAAATGAGGACAGAGGACTATTACCACTTCTGTTCAGGCCATTTCTGGGGTGGTTATTGGCACATATAGCAGTTCTCCTGGAATCACATGAAACCTAACGGATTATAGCAGCCTTTGCAGCAAGATTGTTAAAAACAGAGCTAAACAAAGTAACAAAGATACAAAAAGCAAGGCTAGATTCTTCAGTGCTGTGAATGACTTTGTTACAGAGTGTTAAGCTATCAGTATGGACTAATTTTTACACAAAGGCACTGGAACAGCATTACTCTAGATTCAGAAGTGGTGCTTTCCCCAGGGAAGGCTCCCAGGAGAACCACTTCCGATGGCTTTTGTCCCACCCACCCCCCTCCCTCTCAACTCTGGGAAAGAGTGCTATATTTCAACTCCTGCCAGAGAGAGAAAAATGAGAGAAAAATCACTCTACCAGGCTTGAAATCCCCAAATGCTTTTAGTGGTTGAGATTTCCCTGGTGAGCAATTTTTAACAGAATGAGCGGATAAAATTACACCGCAAACCATCAGACTGAAGGATAGAACCTTCATCATAATCAAGCATCATTCTCGCAACTGTTTCATCTCAGGAATTCCTTGAATATTCATTCCTCTTAAAAGCAAGGGACAGAGATCTCTGAAGGACTTTAAATACACACTGTATGCAAGAACTCTGTCTATGCCTTATTGTAATAGAAACACTGGCTATATTTACTGGGCATGTATTTACTGTCCATTAGGGTAAGTCAAGGCAGCCCAGTGTTCTCAGCTACAGGATGTAGTTATTATACATGTGTACAGCAGCTGTACAGTTGCGCTATTTACACTGTCACTGTATCAGCCCCGAGTTCCCTAGTGGAACTGTGGGATAATTAAATACCAGTCAGACACTGAACCCAAATATGTAGAAGTGACATCGAGCGGTTATAGATTTATAGTCGTGCAAATGAAATCATGATGAACCACCAGTTCTGCTCATCACCCTTTTCCTCTTGATCCTGAATCCTTCTTTCTAGTGCTATTTTTTATTCATATGACTGCTGTGAATAATGATTGCTCTTATAAATCTTCACAGGTTCACATACTTAATCACACACCTCCTGCATCTATCACCAGGGTAGCAGCCCTATAGACCTGACTTTTTAAGGCCAGCTTTCAATTATCAGCCCTGTGGTCGCATATTTTACCATTCCTCTTTCCTTCGCAGTTTCTAAATGTCAGATGTATAAAGCATTTGACATTTAGGGAAACACCAGCATTATAACAACTCCCCCAGGTTATGACCATACACTAATTTTTAGACAACACATGCTAATAAGCATGTAATTTTCAAGCCTTAATTTCAACCCTAATATACATAATTTAAAATCACCAGTTTAAAGCATTTTAAAATTTAAATGAGAACTGTTGCTAGTATTAAAAAACCAAATTATAAGCATGATCACTGAACCAAATATATGAGTGAGTATATAATTAGCATGTGTGCATATAAATGCCATGGTAAGAACTGACACTGGTTACAAATAATTGATTTGTGCATAGACATGTTCTCTTCAGAAATCTGTAACTCAAAATCACTCTCATTACAGAGACTGGTCATCTTAGCTGAAAATATTTCTATGGATGAATGAGCCATGAAAATTAATCACTTTTATGGCCACAGAAAGAGGTTGTTCTGGGTCACTGTCCAGATAGATAGTAAAATATTAGAAGCCTGTGATCTGGTTTATAATTCATCATAGTCTATAGCTAGCCCTACAGATATTAAAAATAATTTTCTTGCTCCTCCTGAAAGAGAAATTGCTCTAGAAACCTCTGCAGCTCTTAGAGTTTAAATGCAAAGTCCAATAATTTGATTAATATTTGTCTGTAAATTAGAAATTTTTTTAATAAATTGTTTATTAGGATTTGAGATGCACATCCCAAAAGAAGATGCATCAACAAACCTAGCTCTTAAAATTTCAGTATTGCTGCAATCACATGGAAATTCAGCATAAGTTAATCATTATCAGTATGACTAACAGTACAAGTGTTCTGAAATACTTGAGCCCAAAAGTGTATTCCAGGGGTATGCAATTCTTCAGCAAACATCAATGGATGTTTTGATAGTGCAGGAAGGCCAAAGTTAATGTCTAAAAGAGGAGGGCAAAAAACTAGCCTGTAAACCAAAATCAAATCATATGACTGTTAACAAATGTGCCCGTAACTGGTTTGCTCCCAGAGACATGAAAAGAAAACTGAATGTCAAGTAATATATCCAGTCATTTCCTTGTATAAATTAAAATTTCAATCATGTTTAACACACAAAAATTTGTAACTAGGCAAATAAAATTTTACTGTCTTTACTTCTAACGTACATGACACGCACTAAGCAAACTTCATTATGAATACATCCCTACTCACTGCATTCTTAGCCCTGTGCTAAAGTATTACTGTGAAGACTTTTTCATTATTCTAAACAAAACCCAAATTATTTCCTTCTCAACACCAAGAAGTTATTAGCAGTGTCTTACATTTTTTTACCACTTGGAACAATAACAAAGAATATTTTCAAGCACTAAAAGAAACCTAGCACCATTTACTTCCTTACCATGCTAAAAAGCAATGTAATATTGCCCATTACAAATTCTTACTGATTATTACTACGTTTTTTCAATATTTAACTCTAGTGAAATTCCAGTTCATACATTTGTTGCTCAGAGAACCAGTGGAATCTCCCTCTCTGCAGATATTCAAACTGGACATGGCCCTGGGTGACCAGCTGTATAACTGGACCTGCTTTGAGCTGAGGTTTGGTCTAGAGAGCTCCGGAGGGCCCTTCTAGCCAATCTGATTCTGTGACTGATTTCAAGGTTTCTAACCTCTTAGATTCTCTTACAAATTATTACCATTAACAAGTCACCAAATGCCTGTGCAGCTGCCCATGCAATCAGTCTCGGACCATGAAAAATGCAAGATGATGCCATTTAATTCTTTTCGATCATAAGCTAAATTAAGTCACATAACTTCTCAACTGGGTCTAAAAACAGGGATATGGGCAGTTAGTGCATCTCAGCTAACAAACAGTAACTTGATAAACTACTGTTGCTTGATCATGGTCCTCACCTCTCATAGACTATTGAGAGCAAGGACAACAGCACAGAAGAAACACTGGTTATGAATAGGCAAACAAGACAAAAGAAAATTTCACACATAGTATTTTAAAAGGCAAATTAAGTTAGGGAGTCACACAGGAGGGAGTTATGGTCAGAGCATCAATCAAAAGTAGGTTAGTAACTTTATTCTATTACTTTTCATTTAACAGAAGAGTGGAAATGAACATAAGATCACTCAACAGGAAACAGCCTCTCCTTGTTACCACACCTTTGCTTTTGAAAGGGAATTCTGGAAGTAATCGAAAAGTTAAAAGCTCATGTGATGATGTTTGTTTATTTGTCACTGGGATCATGCTCTGCTGTCTAATGTATAGCACCATCAATAACAGTTTTGTCTGTGTATTAATTTGGTCTGTGCTAGGCAAATGTGAAGATGCTGCCTAGACAGTTAGGTGGTAAAACCAGTCAGAGGACCAGGAGGATTCTGAAGAGGCTATCTCATTAGATGTCACATTAAGCATGTGAAAGATACACAAAAGGTTCATTAAATAACTCTGTTTTACAGAAAATAAGAACACTTTTGGAAGCATGATACACCAAAGTAAAACATAGCAAGTGGTGGCATAGATGTTTTATGGGAGGCATCTGCCAAATGCCAAAGGGAGCACCAGAGACTATATGTAATCAATAGGTAGCGGAGGCTGGCTCCAGAAGCTCATCAGAGGTGATGAACACTTCTCAATACTAAATGAAACATTTCCTGAAGGTATTTGGAAGAGAAAATGAGCCTCTCGTATTTTAAGTTTGAGAGGCAGGAGTCAGTGGAGGGTTGTGAAGAGAGGATTAAATTGGTCAAGCACTGCTCTAGGAAAGTGACCTCTGCAAGCAGCATTGTGGATGGATACCAGCTGGAGAAGGCAGTATTTATTGAGCTTGGATAGAATCATGCTTCAGTGATGAGAGACTAGGCAAGAGCTATTACCATGCAGGTGGTCAGGAAAGGCAGTATCATGGTCTAAAGGGCATAGATTGAGCCTGAATGCAAGGAGACAAACAGGGTTGAGTTGGAGAATAATCTCTGAAAAATAGGTAGGATGGTGACCAGTGACCAAGACAAGAAGTAACTGGGAAGGTCCAGTAAGGAGGGGAGACTAGCAGTGTCAATCTACAGCAGTTTTATATCATCACTAGATGTGCGCCCTTTTAATAAAGTGGGCTGAAATGCTTCTGCTCCTTTCCAGAATTCTTTCCTTCACTCATGCAGTCCCTAACGAATACATACACATATATTTCCTTCTTCTCAAGATGAGTGGGTGAAATAAAGCACAAATTTTAACTTGTCTTTGTTGTGATGTCTTCACAGAAAACTTAAAAGCAGTTCTGCTACTGCTGCTCTATAAACATGGTCATATATGGCACCCATTGCTAGTATGGTGGTAAAATTATCAATATTCAAGGCTCGCGAGGTCTGGCTAAGAAGTTTATCCCAACTAAGAGAACTCTCCTTTCATATAAAAGCTAACAGTGCTTGTTTCCAACTTCCCTCTTCCCCACATCATTAAATATGATCATAGTTAATAAAGCTTCTGTCTGATCTGCCCTTAATTGTACTTGTGTTACTACACACTTGGAGTCCCCAGATTTCTGACACTGGTATTAGCAAAGAAGCAATTCAGAAAGGTGCTGTCATTCAGAGCGTATCTCAGAGTGTAAATGCAAACTTCTTTCCAGTGGGGTCTTCCAAGAACAAATTCTAACTTCCATTTGATTACATGGATTACAGTGGAGCATCACTTTCATACAAGTGATAATTCTGTGAAAGACATGTTGGATCCATGAAGAATTTCTAGGATATTTTCCTCTTCGGTACAAAAGAGGAAATCAAACTCTTCCATCCAATGTATTCTGCCACCGACCAAGCTCACAGGTAAAGCCCTTTCACTGAACATCACATGTAATACAAAGCAGTCATCAGACTGCTAATGTTTCTGCATAAGGAGTACATCTTTTTGGAGAACCCCTCCATCCAACCTCCTCACACAGCTAACGTTTCCCATGTCATGCACTGCAATACAATTCACTTGGATAATTTTTTTCATTACATTTGTGAGTTTAGAAACAGTTACAGGGTTATCATGCTCAGATCATAAATGCGTGTAGCTCCCTCTTCTTTCTTTTGCAGTCTGATCATCATAGATGTTTATACAGTTTGTTAAGACACCATGACAGCGTTGCCTACAACAGTTGCCAGTTCCTACGTTCAAATGTGATAACATATCTTTAAGCATTGTTACCACAGTTTCCACCAAGGTGCAAGCATGAACATTTAAATCATTTATATGTCACAGCAATATAGTCGCTTGCCCTTCTGTCAGAGAAGTTGGTCGTCTCATCTATTATAACTGAACACACTTTTCAGAAATGTTCTCAGAAATACTCCCCATGCTTTTAAGAGCCGTGATGCCCATTATCTCATTTAAAATAACTAGAATTATCAACGTGCCTCGAATAATTTTCAACTGTGGGATATTACTTTGCCAGCAAACAGAGCAACCAAATATAGCTGCAAGCCAGCCTTTCCACTTAAGCATGGTCAATATAATGGTTTGTAGTACAAACTTTTCCCAGGATAACATACACCTTTAAGTATTTTTGTTACGCTTGTCTTGTTTTCTGTTCTAAGAACCCTGAGAAGTGAGCACACAGCCGATGTCCTCTGTGGTCTTTTGAAGAACTTCAAGTACTTTGTGATGGCCTAAAGAAGCTTAGTGCCACTCACATTCATCTCATGCTTTATTCCCAATTAGAAGACTGGCATTAAAGCACTTTTTGTAGCTGTAATCAAAAATAGCCAAAAGCTGCACAAAAAGAGAAACAAAGTGCACTGTCCTCAGTTCTAGAATAATCCAGCCATGTAAATCATCCAGAGAAAGAAGAGAAAACTGTTATTTAAAGTATATATGCAGAAGAAGTAAAAGAAAATCAGTATGCTTTGTTAAAGGAAGCAGGAAAGAGATACAATAGCTACAAAAAAAAAAGCATGAGATGTATGTGCAGGGAAACATCTCCCCAAGAAAGACAATTTTGAAGACCCTGAATACTGAGCCGTTTATCAGACAGGAAAGAAAGGAGCCCACTGGCAGAGGACAACTCCTCAGAGCAGCCTTGGCTACTGAGAGCATTTGGCACCCAAGGGAAAAGGGGTTGTTTTCAGAGATCTAAGACCATCAGACTATCGTGCTCTTTTACGTGAAGAGAACAAACTGTGAGTTATAAGAAAAAATTCCTTGCTATAATAACCTGCAAAAAGGAAAAAAAAATTCAATTGCTACTACTTTTGGGTAAGGTTTTTATTCTAGCTTGTGCCCATGTAGAACTTGTATTTGATAAGGGCATCTTCCAAAAAGGTATTAAGAGGAAATGGAACTGTTTCTTGCCCTGGATGTGTTGTTCTGGTGCTTAATTATCTTGCTATTAAATGTTTGAACTTAATTTTGAATCTGAACTTCTCTAACTTCAGCTTCCAGACCTTACACCCTTTTCTGTTAGATTAAAAAGCCATGTGAAGCCCTGGAGAAAGTATCCAGTCATCTCCTGAGCTTCTTTTAGACTAACTGAACAGAATAACTTCTATAAATCCTTCACTATGAGACATTTTCTCAGGTCTTCAATACAATTTCTGTGACTCTTTCCTGCACTCTTTCTTGTCTCTCAGTACCTTTTTAAAACATGTTGGCCTGAACTGTATCCAGCTTTCAAATATTGGTGCTCCTTCAGGGTGGTTTTTGTTATATGGATTAAAGCCTAGGAGCCTATAAAAAGGGATTAAGAAGAGAGGGTGCTTAGGGAGGAATGAGAGGCATGGGGCCTTCTTGGATTTTCTGAAGGAAGGCCTGCTAGCTGGTAAGGCCCCAGGTGAAGAATATGTCAACGTGTTACTTAAGGATCATTTTTTCCCTCTTTGAATTGGGCTGTTTGGTTTCTATGGACAGCTCTATACTTACTCACTGGGTAAATCGGGATGCATCCCAAAGCCTGATGCTCCTACTGTTCAGACCAGGAAGTCACTGGACCGGATGATGGTTTTCATCTCTTGGCTGTACGAACAGGCTTCCCACCCATGGCACACAGGGTCCTGGAAGCAGACTTGACACTCAGGACACGGCTGGGGCATGGCCCCAGAGGAGCAGTTCCCATGTATTGCCAGTCACAGCCACCTGAAGGGAAGAAGTGCACGTGCCTGAACTCATCCAGACCTCCTGGACACAGCAGGCCAGTGACTGCCTGAGGAGTGAGTAACTTCCAAACTATGTCCAGAGATAGGTAACAGCACTAGACTTCACAGCTGATGCCTCAGGATATGCAAAATCATGTTGTGTTACCTGAGATAGGCCAGAGTATCTTTGTACATCACCATGGCAGTCACAGCGTCAGACAGGGATCCTAGCTCAGGTCGAAAGCCAGCACAGCCCGACCTCTGCTTCCTGCTCCAGCAGCACTAGGCTGTTCTGTGCTAGCTTGAGGGTCAGCAAACATCATCTATATCAGCATGCTCACGAGAGAGAGACAGAAATCAGCAGTAAGACAGTGGTACAAGAGCTCTTTAACTACGACCCATCACTAATTTTTGCATCTGTTAATCTTCACAATTCCTAAAAAGAGATTTTCCTCTAAATTACTACTGTTCTGTAGTGCTACAGGGTGAAATCCATGACAATGCCATTTGCCCTAATGACCAAGACAGTCCACCACCTCACTAATAGTGACAAACTGGCAATACAGGATACAAACATCAGCTTGTTTATAATGTGTTGTAATTGGAATGGAAATAATAAATAGATTAACTAAGTGAATAAACACAGCTCTCCAAAGTCCTAAATTAAAATATTTAATTGAAACACTGGTCTTCCCCATTTGTGAAACAAATGTTTAAACAGAATGAAGAAAAGCTTTTGCAATTTTTAATATAACTGTTCTAAATGTAAGAGTGACAGATGCTGAAACACACCAAACATACTCAGTCTAGATCACAGGAAAGCATTTGTTACACTGTCAAAATCAGTGTATCAATCAGTGGATCAATCAGGAAGACAGCGACCAGCAGCAAGGTGATATCCATTTTAAATCCTTGTTATAAAGCAGGAGGGTCACCAGAAATATGAATGAATCACCTTGAATCATCCAGCAAAGTTTCACAAGGCTTAGCACAATGACTGAGGTAGACCTGAATGAAGGATGGCACCACGCGTGCTTGCTGAGCGCATTACTCACCAAGGGAGAAGCAAATCTTCCCTCCAGATTCCAGTCGTCCCTCAGGGCCAGATTTTCCAAAGTGCTTTAGGTATGTTGTGGTGTAAATGAGGACAAAGCATGTTTTCTCAAAATTGCCCAGGGTCTTCTAAAGACCAACTCATCCCGCTATTTTGGCATGTCCTGGAGGACACGCTTCTCTCCACTGACAATATAGGGGACCTTGGGAGACTATCTTCTGCGCACAAACATCTACATCTGGTGCCTAGCGCTGTTTGGTGTGGTTCCTCTGACCCTGTGGCTTCTATGCACGTTCAGTTTCTAACACCGTAGAAGTCCCACTGGCCTGCCTGTGCTATCCAATACATAACAGCTTCGCACATCTGGCCACGTGTCCCTAATGTCACCCTCTGAAGACGGCAGGCATCCCCATGCCCAGGCTTCTCCAGCAGGCTCTCTGCGCACTGTCCGGTGCTACCCACTCTAGACCTGATACTGTGCATCGCTCCTTTAAATCTTTTACACTGTATTTTCATTTTCATATGGTTATACACCACAGAATCACAGAATGGTTGAGGCATTAAGGTGCCTCTGGAGACGGTCTGGTCTAGCCCCGCTGCTCACAGTAGGGTCAGTTAGAATAGGTGACTCAGGACCATGTCATCAGGTTTTGAGTATCTCCAGGGATGGAAACCCCACGATGCCTCTGGGCAGCCTGTGCCAGCACTCAAACCACCCTCATAGTACAGATGATTTTGACTTAACTCATTTTTAGGAGGTTCTGCTGCGACTGAAAGGCCAGCTGACCACTGTAAGACCAGCAAGGGGCTTCCTGGGCGCATTATCACATTACTCAGAGGCTTTTACTCTGCGACCCTCCGAGACTTGCTCCGCACCAAGGTGCACAGCTGCTGTTAACACCCAGCAACAGCTGCCACAAATTAGAAAGAGTCAGGAACGCAAGACTTCGCCCTGCGCTTCAATTTACGCTTTTATCACCAGCACCCTCTTTGTCCGGACCCTCCCCCATCACCCCATTCAGCACCTCAAACCCACGGACACTCCCCCCGCTCCTTCGCCCACCCCGCGGGGACCCGCCTCGGCGGGCCGAGGGCAGGGATCGCCTCAGGGCGGTCGGGGCGGTGCCTGAGGGGCGCTGGCGCGGGACAGGGCGGGGGGAGAGGGGCGGGGAAGAGCGGCAGGGGGGCAGGCTGCCCCCCCTACAGAGCGCGCGCGCGCGCGCGGCGGGAGGCACCTGCGCAGGCGCGCGCGCACGAGGCGAGGGCCCCCCCCCGCCCTCCCGCCCTGCCTCCACACACACCCTGCGCGCGCGCGCGCGCTCGCAGGGGGCGCGCACCTGCGCTGCGCCCTCGGCCCCGCGCCGCGCCGTGAGGGCGGCCGGTCCTGCTGCCGCCTTGAAGGGACCACGGGGATCCCTCTGTTCCTTCTCCTCCTTCCTTCCTTCCTCCCTCCGACCCGCCGGGGGAAAGCCCAGGTGACCGCCGCCGGGGGTGCGTGGGGTGTGTTGGGGGGGGGGGGGGGGGTGTGTGTGGTGTCCGCGTCGAGTTTGTAAGTTCTCAGAGGATATCGCCCCCACACGCACACACGGCCCGCGCGGGGTTTCCTCACAGGGGTCGGTGAGGGATTTCACCCCTCCCCATCCTGGCCGCTCCCTCCGTGACCAAAAATAATCCCGCTTTGAAATGGTGGCTGCTGAATAACGGGGTTTACACCGCCCCACAGGCGGCCCCCACCCCAAATTGCAGCGTTTGGGGGGGGTTAGCTGTTTCACGGGCTCCCTCCCGTGCCTGTGCCTTCTTCCCTATGCAGGTGAAGGGAATTACGGTTAGCATCGCTCTGCCTCCCTATGTCGGTCCCTTGGCAGATAATCTCGGGCAGTTTTAAATATTCTCCCCTCTCTGTTTTTATTTTTTTATTGTTACATTTATGTAACAAGTGCCTGCCTGCACGTTAGATTGGTGTTGCCGTCTAGGGCGTTGCATGCTCTGGGGGTGCTGTATCCAGTGCTGTGTCTGAACATTAAAAAACATGTCTTTCCGTTGAAGAAGACAGGGGTTAAAATGAATGAAGATCTGAAGGTTAATTTGAGCTGGCTGCCTCAGGATCATGTAGAAGCCAGCTCTACCGAGAATGCCTCAGCTGCAGGCTCCTCCCTGGTTCCTGTCATAGACCCAGAGCCAGAGCTTTTGGTAAACCCCTGGGACATTGTCTTGTGTACTTCAGGGACCCTTATCTCCTGCGAAAATGCCATTGTGGTTCTTATCATTTTCCATAATCCCAGTCTTCGCGCTCCCATGTTCCTCCTGATAGGCAGCCTGGCGCTGGCAGATCTCTTAGCAGGCATTGGATTGATCATCAATTTTGTTTTTGCATACCTTCTGCAATCAGAAGCGACGAAACTCTGTACGATTGGACTGATTGTTGCCTCTTTCTCAGCATCTGTTGGCAGCTTGCTGGCTATTACTGTTGATCGTTACCTCTCACTGTATTATGCTTTGACTTACAATTCAGAGAGGACTGTCACTTTTACCTATGTCATGCTTATATTGCTCTGGGGAGCATCTATCTGTATTGGACTGCTGCCTGTAATGGGCTGGAACTGCCTCAGAGACGAATCCACCTGCAGCGTTATCAGACCACTCACTAAAAATAATGCAGCTGTCCTTTCGGTCTCTTTCTTGCTTATGTTTGCCCTCATGCTGCAGCTTTACATTCAAATCTGTAAAATCGTGATGCGCCATGCCCATCAGATTGCCTTGCAACACCATTTCTTGGCCACTTCCCACTATGTGACCACCCGAAAAGGAGTGTCTACTTTGGCCATTATTTTGGGGACTTTTGCTGCTTGCTGGATGCCTTTTACGCTCTATTCTTTAATAGCAGATTATACCTATCCTTCTATATACACCTATGCCACCCTCCTGCCAGCTACCTACAATTCCATCATCAATCCTGTAATATATGCTTTTAGAAACCAGGAGATACAGAAAGCACTTTGGCTCATCTGTTGTGGCTGTATTCCTTCTAACCTGTCTCAGAGAGCAAGATCACCCAGTGATGTCTGATTGGCAGCTAGGAGGACGCTCCTTAACATGTTACTTTCCAGACATTCTTGCGATGCTGTCTTTGGTTTAGATGCATTAATTAATTGGTGTGCAATGGATTCATATAAAAACCACAGGATGCACTGACCTTTTTGTAAACGGAAAACCCCAGTGACCAAAATGAATCGAGTCGTTTAAGGGAGATTTCCAAAATCAAAATAATCAGTGTTCTTACAGATTTATAATGTTGCTCAGGGTCTTTTTGTTATATTACCCAGACTTTGTCATGTTTGCAATGATTTTTACATTAAGTTTGCAAATTAAAATTAGATTGAAACAGCATACCTCCTTTGAAATTGTTTATGTGATTGAGTTCAGTCATACTGCATGTTACAGTCTGTTGTCAGGATATTTTTTCCCGCTAATCCTTTTTAAAACAGAAAAAAAAAAAGAAAAGAAGACCCAAATCCGGTTACCCCATTTGTATATCATCAGAATACTCTTCAAAATAATGGCCAATTGTACTGATTTATGTGGTATTTATTGTAATAATCTCAGTGCAACAAATTTGCTGTAGGTGAGGAAGTACTTGTATAGCTTTTTATTTTACATCTCGGCATAAATTAGCTTGATAATTGTTTTAAAGGGTAACCTGTTCTCTTCTGAGTTCTGGCTGGATGTTAAAACAGAAGATATGCTTTGCCTTCCTTTTCAAAAGTCAGCCATATGTTTTCACTTAGTTATGGGACATAGAGCTTATTATGCTATTAATTTTAAAAGGAATTCAGGGGGGATCTTCGAAATTGATAAAACAATATGGCCTCTTTTGGCTATGTGTTTGTAATAGATGCAACACTAAGTTTCTCAGACAAGTTTATCTTTTCAGAAGTGTATAAGAAACTATCTAATAAAATAACCTACAAATTGCTTGCAACACGTATTTAGCATCTACATGAAATGGTTCCCCTTAAGTTTGTTATCAGGTCTATTATCAACTATTACCACTTGTTTTCATTGTTCTGCTACATAATTTAAAATACTGAAGATTATAAATTCTCAGAGCATATCTGGTTTATGCAACCAGAACTTCAACATGAAACTATTTTCTCCTTTTCTGGCAGTTTCCTCCATTACAGATCGTGATTCTTCACACTGTATGCATGTCAGTTCACTTCATTATAGGATGATAGTTCTGGTCTAAAAAGCAGAGCTTCCTCTCATGAATGGTTAAATTTCAAACCGCTTCTAACCTTTTACTGAAGCCACATTAGAATGCACTAGAAATAAAACATTGTTTTCTAATTTGAAGACTTGATTGTCAGAGAGAAAATCTTCCTGGCAGATGAGTTTGTGAAACTTAGGGCGTACTCTGATGTCAGTGCATGGCAGTTCATAGTACCACTTCCGTAAGTGTTGATGGAAGCTCATGTGTTAATGCCCTGGCATCAGTAGGAGGTTATATTCCCTAGAATGTCAAAGTCGGCATACTGTATTGTTGCTTCAGTATCTTCCATTACAGTTTAAAAACAACCAAGAAACTCAAGTGTAAAAATAGCAATATTTACAGTTCAATGAAAAAATATACCTGTATAGTATAGATAGTAGAGACAACTGTGTTGCTGGTCTGGATTTTTCCACATGGAGTCTGTCCTTTTCACATGGACGTTTGGATGACTGTAGCTTTTTGTGGCAAAGTTTCTGTGACATTAAGAATCATATGCTATACACAAAGCTGAATCTCAAATGTGAATGAGTTGTCTGTAAACAAAGCTCTGTAGAGATTCTTATGAGCAATAATTAATTTTAGTTGCAATGCTGGGTTCAAATTCCATTATTTACTTGGTTCAACCTTTATGATATTTGGCTCTTACTTTGTAATCTGATTAGTTTAATAATTGCATGGCATGGTCCAGTAGAGCTGTGAACTTGCAGCTCCCTTGGCTTCACTGCGATTTACAGATGCTCAGCACAGTTAGACCGTGGCCCCTGCTCAGTGTAGGATATTGGTGTTCTTTATCTACTTCTGAATGCTAATGAAACTCTAGTCATTGCCTTTTGGTATGAATTTTTGTATAAGAAATAATCACTTCATAAATATCCATGCTATGTATGCGTGCAGTTTTGCAAGTATGCAAAGTATTGGAATAAATGGCAGTAAAAGTCATGCGCTGAATAATATAGAGAGGCTGAATAATGTAGAATGGCACTTTTAAAGGCAAAAAATAAGTTAAAGTCCTGCTAAGTTTACCACCCCCTTCTCCCCCCCCCCCCCATTTGTTCTTCTGTGTCAAATTGCTAAAAAATGTGATGAGGATGAGCAGCTACAACTGTGACCAAAATTCAGTCCTGAGGGCAACTGTTGTTTCACTTATGCAGACCTGTTCTCATCCTCTTGGATAACCTCACAGGCACTAGTGTTTTTCTCGCCACAACACCCGGGTGGTAGGGAAGCCAGAAAAAAACAGCACAGAGGGAGGTAATGTCGTCCCCTCTTCTCATGCTGGTTCACCTAGCGTCCTTGTCATCTTCTTGTTCCACAGGCTGCTCAAATCCACAGAGGCTCTTCAGAGTGCTGGGGGAGCCGACCTTTTCCTTGTGCCAGAGCAGAGAGATTTGTAATTGGAAGCTCCTCTCCTGAGGAGCAGTGTGAGTCAAACAGAGGAAATAAGAATTAATTATAGAAGTCCCACAAAGCTAGCTCACAGGGACGTGATTTGCCCTCGTTTGAGGAGTAGCACACGGTTACCTTTCACCACAAACAGATGAGAAACATGATTATGCCTCCCAAACTACTGCTCTGACCTCTAGCGAGGATGTTGTCTCTTCCAGAAATGTGTTCTTAAATTGAAACTGTGCAGCATAGGCCAGAAAAATCATTCTGGAAGTCGATGACATAGGTTTGCCCACAGCTGTCAGACCAAACTTTAACAGGGTTTGCAGTACTGGATAGCTGCTATATAACACACCTGTGAACGAACTCTTGGGAGGAGGGGCAGAGGTGTGGGTACAAAGCTGCCTACCTCACTTGCACAAGAAGAAATGCTTGACAGACAGCCGGTTTTCAGACCCTGCAGAATTAAGCAATTCTCTGCTATCACCTCAGAATTACAGTGTAGGCCCCAGTTCTGTATGGTGAGGTGCCAGTATCCATCCAAGATCCCTCTGAAACTGGCAGAAATCCAGCCAGCTTGCAAGGATTCTGTCATTTTCTTGTCCCATCAAACAACACCCATGCATAAGACCAGGGGTGCGAGATTCACCATTCAATGTACAGTGAAGTATCTTTCATACTTCCATCATAATGACAAAAGACTTTTTTTCTTAATGTGTAATTTTGTTTAAAGAATTGAAGTTCATTTTTATTTATTAACATGCTTGACCCGAAGTTAGTAACAAGTTGTATCTTGATGGGCAAAATTTATTGTAGTTAGTTTTTTCATATATTCATCCTCAAAGCTTGGGAGAGGATTTTTTTTAATTGCCCTTTTTTTTAACCATTTCTCCTAACAGTAAGATTTCAGCAATAATGGGAAATACGTTTTTAGCACAAGAGCAATAAAATCCTCCATGTTGCAGGTCTTATAAACTTCTGAGTTAACTCAGAGCAATAGAGAGGAAGCAATATATTTTTTAGACAAAAAATAGTAACTTGCGTAAGGACTTTAAGTAAGCAGAAGTCTTCCTTTGTTAAGCAGTTGCTATCGGTCTGATGTGGGACACTATTTCTGATTGGTTTATGTTACAATTATTGAGTTCCTGAATAGAATTACTCAGCAAAAACCTTTTACCTTAGTTCTTGGATCCTGAATTCATGCTGTTTGCAAGAGAGAATTATGTACTGCAGTGGGGATTTTTATTCTTTTCATTGTTTGGCATTTAGTTGTACAGCATTCTTGGATAAATTAATTGCATTCAGGATTTCTGATTGTAACTCGATACTGAGAATACTCTTCAAACAAAAACTGAGAATACCCAAATTTGTCATGCCCATCAAGATGGATATGATAAATGGTGCTAGCCCATTCTGAAGATAGCTTGGCTTTTAAAAAGAGCAAGATTATAGTATCATTGAAGAAAACCCCTACCAATACCCAGGGTATTCGGAAGCACACTGAAAGGCCTGCTATCGCTGCTGTATCTTCCTACCACAGATACTCAGTGACATAAGCAGCTGTGTCCGTCCTTCATGTTCAGGGGCCATCCCTGAGGCATCTTGGAGTCACTAAAACCCCTCGATGGGCAGCAGTGAACTTTGGCTTAGACCAGCAGCCGTTCTGTCCCCAAAGAGTTATTTTTCTGTTGTCTCATTTTCTTAGGGATTGTTAAGCTTTTAAAAGTAAGATACTTGTGGATTCATTTCTCAAAAGTGATGAGCAACCTGCAGTGTGACTGGAAGTTGGGATAAAATAGCATCGCTACAAATCAAGCCCCTGAAACATAACTACACACTCATTACTTAAAAAAAAAAGGTGGTTCTGTAACATTCAGAACCCTGTTTTCAAAATGTTGGCCCTGACTTTTATGGAGAGAAAGTATGTATGGTCTGTTTTTTGTATGTACAATAACTAAAGAAAAATAAGAATTGGACAGAGTGGTCACTATTTAAAAAAACACCAGCTATTCTGTCACTTTATTTGAGATACTGAATGGTTCTTAGTCCTTGAAACAGAAACCAACTCTGGCAACTTTGTAGAAAAACCTGAATACCCACAAGTCAGCGTAAAAGCTTTGTAGCAAAAGTAGGAGGGCTAGCATGGTTGCCAGTACAAAACAATTTGATCTAACAGCTCTCTTGTGAGTGGAAATAAGAACAGCATACCTGCACACCAGCTGAAGACAGATCAAGTTCTACGTGTATAGGAATAGCACCAGAAAAAGGTGAACAGCATTTCTTTCAATCATACTGCTGCAAGAAGACAATATCAGATAGACTGTCACTGGATACGGATCCTATGTTGTAAGAATTCGAGAATATTTTAAAGTGCTACTGGCCAACTATTCAGGAAGGGGTATCGTGTTGTACTTTTTGAGGGGGATCAAGAATGCAGCTAGATCTATGAAAGAAGTAGTTACGTGTAGATATTTAACATCATCCTTAGACTCATTGCATCTCTTTGGGAGAAGGTCTGAGAATCATTTTAAGGTTTTACTTGGCTGCCTTTTGGAGCAGCCGATTCTAGAACAAGGGATTGCTCCAGTACATACATTAGATGCAGTAAATCATCTGTCCTCCTTTACATATTTATTAAAAGGAACAAATAGCTGTTTGCAGTCAGAATTGTTGTTTGCAACTAGACAACATCTTTTTAATAACACCACAGGAAGCCACTTTACGAAAACAGTTTAACTTCAGTGGTAAACTTAGAAAAACAAAATTTTCACATGCTTAGCGTATTGCACACTTAGCATATTGCATGTTAGCAAGAAGCCCTGTAACTTGATTGGTATTAGGCAGCAGGGCTACTCAAAAGCATGTGAAATTTGGTGCTTAACCAAAAAAAAAGGCCAGTGCAGATATCAGTGCATTACTATAATTGGGAAACACAATTTTTAATAATATTTCAATTTCCTGATTTTTTTCTTTTCCGGTTTTTGAATGCCATTATATAAAGCAGTGGTTTACCCTCTCTCAGTGCCACATTTAGTTTGGCTTAGTGGTAGTCCAGAGATGTGCAATGGAGAAAAAATAAGATCTCTCAATCTCTTCTTATAGAGAGGGGACTAAAAGGCAGGGGCATGATTTATATGTCATGAATAAGCAATAGTACAGGAAGGATAAATTAGGCTGCCTATCTCCCCCATCTGTCAGTAAAAGAATGTTGGGACTCCTAATAAACTTGAAAGGTCTCCTATCTGGAAATACTTTTTTGGTACAAAAGGAAATTACCCCGTAAAACCGGGTGCTACTGGCTTCTTTAGACGAAGAATTTGCAATTCCTTTTAATGGATCAGAAATCTGGATGAACTGCGAGGATATCTGCTTTCATATTAGGTGGATGATGAAAGATGAGAGGATGGAAGTCTTTATGGCTTGGTGAATCAGTCAGGTACTCGGTGCTTGAGCTTGCATAGGAAGCATGCTTGAATCAATGCATCCCCTGTGAGAAGGTTGTTTTGAACTGTCCATTTTGAACATTACTCGATGTACACGGAGCACATGAGAGGGGCCTTGGGGCTGCCATTGTCCTGGGGTGTGGTGCAGCAGTCCCATGTCCTTGAGGCTGGCAGTGTGGCTGTTCCTGTTGAATGGTGTCCAGAGAACAGAGAGGAGGAAATATGATCAGAAGTGAGGTCCTCCTTCCTTGAAAACATGACCTCATATGTTTTATTCAGATTATTACTTGTCTTGTTAGCACAGTCTTACATGGCTCCACTTGAACTCAGAAGAGGTTTTTTGTGGAAAAATATTGAAAATATGAAAGTAGAACCAACAGCATATTATTTTACAGTAAGTAATTATGTATTTCTGTTTCTTCTGAGGAGCAGCTGAGTCTGTAACTTTGCAGCATTTCTTTGAAAACAATATGCCTTTGCACTAAAAAACTAAAAAAGTCCATGCTGCAGTTTATTCACAAAATTATTATTGTGGTCTTGTAAGACAGACAAGAGGAAGAAACAGTTGCATATTTTACTGTGTTATACAAACAACTTCTAGAAGAGAAGGAAAAAAACCAAACCTGAATGTAGGTTAGATGAAATCATAATGCAGTTCACTAGTGCATCACTGCTGTGATGCAAACTAATTCAGTGCCATTGAAAGGATAAGGGGAGATTTTCCAGTGGAGAGGTTCTTTGCAAATGGGTTGAGAGTGTAAAATTCATTTTAAAACAAAGGTCAGTTAAACTTGCCATCCCAAACTCCTTGATTTGGCCTTTAAGGAAATTGTCCTCACCTCCCCAAACCTTTTGTTTTGCAGTCTACATATGCCAAGGCAATTTCTACAAACTTGCTGACATGATAGATATTTAACTGGACAAGATAGTGTTATGGGTTTCCCCCTCCCAGGTCAGGGGAAGACTTGTATGTCCCAGAACTAGTGAACTGTTTTATTTATCTGATATCTCTAGGTAAACCAGACCTTTCTAAAAAGCACAGAGTACTTACGGACATTCACTGCACATTTAGGGACTTCATTAAATTACTGCTCTAGACTAATTCAGCTGACGGCCATAGGATTAAGGTGGTTTTTTTCTCCCCCCACCCCGTAGTAAGAGACAAATGGTTGGACTTGGTGATCTTAAAGGTCTTTTCCAACCTAAATGATTCTATGATTCTAAGAACCTGCTTCTTATAAGTACAGTGCTGCATTCGTAGGTAAAAGCTTATTTACAAAGGTTTTAATAGTTTGTTATAACCCTTTCAAATATATCAGCAGCACATTTTCATTGAACAACTTTGGTGAGCATTTGCCTTACACTGGAAATTTATCTGATTCACCTGTGGTGGGGGGGAAAGCAAGTGAACTGCTACCATTTTCTTTACACTGGTGATACTCTTTTTTCCTCAAACCATTTGATCCCAACCATATGATCTACCATGATGTCTGAGCACAGGCCTAGTCCCGGTTTCTCAAGTCAAAAGCAAGCCAATACTAATTGCACATGCTGAAGACTGCATCCTGCAAGGATTTACCTTAGAAAATGGAGGGGCCTTCCACTTTTGAGTAGATGCCAACAAAATAGATTTGTTTTTTAAAAAAAGTATAATTCTTGAAAGGGAATACCTATGTCCAGGTTTAACTTAAAGAAGTACTAATTATATTACATGCCAAGTGGTGAAACAGTTTCTTAGAGTATTTTGGTATGCCATTAACTTAATCAAGTATTATGAGCTATCATACTTAAATAGCATAATTACATAATTAAATATAATATATATACATAATTATTATGATAATTTAATTTACTTTTTATATGTATGATATGCTAGATGTCATGCTCTATGCCTTCAGTGTTGTAATGGCCAAAGTGTAACCTCTTTGCTGAGGCAGTTTCATATGATTAAATAAAAACATTGGTAAACTTGTATGAACGTTGCAAACACTGAAAGATTCAGTGGTAAGTAATCGGTATTTCAACAAACAAAGAGAATCCAGAGTTTTTGGAAGGAAGGTGAATTCTCATGTCTTTGAGAATCCCACTGCCAGCTTTGGGATTACAGGAATGTGTTATATGGCCACATATGGGACAGAATACAAGAAGGATATTTATCACTAACACGAGCCTATATAGCAGTTGCATGTTCCTGCGCACACTGTTCCCTGTTTTCTCTGTCTCTTGTAGGTGCTTTGGTAACAGGACTACACAGATCACAAGTCTAAACAGCAGTCCGCACAGTCATATGACATAGGTGTACATTTTGTACTGGCTGTTGCTAACCTGGGAATATGACAGTATCTAAATATCTTATACATTTATTTTTAAAGGGCAAACAAAATACATTTATTTTTAAAGGGCAAACGAAATACAAATATGCTTCAGGGGCATTCTAGGAAAAGAGAATAGGACCTGTAAGATTTAGGGCCAAGGTATAGAGCTCTTAATGCATTGATTACTTATGGTCCCCATAGAATTTTGCTCTTACTTCAGTGTTTTCTAAGATTAAACCCATCAAAATAATCAGGAATTCAGCTTCCACTGCTTTCGGGGAAGAGATATTTTATAGTATGCAAAGGAAAGCAGCATGACCTGGCCCTTTGAAAATTGAGATACCCACATCCTGAAAGGTATGTACTGCTGTGTCCCCATGGAGCTCAGGGAGTTGTGCCCCATCTATGGGTTTTGTTTTGCTGCTCTTTGGTTGCCCTCTGGCAATGTACTCCCTCAGTACATGAGCAACACTCAGTCCACTTTGTGGTGCATCTGCCCCAGAGGGCTCACAAGAAAATAGTACGGAGGTGAGGCTTTTCTATAGTGTTGATCGCAGGCTCAAAGCATGCTGGGTTTGGGAGGGAGCTCTGCTCTCAGCAGAGAGCTTTCTGAAGACATGATAGAAAATAGTGAGCCTTCTTCAATCACATTCCAACCAAATTTCAGCTCCTTTCTTTTGTATTTCCATTTCAGTCCAAGTAGAGACTTCCCTTAGTCTAGGAGGAGGAGAGTAACTCATTGCTGGGAGTTAGCACACTCCGGCATGCAGCTTTTTACACGGCAGCTGTCCCAGAGCAGAGCAGCTGAATGTACAGTAGTCTGCTTCTGACCTCAGGCTGGTCCCACAGGTTAAAATGTACAGGAGGAAAATGCGATTTTCCAGAATGTGGAAACAACATGTGTGATTTGTGGCAGAAGTGTGGAATGGGTATTGCAGCTGAAGAGGCAGGTAGATTACCTAGATTACACATACAGCAAAATACGCAAGACATTCTCTAGGGTTACTTGCCTGTGCTCAAATATATTCTCCACTGAAACTGATAGCAGTTCCATGTATGTATGTATGGAGGAGGAGAAGAGTATGGACTTGTCTGTTGGGCCTCAGCCAGAGCCCACCAAAGGAAATGACTATTCTTATTTTTGTCATTTCTAGAAAGAGCCACATTAGACCTCTATCCATTTTGTATGTCTACATCTTTTTACTCTTTGGGGCTAAAATCTACAGTCCTGTCATCCTTTGTTTGGTCTCAGCTTTACTGTCACAGCCAAAACCTACAAAAATTGATTGTAAATTTGTTTACAAGTAAAAAGAAATGTCATAGGATAAAATGTTATAACTGTGCCTCTGAAATAAAGCTGTAAAACTCTGTATTTAACTTCAGGCCATGGTATTTGGAATACCCTGGGCTAGTAGAACCCCTTGTAATTTTCTAGACTTGCTAACTAGAACCCTACTTTTTTTATTGCCAAATGCAATTAAAAATAACCTGTGGTTTACTACACTCATCTCATGAAATACTCAGAACTTTCCCTAGGAAACATCGTATGATTCATGTAAACTCCTGATACTACTGACTGCAGTGTGGTTCTATGCTGAACTCTAAAAGCTTTAGCAAAAGCAGCTGCATGGGGGTAGTTCTCACACTGCACATCTCATTAGGAGCCAAATGGCTTTAAACGAGTACTTTAAATTCTGCATGTTGTGTTTTTCGTACGAGAACCAATTACTGGTTTAGTACATGAAGGCCTGTGGTTATTTCTTATACTAATTTAGGGGTTTTTTTCATTTAACTGTGGTTGACGTTTGAACCATAGCTTGCCAGTATATGAAGTAATTTTAAAAGGAAGTGAAACATCTTAGCCTCAGTTTCCCTTAAGATTAAAGCTTTGGATTGCAACTACAGAGCTTCTTGTTGTATACAAGATAGTCAGTTAATGCACTTTATTTACAAAAAGGCACAAATTATTTTGTTTATAAAATGTTACAATTGCACTATGCTGTAAGAATCATTTACTAAATATAAACTGTACAGTTTTGTAGTCAACATTGTAAGTGTTTAGTCATAAATAATTGAAACAATTACATGTTTCAGTTAAATGTTAATTTTATATGTGGTATATGTAACCATAAATAAATTTTCCTTTCTAAAAAAAGAATGGTTGTCTGTTTCATTTCATTGAATTTTACATTCTATTTCAAACAACAAAACAATATTCTTTCTAAAAAAGTAAAATTAATATCTTCCAGTGCAAAGAGATGGCAGATGACACTAACTAAACTTTGCAGATTAAATTAAGATGTGCAGACTTCAGATGAACTTCTGTAGATCCCCTGCATCCACTAACACTGCAGAAGGAAATATGAGGCACTACAGTTTTGTACAAAAAGTCTGAAAGAAGAGCTAACCAGAATTCTTGAATGTAGAGTTGTAAATGAAAGCCAGAGTGCCCTTCCAAGTCTACCTTTCTTATCCAAGTTAATTTACCTCTACTGCACTTCTCTTCTGACACAATGCCATTTATTATCACTGTATACGTTCAGTTTTGGGGAACAAAATTCAATACAGATCTACAAGAGGGTCTGCATTGGGTCTTGCTAAATGGATGTAAATAACTAATATTTGAGTTAGTGATCATTAACTGGGAGAGGCAAGAGTTGAAAGTAAGTATGTTCACATAGATTTATTTTTTAGAAGTTTGGTCCTGATCTTCCAATTAAGTAACTGCAAAATCAGATGCATGATCAGAGTTCTGGTTTTCCAATTTGACTGTTATAGACAGGCTAAAAGAAAACGGTGGACTGTCTCATTTTCCAATTTTTTTTTTTTTTTTTAAATGTATATTTTAGTTCTTCTGAATGGTTTTCTTGAATACCCAACTTATTTTCCAGGCATATAAATTGATGGAATGAGCTACATCTCTAACAGTAAAACTGACTATTGTGTACCGTAGATGGTGAAAATAATGACTTCTGAAAGTAATTAACCAGTGACTGAGAGATACCTGGGTAAGTAATGGAGAGTGAGACTGCTTCCTTTATACTATGCAGGACTAACAGACCTGCAGCTCAGGTGTATCCTCGAGATCTTAGTGATGTTTACTTCTACCAGACATATCTGTCCTTTCCACCTCTCACATCAGACATTCAGGCACCAGCTACTTTATCTGGAGCAGAAAAAAATATAGGTATCGTGGTGCAGGGGTAGAGTCCCAGTTTGTCTCTCTGCAGTTAAACTACAGCCAAAAGGACTACAGCAAAATGGTGATCAGGATGTATTTGATAAATGATTTTTGCTTAACTAAACATGAACTGCAATTACACAGTATAGACCCTTAGGAACTATCAGCCATCCAATCTACTAAACTGGAAAATGAATAAAAATTAATGGGAAAAAAATAGAGAGGGAGGGGAAATAAATGTTTCACCTAATAGAGAAGCCAATATTGAAATTATGTGGCCAGGGCTGTTTGGGGATCTCTTTGAGCTTAATTGCTGGTGCCTAAAGTGGGACAATAAACTGAACCTGTTCTGACCATACGATGCATGTTTAACCTGCTTCTGCAGTCAAGAGGACCAGGAATGAGGTGGGAACGGCAGGGACGGATGGTTCAAGCATCTTGGTGTTGCTGTGTTGGTGCCCCTTCCACACCTGACAGCATCAGCCTAATGGCTTCCTAGCAGTCTCAGATGGAAGTATCAAGAGGGCAAAAAAGCTGACCAAATCAATAAATAGAATAGTAAAAACCTGCCAAAACTTAATGGTACTCAGCCAGAATTGTAAAGGAATTCCTATTAAAATGGTGGAAGTATTAATGACATTACAGAACTGGTAGGTATCCTCGCTGCGTTTTTGTTCAGTGCAGATAACGTCCTGCTTACAAAACAATCCAGGAGTATTGCAAGCTCAGAAAACAGCACTGCTACTAAACAGTGTTTTGGATTAACTGGGAACTTTAGGCATTGGCAATGCTTAGACCACCCAGTAACAACTACTTTGTGCCTGCTGCCAAATGCATAGCGCTTTATGCACTGTGGTTGGATATCAGATATGTCAACTGAGTCTGGAACTAAGCAGAGGGTAACAGCAGAATTTTTAATAATGGATATGCAACAGAAAACCACTGCGGCCAATAATAAATGCTCAGTGTATTTACAAGGATAAAATAATTGAAAGCTGTCAGGACATCAAATAATTTCCATGCACAGTAAGCAAAAGAAGGTTTCTTTGTGTGAGGCCCACAAGTGGAAATCACGAGTGTAGTCCAGTGTTACTCTTTGGTTCAAGGAGGCTTGGCTGCAGCGTTCGAAGTGTACATGCCTGTTCTTAGGTTCTTCTCTTCAGTGTCTGTAGGTCACGTCAGAGGTGAGCTGCTGGGTTAGGTGGACGTTTGGACACAGTGCAGCGTATCTTACCTTCTTACTAAATTCTTATGGATCATCTTACTTATAGCAGGATAGCAAAGAGTGTCTACAACCTCACCACTGTCCTATAGCACAAATCTTTGATGTCTATGCAAAGTGTGAGGCGTGTGCAGTTAATGGATGTTTTACGTTCATCACTGAAAACTGTATAGGAAATACCATCAATCTGGCATGTATGACAAAGACAATTCCATTTGCAGGTGCTCAGGCTTTTAAAAAAACTCCATATATACCTTTTAAAGTTATTTTGAAATTATCTGGGATCATATGGATCTAAATTTTTTTTTCTCTAAAATTTCTCTAAATTGCTTTTAAAACTAGCAGCTCAAACCTAATTTTTAATTCTTTTTTTTTTAGGTGTTTTTAATTGAAATGTCATCCTCATAACAGAAATACTCCCTGGGGTTGCTTCTTGCATTCCTCTGACTTGGATGCAAGCTGAGCAAACCCAGTGCTGTACAGCATGTTACAACCAACACTTGGTTACTACATGCAAATCAGCTCTTAATTGAGTATCTTCTGCTGGTGGATTTTATTGGGGTTTTGTTCTTTCATATCTACCAAAGTGTTTCATCCCCTTATTTTGTGATAATTGCAAAGACGGTGGCCTTTCAATGCAGAGCATTCTTTATCTGACAACAAAAGGTATTTTAATGTACCAGGACACTGTCTTCCCACCAGTGGCCTAGCAGAGCTAGTTTCATCTTCATTTTTTATCATGATATATGGCATTTAAATGATGCTTGACAGAGAGCCTATATAAATACGTTTTTAAGATGCATCAAGTTTGCCATCATCATAATTTTGAGCTGTCAACCTCAAAAGTACAAGGATCATCACACTCCAAATCGTTCAGCTTACAAGGGGAATGCAGAGGATGTGGCAAGCTAAGGTGGGAGAGAGCCCTTACAACTCCAGTTTCAGGCATTAGGCAGGTCTAATTAGGAGCGAGAGGATTCCCCTTACTCCCCTGGATATTCTTACTCTTTCACCTTCGCAAGAGGGGTGACAAAGAGGGGGCTGGTGTTCAGGAAGCCTTCGTATTCCCCCGTTCTCTCTTACATGCCATCCATTGCTGCAGCCTCCAGTTCCTGTTTAGCTTTTTCCAAGAGTTGGCCTTTCTCAGTGGTGCCACTGGCAGTGCAGTGCAAGGACATCCGTGGAAATTACTGTTAGCCAAACCGTGCATCTCCGAGGGCATCAGGCAGGAGAAGGAAGCATTTGCTATTTGCCAGTTTAACCCAACAGAAAAATATTTCCTTCCTGACATCCAAGCAGGTCAGAAAGACCCACTGCTCTTGAGCAAGAAGCAAGGATAAGTTTCCACTTTGCTCCTGCTGACCAAGAGGCAGGGGACTATCGGAGAGGAGCTGCTGGACCCTGCACAGCCTGCAGACTCTCCCTTGGCTCTATTACTCTGCAGATATGGTAGAGTTCACTGCCTGGCAAGGTAGTATATGCTACGCTGAGCCAGGGCCATGCAGCAGCAGCTCATCTCTGCCTTGATGCTTTGGCTCTTTCTGCAGCCTAGTTTCTTGTTGGAATGGACTCCAGGATTTATTGTAAATGCTGGATTCGCAATCCCTTCAGACAGCTTGCTGTGAGAACTAATAAAGCAGATCTGGGTTGTGGTGGTGTTTTTTAATTAAACAGCCTGTTTTAGGGTCCCTGGAGTTTGCTGTGCTGAGGTTGATTTGGGTTTGGGTTTTTTCCCCCCTTCTAGGAAGAAGTCACAGAAAAATGTCCTGACTCCTTAATCCTTGGTCAATTTCATTCATCATGCTCTTTCCGGACAGTGTTTGTTTGCCTTCTATCCAGCCACAGCTTGTGCACAGCCTTTACAGAAACACGGTCAGCCTTGCCAGTAGATACATCTGGTCTTAGATCTGCAAACCCCTGTGTCTACCATCACAGGGTAGTTCAGGCTGGCTCAATTTCAGCAGCTGCATGTCAGCTTGGGGACTGCTCTCACAAGCTGCCCACTTCCCCAGGAGCAGCAGCAGCCCTCCTCAGATGGCGACAGCGACCTACCTCTGCACCCCACAGAGCATTTGCTAAAATTGGCCATTTCTACTACCAGAAGAGGAGGCCAAGAGAGCATTCCCGGGGTGCTGGTTACTGCTGCTGTGGTCACCACATCCCTGGGGCCTGGGAAGAGTGGGGTGCAAGGGGCAGACAGCAACACGCACTGGTCAGGGAGGCTGAATTTCCTTCCTTTGTGATACCAAGTTGCGAGCAGGTGCAGGAATAGACATTTACCTGTCCAGGATATGTTTGCTGCTCAGATATCCGTGGTGCATCTTCTAGAGGGAAGAGTCACTAGGCTAGATGGGTATGTGTCATAAGCCAGACTTGTCCCGTGGATGCGCAGCTAGACTATGCTGGTAGGAGTACGTACACAGCAGACGCACAGCAGCTTTTTGGTTTCTAGCTCATATCAATTCAGTGTTTTCTTTGTGTTTACGCTTAATTTGTCTTACCAGGGAATGTTGTATTCTTCTTCAGAGATGAGATAGATAAAGCATTCTTTAGAGCCCAGTAGTTTCCCCTATCCTCTTTAGCATTTTTTGCTTCTACTTGATTCTATTAGAGGCTGTTCTAATGAGCACTCATTAAACGCACACGTCTCTCTCCAGAGAGCTAAGCAGCAGAATCTCCATCATTTCCGCTGCTTCACAAAATGATGCAGCGCTTTGTTTTAGTCAAGTTAAAAACAGAACAAAATCCTGCTCTGTGTCCCTTTCAATCATCTCACCTTTGGCAGTCATTTGCAAAAAGGCTGTTGCTTTTTCCTCTGCTTAGGAGTTATTTTTTACACCATTTAAATGACAGCTGAATCATACGATAACGGACTTCCCCAAGCACAGGTCTTTCCCATGTGTCAAAATATCAGTGGATTTCATATTCAACATTAGACACAGCTGTTTCAGCCATAGATGAAGTTTTCCCTGTGAATAGCTTGCATGATATTATACCACTCTAGAGAGCGCTTCCTTTTGGAAACCTGTTTTGAGACAAAAGTCAGCAGGGCTCTGACCCCCGCAGTGGAAATCAGCAGCAAAAATCCTGAACAGCAGCTAAGTACCTGTAAAGATGTTGGTATACATGGAAAGGTAGGACCATATATAGAATAATTCACGACATTTATTGTAAAGTAGCAGTATTGTTCTAAAAGACACAGAAGCCTTGGCAAACACATGTAAAAAGTGCTTCACAGCAGATGGCAATGTGAGCAGAAAGAGGTCATATCAAGCATGCAGCAAATATAAATATCTGCTGCTCTTCCTTCTTGCTTCCCTAAGTGCTTGCTGTGACAATGTGGCAGATGATAAGACTAGTGCTCTCCGTCA
The DNA here is from genome assembly GCF_030936135.1 of Gavia stellata. Lineage (NCBI taxonomy): Eukaryota > Metazoa > Chordata > Aves > Gaviiformes > Gaviidae > Gavia > Gavia stellata. The sequence goes on along the minus strand of NC_082594.1, from coordinate 22,662,187 downwards.
CTGTGCATTTGCAGGATTAATGCCTGAAAGAAATTATTAGAGTGAATTTAAAATCTACTCAAAAGTTTTGAAGAATTTCCACTCCTGCAAAAAGCTAGGTTCCATCACATTAACTGTATGTCTCCCTGTCAGTAGCTTGTATCATCTGGAAGAGCACACCACCACATAGCAGTTGTAAAGCTTAACGTAAAATTTCCATGTTGTCAAGCTTACAGCTTAAAACAGGCTGGCGTCAGCCTTCTGGTGATGCAGAAGAAAATAGTGGTGTGAAAAAGAGACGGTAACTTGAAAGACTTCCAGTAATAGGGTAGGGGAAGGGTACGGATACTTCACAGATTCCATGAAGCTTTGGGCACTGTGCACCACCTCCCCTTGTGCACTGTAGACATGTCTCCAGTCTGAACCAGTGAAAATCCAAGGGGAGATGCAGCAACTGGGAGTTTCTGGGCAGTGGATCAGGTTAAAGGCTGTAAGAAGCCTAAGGTTTACTCGACCCATTAAAAGTTACAAAAAGCCTATTCTGCAATAGGGTTTTACCAGATGCTTGCTAACACAGATGAAGAATGGCTTCATTTTTTTTCCTGGTGAAGACAGAGCCCAAGAGGTATTTTGCAACCAGCATCCGTTGGTTCAACTGCAGCACAGATACTATTTCCTGCAGAAAGTTCACAGGCCGTTTGCAGCTTTCTGAGTCAAAAACAATCCTTAAAACTCCAGCTAAAAACCACCTAGCAGCTGTGTAAAGCACTGTAATTGCCCCTGAGTTGCAGCAGCTGACTACAAGAACCAGAACTAGAAACAGAATCCTGCCCAGGAGAGATTACGGGTTTGTTGCTGATGGTAAAACCAGAGCTAATGTGTAAGTGGGAGAGCAGGACTGTACTTTGTGCGCACAGCATCATGGCTAGGATATGGTGTTTCAGAAATAAATGGGGCAGTGAGCTGGTGCATGTATATGAGAGCTCATCCTCTCTACAGTGAACATTGTAAAATAATTCAGGAAGCAACGTGGAAACCTCTTGATAGCTCTGCTTTCCCTCTGGTTTGCAATGAGAAACAGAGGTCTGGGTAGCTGGTGAGGTAGGGAGATGATATTTGAGATAACTATGAGGCGAGAAGCTGGGAAGCCAGCAGGGCAGCTGAGAGAGACCCAGCCTGGAGGAAAGGGTTTTAATCTTGATGCCTGAGCTTTGAGCTGGAGTGAGGGTGGACAGGTGGTGAGAGGAGGGCACAGTCCTGGAGGTGCCACTAGCCCAAGACAACAGTGTATAAAATCAAATTTAGCAGATGAGATGTATAGAGAGGACCTGATGGGACCTTTGACATTTATATAAAACATATAGACATCTGTGCTTTATCCTACAAAGGCTTTATAATACCCAAATTGTCATCAAGATAACTGAAATCAGACTGCTCAACAAATCAACATCACCTTGTGCTGCACTTTGAGGTTAAGGGATTTGTTTCATAAACACACATCCACGGGGGAAGGTAACAGTACAGGTAAGTCATAGGTGGTTCCACAACAGCCTGTGAGGAGGCACTGGGGGAGCTTGGCTCATTCAGCCTGGAGAAGAGATGGTTTCACAGGGACCTAACAGTGCCTGTGGGGAGGTTATCAAGATGACGGATCCAGGATCTTCACGGCAGTGCATGATGAGAGGATGAGAGACAACAGCCATAACTGAAGCAAGTGAGTTTGAGACTGAGTATAAGGAGAAACTATTTCCCCGTTGGGACAGTCAGGCAGTGGCACAGGTTGGCCAGAGAGGTTGTGCAGTGCCTCTTGGAGGTTTTCAAGGCTCCACTAGATAAAGCCCTGACCAACCTGGTCTGACCCTGCTTTGAGACAGAGGTTGGACTAGAGACCTCCTGAGGTCCCTGCCAACCTGAGTTATCCTATGGTCCTCATGGAGAATGAGACACACCTGTGGGTGTCCCACCATCTTACCCATCAGTTCATGAAAGGCAGATGGAGGTATAAAATAAGAGGTGTTTTTGTTTTGGGGGTTTCTTTTGCAAAGTTTGATCCAAGATGTCCCACAGGTAATCTTGAGTCAGAGACCCGTACCATGGTCCAGAAGCCTTAGACCTTGGCAGAGCAGTAGTTCATAACAAGGAAGCAGAGATCAAACTATGTCCAAGTGTCAACCTCAAAAAACACTGCTTACAGCATCACAAAATAACTTGGATTGGATGCAGTACTTAACACGGTACTCCAGGTGCGTTTTCAGACCTGCTTGGTCTAGGAGAATAATCAGTGCTGGCTGTGCTCTTGCTAATGCCCCCCTCTATGTTGTATCACTTCAACAGGCCATTGCTGCCTCACATTCAACTTGCTGCCCACCAGGACCTTTCCAGCCTGGACTGATATGGATTTATTCCACCCCAGGTGAAAGAATTTGCATTTATCTTTCATGAACTTCATGAGGTTTCTGTCAGTCCATTCCTCCAGTTTACCAACACCCCTGTGAACTGCAGCCCCGCTCTCCAGCTTACCCATTCCTCCTCCCAATTTGGTACCATTTGTGAGCTTACAAGGATCCTGTCCTCTCGTTCGGGTTACTGATGACAACGTTAGGCAGTATTGGCCCCAGCGTCAGCCTCTGAAGAATAGCTCTTGTCCTTAGCTACCAGCTGGACTTGACCCTTTGAACCTGATAGTCCTTCCACTTTTTCCACCCAAACTGCAAGTCCACCCATCCATTCCGACTTCCTGGTCCGGCCACTAGTATCCCACAGGGAAACAGCATTGAAAGCCTTGCTAAAGTCAAGGTAAACAGCCTCGCTGCTCTCCCTTGTCCACACAGACAGTTTTTCCACCATGGAGGTCGCTGTGACCTTGCTAAAGCTGTGCTGGCAGTTCCTGATCACCTTCTGGTCCTTCGTGTGCCTGGAAATGGCTTACACAGGACTTGGTTCAAAATATTCCTAGGGACTGAGCCTGTAGCTCCCCATGTTGTTGTCCTTTTTGAAGATGGGCATAAAAATTGCTTTTTTCTAGTCACCGGGAAATTCCCTTGATTGCCATGACTTCACAAAGATGTTAAAGACCATCTTCACGTACTGACAATAGCCTCAAGCTTCCTCGGCACCCATGGGCGCCTGCCATCTGGACACCCTTAGCACTAATTTCCTGAAGGAGTCTGTAGCTCGGAGTCAATATGAGGACAAGGCAGACAAACTTAAATGGTGCAGCTTGACACAGCGTGCCAGATTTTATGGCGTGCCAATACCTAGCAAGTTTCTACGCCACCCATACGATGGCAGGGTGCCTGTGCACACTGCAGGGCACGAGCAGTGCCATGCAATGAGCCCAACAGATGCAGCTCTTCCCACCATGCTTTGAACCCAGCTTCCCCTAGAAGTGTGAAGATGCAGAAACCAGCCCTGGGCAGGAGAAAAGCCAAAGGCTTTTACCCTGAAGCCACATTTTGAGATGAAGAGTCCCACAGCAGCTGCAAGGCTTTGGTCTGTTCAGATACTCCTTTTCCAGACAGACGCATGGACTCTGTGCCCCATCAGCAAGCAACGCAGCATCACCAGACGGGCTGCAGCCCCAGCAGAGCTGCCCCAGAGCTGCTGCATGTCACAGCACCTGCTGCACAACACCTCCTGCCCCTGCTCTGAGCCAGCCCTTGGGGGGCAGGTTTGCAACACAGAGCCTTTTACAGAGCCTTTCTCATCTGGGAGTGACCATCAGCACGAACAGACTCCTCTTCCCTCTTTCTCCTTGCTCAGCACGGCTGCCCAGCCCTGGCAGGAGGTGTCTCTGGATGATGTGACACATCGGGTGCAGGTCTCTTGCTCCTTTAGAGCAAAACCCAATCTGCCTTTTAAAAAAGTCATTGCCCAAAATGAAAAATTCAACTAAATTTTGAGCAAAGCTGTCACAGGGGAAATACACCTTGTTCCTCCCCAGGGGCTGGAGAGCTGCTTCCCACCAGCCCCTCAGCAGTGCTGCTGGCTCTCCCACCCTTCTCGCTCCTGCTTTCCTGTCACCAACCAGTGGCACCAGAGGACATCTTGATTCGGGCCCACGGGTCAAATCCATGTAGCAGTGTTCAAAGGACACGCTTTCGGAATACTCCCGGACGAGGTACCTCCAACCACGTCTTCATAAGTTGAGTCCTTGAATGGGAGGTGTCACACATAGGAGCCGAGAGGCGATCTTGCCTTTTTGTTTTGTACAGCTGAGGTGAGATGAACCCCGAACACTGCAACCCAGTCTGTTCCCATGCTTGTCAAAGTATCTTTTTACATAGTCTGAAAAAGAACATTTAATGTTTTTACATAGGAAAGAGTCTGAAAAAGAACATTTATGGACAGTGGGAGGCTTGGGAATGCAAGTTATTTTGCCTACCCAAGGAAAGCTGAAAAGTGACATAAATACAGCATTATGGGAAATACCAGTTGGAGAAAATAAGGTCTGAGGACCACATGCCTCAAACAGAAAATGATGTAGCATGAGCTAATGGATGGAAGCTGAAGCAAGTTATATCCACTTCAACAGCTAGGTATGTAAGTGTTGCAAGACACTCCCCAGGAAATGGGGGATCCCCATCTCCTGACGTGTAGACTTGCTGATGGAGTGGCTTGAGCCAAGCACAAACTACTGGACTTAGCAGAGGAATAAATGGCTGTAAAATTAGAAGAGCCTATAAAATATTGGTGGTCTGGCTTGATGATCTAGTTGCCATTTCTGGTATTAAATACTAGGAATCAATGACCATGGTAACAGCAGAGCCGTGGGCACAGCCTCCACAGGTTACGTACTGGATCATCCTCCTCTACTTCTTGCTATAAGCTGCCTTAAACAGTAACAAATTACTTCGGTGCCTACATTTTGGAGGAGGGCAGAGAAAGGATGGGCCCCTAGCCATTTTTTTCACTTTTTACATGATGCCCTTCTAATTTTAAGTATTTCCCCCATTATTCACAACATCAGGTGCACACAACAGGTAAAACACAAACATTTTAGAATTTTAAACATTACAGAAAGATCTGCCTTGAGGCATGAGCTTTGGAAATAAAATTGATTAAAATTAGACCAAGGTCTTCCTTGGCCCACAATGTGTTTATGTCATATCAGAGGCAGAAATAGCATTTAAAATTAGAAGTTCACGCTTGTGTGTTGGTCTTCTCAACCAATAGACCAGAACAGCAGAAAGATCAGGATTATGGCATGAGGCACCATTAGCATTTGGATTCTGAGTGGGAAAAATCTACCAACACCATTAAAAGCATATCCTTTGTGAAACCAAATGCCTTACAGTCACTCAGCTCCAGCCCAAGTTGTAGGCATATCTCAGTCCTCAGAGCCAGATCATGTAGAAGAGTTAAGGCAGGACTTTGTGTCTGCAGGGTACCTGGCACAACATACCCTGGTCCTCACCTTAGAATCATAGATAACATATGCTTAATACAAATAAAAAAATATAAAGACCAATCACAATTATCAGTTCACCATGATTTATTTCTCTACTTGAAATAATTTGTGGGTATCAGTCTAGCTGGTAGTGACTGACCCATAGTTACTCTGACATTTGGCTCTTTTATTCGCAGTGCCAGACTGTAAAAGAACCGAGAGCATCTAACTGACTTAACAAGACATCCTGTCCTCCCTAGGACTGAGGCACACGGAAAAGCTTGCAGAATTTCTGGATGGAGTGAGCCTTCCAGTCTCCAGGACTACCAACATGACATACTCAAAAACACTGAAGTCACAGGGAAAAAAAAGGGGGGGGGGGGGGCAGAAATCCTGCCACTGCCAGCATTATCAATCAAGTACTAATGTTTATTAAATGAAAATTTTCTACGGCAGCTGCTGTTTTTGCTAAACTAATATATATTCCTTAATACTATTTTCAGTATTATCTCTGGCATTATCTCACTATAATATAATTTTGCTGCAATAATAAAATAAAATACTACACGCCCACAGTTTATAGAAATTCCTATTCTCTGCTCTGTCTTGACAATGGATCAAGCTGCCTGAGTAAGTGAAGTAACAGCTTGTTTGTCACTGTCCCAGATGGTTGTGTAAGCCACTTGCTAGGAGTCCTGTTCAGACTGCTTTTGTAGGTGATGTTAGGCTTTTGTCCTAGTGAAAAGTTTCATTGAAAGCCTTGAATCTGCAACAAGAGATTGTTCCTGACTTACATTACATGCATTTTAAAAAATAATTTCACACTCAAAAATATCTGATGGAAATCTCCACATAAGCCACCTGGACTCATTACAACAGTCCCACCACCATCCTGCCCAGCCAAAACCTGCTCACCTGGCAGCTTCCATCTCCATCAGACTGGGAGAAAAACATTTTCCCAGTTCATTTGCAGTCAGTCACTGGAAACCCTGAGTACTAGCTCCTGAGCGACATGTTAGCCCACCCTGAAGCACAGCAGAAGTTGCCCTCCACCGAACTCTCAGCAACTTGCCCGTGGAGGGGTGTGAGGCTGCCAGTGAGGTTCATCGCTGAGGCTGGGGATGAGGGAGGAGGCAGGGAGGCTTGTCCTAAGGAAAATGTATGTTACAAACTGTGCCCAGTTTCACCTTAAAAGAAAAAACATTCTTTCCTAACTTCTCACATAGAAAAGGAGAAACCACACACACAAAACAGTGTAAAAAGTGTCCCTCTCTGCCATTCAAACCTGGGCTCTCTGACCTGGGCTACTTACTGGCCACCAAACCCCTTTTGCTTTGGGTAGGAGGGAAGTCCCTGGGACAATGCAGAAAGTGAGACTTGGAGGGAGTGTGCTCCCATCACTCCCTGAATACTTGTGGAAATGAAGGTGTGTGGAGAGTCCCACCCATGCGGAGTGTATTGCACAATGGAGACTAACAGTGAAGAAAACATGAAGATCCAGATGTACTGGGAATAGTAGCACGTGCACATTTACATCCATCCATAAGGTGAAGCCCATCCGTCACCACTCTACTCCCCGACAAGACATGGAGTGGACAAACAAGTGAGATGCAGCAGCTGAGGAGGAGTTCCTGGGGGAGCCTGCTCAGCACTGGTGTTTCCACAAGCAGCGCCTATGCAACAAAATGAAGTATAGCTTACGTACGCCCAGCAGAGCTGCATACACATTAGCTGGGTGTAGCGTACCTGCCATCTACGTCTAGTATAGCATGAAATCCCGCTTGATCCAATTCACCCTGCCACGAAGCCAATCTTAGGATGCACCAGAGCATATTCTCACTTTAAAGACAAGGAAATTGAAATAGACTGAAGGAAGAAGATTTGTCTTTATGAACACAGCTCCCAGGCCAGTAGGGCTTTTCCTCAGCTCTATAGCACCAATAAAAAGGAATTACAGAACCTACATTACTAAAATTATCTTAGATGCATGTATATTCCTGCAAGAATTGGCAAAAGAGTAAAACCAGCACACCTAATATCAGTGCTATCTCATCTAAAAGATTTGCCTACTGATGGGAGACAGACACTGTTCATGTAACTCCCTCTCAAGAAGCTGAGCACCAGGGGCTGAAGGATGCTGCAGCCACCCCGAGGCAGCCCTGGCACCAGCAGCGGGGCAGAGGTGCCCTTACCAAAGCCCGGGGGGGCTGTGCAGGACAAGCTGCGGTGCCACCTCCCTTTTTGTCCCGGTTTTCTTTCCCCATTCTGGCAGGTCTCCTCCCTTGTTTCTACCTCCTCTCTGCCTTCTGCCAGCATAGTTCAGGAATTAGCAGGGGATGCTTTTTGGCCTCCTTGTCATTACATTTAATTAGAAGACACCCTTGTCTGCTTTGCTTTCACTCTCCTGCCTGGCAGAGTAATTTGCATTTCACAGGCAATTCTCAGGCCTTGTTGAACATCCTCTACCTGAAGTGTGCAGCATGGAAAATCACGCTGAATGGCTTGGCAGCGGCAGCTGTGGCACAGCCAGAGCCACCAGCTGAAGGAACACCTGGAAAGTCTACAGGATGGCTAAAAATTAAAAAAAAAAAAGGGAAAAATACTGAACACGCAGTAGGCCTGGGCTGTCAAAAGGTCAGTGCAGTCCCAGAGAGCGCATCACAATGAGGTGGTACACAGAAAGCAAACCAAAGCCCTGAACCCCTCTCTAACATAGAGCACTAAGAAAATTACAGCAGTTGTGCCATCTACACCCTTTGTTCGTAGTTACGCGTGTGCCTGAAATATCACTTGACAGAGAACGCGGTTCTCGAATCCCCACCTCCTCTGAATGGCGCAGCGGTGAGGCAGCAGTTCGGTTTCCATGCTCCTTCGTCGTCAGACTTTGCCAGTGCTGCTACCCAGAGCGATAGCTCATACTGGATCCAGAGCTGAGTCACTCTTTTGGCTCTGGTGAGTATTTTTATCCTAATGTCATAACAAATCATTTACTTTCAGAGACCAGATAGCTTTACAATGCCATGCCCCTTACCAGCAAGTTAGTAACACAGCAACTGTTAGGTCCTCAAATGAAGATGATTATAAACACGTCCATAAAGTATGGAGTAAATCAGATTCTTCAGAAATATTTATATTCTCAGTGGATGCTGGATGCTACGAGCTTTTCAGATCTTTGCTGTAAAAGTACAGATGATGTCGTATCATTTCAGATTGCTCTTGACTTCACTTTTGTCCATTGCTATTCTTAAGCCATGCTTCCATGGCTGAAATTTCCAACCTTCAGTAGTTAAAAGTGAAGTACCATTTGGAGGAAAAGGTGACGTTTTACTAACCAAACTGACATGTCTGGGGAAAAAAAGACAAGTTTTGATGTGCACAAGCTTTTTTTCAGGTCCCGTCTCAAACTGATCCTGAATTATTAAAATTACTAGTGGGCCAGGAACAATTAGTACATTGCTATAGATGTGTCAAATACATCCTTCGTGGTAGGGCACCCTGTTCACCCAGTGCCTGGCACGGGGCAGGCTCTCGCCAGAGAAAGTGGATCCTCACTAGAAATGAATGAAGATGCAGCAAAGCATGTACACATCAAATCCTGAAAAGGATTCATTGTTGGGAAGGTAATTTAGGAACAGAATGATGAAAAGAAGCCTGTCTGCTGTATTTTTTGCCACCTATTCACATGGGGTTTTTTTGGTCTAGTTCACTTCAAGAAACTGCAGTCATCTGGCAGAGCTGAAATGCAAATACAAATTAAAATGTCAGTCCTGGAATTTGTTTTGGCTAGAGATATACAGAGATAGGAAGATATGATAATTGTACAATTTGCAGACTCTAGGCGCTTCAGTAGAATTATCTGTGGATAAAACAAAGTAAATTGCCTTGAAAGAAATAATTCATTGAAATAACTAATTAAATGGGATACATCTTTTAAAAAAAAAGTAGCATCAGAATCTGCTGTCTCTTCTATAAAACATCGATCTTTTTAATGGAATTTGCAATATCTAAAGCTTTCTTCTGTATTTTATTTGCCTAGATGGGGCACAACCAAAGAAAACAAATTACTTCCCCATGACAGCATGAGAAATAAGTAATGCAGAGTAGATATAGGGTTTAAATGCTGCAGTAGAGACACAGTTTTATGGAAGAAAAATCCTGTCTATATGTGTATCTGCTGTGCACGCCAAAGCAGCGTTACAGAAGGTCATTAACCAAGCTGGACCAACACTTTAATCTCTATTCTCCAAGAAATTCTGAGAAAACCTTAGTCTAGAAAAGTCATAATTTTGAGTAATTCACTTGGAAACCGTTATATGTATTCTGAAAAAGGTAATTTTTCAAGCTATTAAAACAGCCTGCCTGAAAAGCCTTCCAAAATTTCATCACGCACCCAGCACTACCATCCCAAGGGTGAGCCCAGCTGCAATCTTGACATTCTTTACATGAGCTAATGGACAACGTGCAGCATGCGACCATCTTAAATTCAAGACAGACATGGAGAAATGGGATCTGCCACTGGTTCCCAAGAACATTCACAGCGGTAGAAGGGCTCTGGGGTTCCACTGCAAGGCACACTGATGATTCGTCTAGGAAGCACAGACACCCCTGCCCATTTCCCTCACATACTTTTCCTTTGCCTACCTTTTCCAAACCATGCTGCCCCACTTGCATCTTGTCCTTTGGTTGATTTTTTGTACCAGCTTTCTCCATTTTTTGGTACCAGAAATCCCAGCTCCATCCCTTCAAACTCCCCATACCCCTCCATTCCCAGCTGTAGCCCCCTTGCCTAGCTGTTTCCCATCCCTTCTTCTGCAACCAACCCTACTTCTCCCATCATATCATGCACCTATCCTCATCTCCCTCCTTCCATCCTCTCGCACCCGCTGGTTCTTGCATCTTTGTAAGTTAAAGCATAGCAGATTTAAGACAGACCTAACTTGGTTGTGAAAAGCTAACTAAAACCAGAGAAAGAAAAAGTGATGTAAAGAGTCTGAATAAAGTTAATCTTGGACTAATGACTGTACTCATCATACAGAAGAAAAGAGAGCATTGGTGGGGGAGGAGAAATAGCACTGCAACTTGGACTTGCAGAAGCTGCAGAGATCCAGCCAACAAGTACCAATACTCTGGCGCATCATGTTCGCTGTGCTCTGCTACTGTGAATCACCATTAACTGCACAGCATAAGATTTTATGTACCAACTGTGGGCGTTCAGTCAATTTTAATTGTATTTCATGTTGTGACAAGCCTTTGGAAAGACACATTGTTCTAATGGAAATGTCTTCTTTCATTGTCACCTTTCCCATCTATTCAAGATCAAAGCAAATTGCAGAAAAATAGAGCCTGAAGAACAGAATGGCTGAAGCAGATTGTTATACGGCTCCTGTCAGCTCAAAGGAAAGAACAACAAAATCAAGCAGTAGCAATGCCTTTCCAAGACACGGTGCAGACGGATGCTGCGGTTACTCTATGGGCAGACCCAGACCAGAAGCAAACTGGACTGGGAATCACACCATATGCTGTAGGAACGCACTGGCAATGTGGTCTTTGCCAAGATGGCTGGTTTTACTCTGAATCCACTCCCTGCTTGGTATCATTACAGCATTAAATTGACTACAATTTGGTCTATGGCAAATGTCCTTGCTCATGGGTGGGCTTTGAATTAACAAACAGTCTAGGGTCCTGTTCAGGTAATGTAGCTGCCCAACAACTACCCCTCAAATTCAGGTTAGACTGCAGGGATCACCTTTTCTTTCTGTGTTTATATACCACCTGGCATCACAAGCTTCTGGCCATAACCTCAAATGCAAATATAATGACAACACCTGCAACATATTTCTTGTTCTGAAAGAACAAAAACCCAATATGGAAACTGCAGATATATAAAATTTATTAAGAAAGAAAAAAATGATCCTTTCTATACTATTAGTACTATTGGCTTGTAATCTCTTGATTATTTATTATAATTTAGATATTATGGCGTTTCAGATTTAATATTCTGCCTAGAGGATGATATAAAAGTCACTATTAATCTCCACTCCCTATAAGCAGGCTTCATCTCTATGTAAATTAAATTTTCTATAATATATTTCACAATATAGATTAGTTGTCATTCAAGCGTTGATCTATTCTGAGAGAGAGAGAGAGAGAGAGAGAGAGGCACCAGGGACTGGATGAAGCCCCGAGCAGCTTGATCTGACCCTGCTGCAAGCAGGATGTTGGACCAGAGACCTCCTGCTTGAATTATCCTGTGATCTTATGAAAAGGCAAAGGAAAGGCTTTCTACTAAGACTCATTTCCACCACACAAAGGGGTATGGGAGTCCAAGGAAACAGCATTAGCTCTTGCTGCTGAACATACTTCCCTTCTTAGCTAACAGATATGTTCCCGATCACCTCCCCATCCAAACCTGTGCTTCTTCACAAAAGGAGTAAAACTTAGGCTTGCCAAAACCTCTCTGCCCCTTCAGTCCTTTCCTAAAAAGCAACCATCACACTCTCTCCTCCTCAAAAAATAGCCTCATCAAGCCCCTCAGGTTATTTCTCATTAGGCTGCTGCTGGGCATTAGAAAACCTCTCAGCATGGTGAAACTCAAAGCACATCTGCCAAGCAAGGCTGGAGAGAACCACCAAGGTTTTCTGGTTTCATCTTAGGGTCAGTTACAGCCATTAGAAGTCCAGTGATGAAACCTGCTCTGCAAACACAGTTTGTGCAACTAGGGTTTTTTTATTTAGTGATTTTTATTACCGCGTAACTGAGAAGCAGAACAGCACATCCATTGCCAGCCGTACATACTCCCCCCTGTAGAAAGAAGGACTTTTACCATTTTTAACTCAAGCATTGTGTTTACAACACAGTTGGTGAGCAGAAATGCTCAGCTTCCCTAGGGCTCAAGCACGGGACTGAAGACAATGGGCATTCAAGGGACAATGGGCACAAACCAACACACAGGAGGCTCCCTCTGAACATCAGAAAACGCTTTTTCACAAGGAGGGTGACTAAGCACTGACACACGTTGCCCAGAGAGGTGGTGGAGTCTCCATCCGTGGAGATATTCAAAAGCCATCTGGACATGTTCCTGGGCAAGTGGCTTTAGGTGGCCTTGCTTGAGCATAGTGATTGGACCAGGTGACCTCCAGAGGTCCTTTCCCACTTCAACCCCTCTGCGATTCTGTGAATGAAAAGCTTAAAACATCCAACACCAAGCTGCTGCAATTCACCCGCCTCTCCCAACTTCTCCGGAGGCCTCCTCTTCATTTGTGCAAAGTCACATCACCTCACAACCAGGTCAGGCTCAGAGGACTTGTGAGGGCATTTACAGGTGGGAGCTCAGCAGAGGTGCAGCAACCTCCTCAGCTGTCCTATCTTGTTGCTTCAGCGCTTTTAGCTTCACAGCAGTTTTACATTTCAGAGTGTCTCTGCCTTGTTCCAACTTCGTCAAGGACTAGGGGACTCTGAGCCTCCAGAAGTCAGCACAGCTGCACGTGCACTGAGATTTGCTGTACGCCTGCTTTTATCGCAGTACCACTTAGTTACTGAGAGCAAAAAAACCAGTTGAAAGATCTGCAGAGAACAGTTCCTAGGGTCTTTGTCCTCCTGCAGCTATCAAATGAGTAGAGCAGAGCTCACATTACATCATGTCATAATAGCTGGGTTTCTCTTATTTCAGAATGCTTGTCTGCACAGGGCAGTGCCTGCACATAAAACGCATTCCTTGGGGGAAAGAAGTTGACAAGACATTTTATTGAGACAATAAGCAATGTTAAAAACAGTGAAATTTCACCAAGGTACATAGGGATATTTGCTCTATGCCTGTATAGAAAAATAAAGGCATGAAGAGTTTGGGGAATAGTGAAGTGCATGAATCTCAGTATCTTCAACTTCATTTCCTTTCTGGGTTCTCATACAGCTAAATTTTAATTAGAATAAACTCCTATGATTGCCCCATTTGTCCACTGGAGGTCAGTATCTTTCTACAGAAAGACAGTCCCTCTTACCTCCTGTGTTTACAGGGGACAGAAATCTTACAGCAGCACCTCATTTTCCTGTCACAGGATTTTAAGGCTTTGGGTACAAGATGAAGACAGAAGCCTAGTATGGGTCCACCGTTGCCAAAGGAAATCGTCTCCTCGCACGTTCCTTCTCAATCAAGCTAAGGTTTTAATAAGGTCACACAAAGAATTGAAGGAACCTGAAATTTATTTCTTTCCCAGATATTAAGCAGGCTCAAGCAGAGCAAAAGCTGCCAGGGCCCTCCTGCAGCTCTCCTGCCACTGCTACAGTGCTGTAGGAGCCAAATGCCTAGCTCCCCTCTTGGGTAAAACAGCATCTACTTGGGCAAGGAATTCCTAACTGATGAATAAACGTGTTCAAACATTTTCATGCTTCCTGCATTATCTGGCCTTGTATTTTAATCAAATACTAAAGTGTAATTGCCAGCCAATAGATTTTTACTATCTAGTTAATCCTACTTGGCTCATTTGCTAGGATAAGCTCCAGAGAAGGCGCCTGTTTAGGCTGCTACACATGCTGCGTAGGAGATGTGCTGCACCACGCTGCTTTCAGAAACGCTCCCTCATTAGCAATGCTTCTTCAACTGCCAACACTTTGCCAGACGTTCAGCACAAAGATATGGGTGTTTGCCTCTCCCAAGCTGAGCAATATATGATGTTGAAGGATGACAACAGTAGTGGACAGGAGTGACTGAGTGTTGTGGGGAAGGGTAAACAGCCATGAAAACAGAGCTGTTTGGCAGTCATGCATAGATCACAGCCACTGTTTAGGCATTGTTCATACCAGTATTTTAGTTTGCATCAGAAGCACTTTTGAAGCAAATCTGCTCATTCCCACTTGCTACGCTTTAATTCCCATCATGGAGGAGCACATGAATTTGATTCCTCCCAGATGCAGCGAAGAGTGAGACCTGCTCTCACTGCAGCAGCAGGCATTTAATTCGCATGAAGCAGAACTCCTGAAACCTGGCTAGTGCTGACGAGCACCCACTGCTCCCTGGTCTACTGACTTGCTCCCTTTGAGATCCACCTCTGAGGAACACGGACACGGTCTGACCAACTAGTGACATCATGGCTGTTTATGCTGCAGTTTAGCTTATTTCTGCTAGAGTACTTGTCATGCATGAATCTCAAGCCAATTCCAGTGGAAGGAAAGTAACACTACCAGGGACTCTCCTTGCCTTCGTCTCTCTAGTTTGGGCACCAAATGGAAAAACTGAGGCACGAAGTCTGATGAGATGAGACAGTCCCCATGCCATGTATCTCAATACCTGGAACTTTCAAGTTCTACATTATTTTCTTTAGCTTCTGTGCTAACAAATGGTGCCTCTGATAATTTCAGTTCTGTCCTGCCAAGATGACCTGTGTTTTCAGGACTAAACTTTGCTCTTACCATCCCACTACCTCTCCATTTCCATTCCACATACGCTTCTTGAGCCAACAAATTTTTCTACATCCTTTCTACAGCACTGGGATCCCTGCTGGCATTCAAACAGATGGGCAAGAATAAATGGTTGCTGCCCAAAACCCAGAGAGAAGCAATACCTGCAACAGGCTGGTAATTACAGCAATCATGCAAAGCTCACACCTGGAAGCCTTAAAATAGAGCTGAACTTTAGAAGTATGCTTTACACACACATTCCTTAAATATCCTACCATCCTGAATATTCATGTTTTGCTTTCTGAGCAGAAAACATTCCCAGTTCACTAGACTCCTTTAGTAATTCTTGTATTCATGAATTTTAAAAAAGACCTATTTACTATTTAAATGTCAACATAAGTGTATTTATCCTAATCAGGTATCAAGGCAAGCAGCACTGCCAGTGTCATTTGTACTCTCATGTCTCATCTGATCAGTGAAGGAAATAAAAGCTGAAGCAGGCAGACGGCTGAATCGAAGAGAAAGGTCATTACATACTGCAGCTGATAAGGTGAAGAGAATAAAATAGGAAAGGTGATCTTCAGAGAGAAGGTTAAAACTTAGCCCCACCATCCAAAGGGTGTTTCTGTATGGAGATAAAAACAAATACAAAGAGAAGTATCATCAAATATTCACTGAAACATCTTCTCCTATTGTTTAGCAGAGAAAAAATTCTGGCCTTTCTTTTCTTCCCCATCTCTGTCCTAAAAAATCTCTGTTTTCCTACCTCCCATGTAAGAGACAGAAGAATGCCACAGATCTGTGGTGTTATTCCCCCCATTTAAGTGAGGCATCCTGTACTTAAATGCTTTTTCTCTGGTAACACAGTAAGAAGCAATCTTACAGCTAGACAACTCCTCCGTCTATTATCTGAAATAGTTCTAGTTCTTAGCAGCTGCCTCACAATTTGGTATATTTTAACTAGGTTTGAAGATCCCTATAGTGAGGATTTATTATCTCTTTCAGCAAAGCACAAAGTAAATCTATCATGCCATATAAATAATTCATATAATTTCTAGAAACATGGCAAGGAATATAGGTCAGGAGGTGCACCACAAGAAAGGGATGGAGCATACTTTACTTAGGCATGTGGTAGACCTAAATTCAGTTTCCTAGACAGACTATGTCAACTTAAAGAATGAAGATGGCTCTTAAATAATTTAAAGTTTAAAAAGCAAAGGGTGACTTGACAGTCACTGGGGGTTTTAAAGAGAATACAGGGGATGAACAAAAATGACATAACTAGTTTTCTTCAGATAAGAATTTGTCTGATGGAAGTCAGTTGGGTACAAGGCAGCTATCTTGCATATTTTTTTTAAAGACTTGTGAAATGTCAGAATGGTGGTTTTCAACAGTTATGGCAAATTGGTGACTAGTCACTGGGAAAAGCAACCAGCCAGCAGGATCTACTAGTTTACTTAGACTCCAAATGCCCCTATAAATCATTGACATTTATAAATAATCAAGATTCAGGTGTATGTCAGTATTTCGATGTACACATTGCAACACAGTGCTGCACACGTTACATACCTTAGCATTCTCTTATCACAGTCAGATTCAATATTTTGATGAACCTATACAAGAGTTCTTCACAGCAATCCAAAAAGTTCCCTAACTGCTGTAAGCAAAACTTCTAAACCTTTGTTAAAGCAAAACATGCCATAAACAGAAATCACATAGAAATAAATTTATGAAGAAGCTTTTACAGACAGTCTAGAAAGTGTCACTGTGGTAGTCATTCTGAGAATATGAAACAAAATAAAATCCTTCTTTCTCAAACACAGAGATAACATTTGCAAAATAATGGCAATCAGAAGCAGTTTAGCCAGCTGCGTGAAGGGACCCTAAGAAAAAAGAGTTTTAGGAGGTATGTTAAATTGGGAAGGAAGATCAAACAGAACAGACAAACGAACCAATGTGGGTGTAGCTGAAAACCCTACAAAACCAGACAAGAGAAAATACACACAAATCTGAAAGAATGTCCCAAGCAAAGTTAAGGTGAGGTCTCACACGGCTGGACTGAGCAATAACTTTGGAAATACTCAAGTTTCATCACTAAGGTAAGCCTATGATAAACAATCCTGCTACTACCATCATCCCCCGTGGAGAAAGGCCCAGTACCTGGAATTGGCACCCCTTGTAACATCCACTGTTACCAGCACAGTCACAGAACAAGAATCTATTCAAGGGAAAAAAAACATGGCCAACCAACCAACCAACCTGAAAGTCCTGCTGACACAGTGAAGAGGAAAATCCTTGGCTGGTAACATGCAAGCTATCTATTTAAAAACCAGAAGGAAGAGACTCAAGAGAGAAGGATGCAAAGGGACAGGCTGCAGGTGAAAATCAGCACTGGACTGTTGACTTCAGGAAAGTAAAGACATTTTTACAACAACTGGGGACTGCATCCAGTTTGTAAAGGGTGACAAGCAATGGGTGCAGGCCATTCAGCAAGTCAGAGAAAGATAACCGATTAGGGACTAGAAAGTTAAATTTGCTAGAGAAATGGAACATTAACAGCAGGATTACTCAGAAAACTGAGTAAGGAATGCATTAGCCTGACTTTCAAGAAAAATGGAGAAAGCAAATGAGTTCTGCCATCTCCTTCAGTATAGTTGGTAGGACTTCTGCATAGGGTTCCTCTCAAAGACAGATGGGACAGACTGCCCAATATTAACTGGCATTAGGGTAACTGTCAGACTCCCAGGCCTTTCTTCCTTCCTTTAACCTACACTGCATTGGCAATGTGAGCAATTGCTGAACAGGGCAGATAGTTTTCATGTGGTATGACAGCGTGTTAGCAATTGAGAATGCTGAGTGACTCAGAAAGACAACACATCTAAGACAAGCTGTCGAGACATCTCAGAAACAGCTGCCCCCAGCTCTTATCTCCAAAGCACTCTGCATGTGATGTGACTCCTCACCAAAAGAAAAGCACAGAAGTACTCCCTGCTCCAGCTAATCAGATAAAAACGTCTCTATTTATCTGTAGCAGTAAGAATTAATCTCTAAAGAGACTACTATATTTAGCTAAGAATCTCTTAAGGGCTACTTGTTTTCTTATGCAGCTGAAGAAAAGCCCGGTCCAGCACAAACTTAGAAGACTGCTTTCCACACATAGGAGCACACACACACTTATGTCACTCACAGGTGAAAACACATTTCTCCGGAGAAACCTATAGATATTTCACAGCACATGAACAAACAGCCTTTTCCTCCACCTATTACTACAAATGGCAAAATACGAAATTCCTTCTCCCTGTTTTGCACTTAAAGAACTTCTTTCCTGGGTTCCCATTCTTTCTATCCACCTCTAATGAAAGATGATGGTTGATTGGAAACCCACAGTCCTTCCGAAGTTCCCACACTTCCTTTAAAGTCCAAGGGAATTGGGAAGGTTGTTCAGTGACAAGCTCAAGTCACTCTGGACTATTTTGTGGCAGATGCCAGGGCCTGAGGGATTCTAGCAGGGTTCATAATTTAATTTCATTCCCCATACAGCACTGAGCCCACTGACAATGCTTAAGTACATGAATACAGAGCTGCCTCAAGATGCTGAAAATCCTTGGACTTCTGTGCATATGCACATACCTATGTTTGTACTGGCATCAGGAACACCTCAAACTCAGAGTCAGAATTAACAGCTTAGGCTGGCTGTCCCGCCACAGGGCAGGAAACTTGCCCCAAAGCAGATTATAGCAGGTTGGATTTGTTTGGTTTTTCAGAACGAAAAAGGGTAATGTCACCTCAAAAAAAAATTAAAAAAACACTGTCAAAGCCACCATTGGATAAGCTGTTCTAACATTTATTTTACTTTGCTGTTAGGAAATAGTACCTCAGCTCAAGATTGAATTCATGCAACTTCAGCTACCAGCCACAAGATTCTTATGAAATTTTCATTATCATCAGGTTTATACTCAGTTCAGTTTACAGGGAGATTTTAAACATTTTTAGAAGTTACACATTTGCTGTATCCTTAGGTGTGTTGTTTGAAGCAGAATGGAACACCTTTTTATTATTAAAACAATGCCTGGCACATGAGAGATAACATACCTGCAAAATACATGACAAGAATTGATTTCCCAAAGTGTCATTTCCCTTCCTCCCAACTCCACTTGCATAGTGCAAACGAGCTCAATTCTGAGCTTGTTCTGAACAGCATGCACCTCTCTCACAATAAAGATTTTTTTTCTTCTTCATGCAGTTCGTCTTAGTACACAGAAATCTGATGTCAGTTTAGTCACACAGAAATATTTTTTAACATTCAAAAGACAACCATAAAAGCTGTAGAGGTAGTATGCAAAGTGATCATCAGTCAACTCCAACTGATAATGAGCAATTATAAATGCTTTACTAAGATAGCCTCTGAACCAAAACTGTAAGCTCATACATTTAGTTTCTATGTAGAATTGGTGTCTTTGCTCTAAATTACCTGAATTAAGTTCAAATCAAAAGATGGAAGATTTCAGTGAGGTAAGAAGCGAGTGCCAGAGGGACTGAAATTTTCAGTTGAACAGATTACAGATGAATTCATTTTCCCAGGGAACAGCCAAGTCTAAGGTGCTTAAACAAGTATGTTCAATTTACAATTAGGCTACTACATTACACAATTGGTTTATCGTGTCATCCTGGGAAGAACTACATTAACGAACTGTGTAATATAGTAGTCTAATTGTAAATTTAACAGATATGTTTGTAGTAGGCAGACATAGGTTTGCATTTTACAATATTGTGCTTGGTGCCATTAACCTACAAAGACTCTTATTAAAAAAGTGGGAAAGGGGGCTTGCTAATACAACTCATACATTCTGCCCTGTTCTTTCTAGGAGCAAAGCCGTTTAATGCATTTCACTGAAAATAATTTAAAGCTACCTGTAGGGAAATTAATACCTCTTTACACCAGCCAAGAACTTCAACATGGAGCTTGAATCAAGGTACTAAAGAACAAATAAATATGCATGTTAGGAGAAGCCATGGTACCTTAAAGGAGTCTGGTTTTGTAGAGTCCAGCTTCCCAGTAAAATCGTGGTTCCCGGGATCACAGATAGCATTTGGAAGCCTTATGTTTTCATTTCCATTATTTACTGATAAGGTATAAAGATTCATCTAAGGAAAGACAGACAGGCTCAGAAGTGAGATTTTTATTCATATTTGTTACTTATTCACAACCCAAAGTATGATAAAACTGATAAAAACAGCCTAGAATAATGTTAGTTTATGTCACTAAATTCAATTCACATTTTTTTAATAAAATACCGAAAGGAAAAAGGACAACATTGCAGGTTCAGAAAAACAGGCTGGCTACTATGACTGAAAAAAACTACAGTATCTTAACTGGTCACAACTGATTGCTTGTTTAATATTTACTATTTAAAATTAACATAAATTACAAAATTTCAGACACACCCAAC
Organism: Gavia stellata; assembly: GCF_030936135.1. Taxonomy (NCBI): domain Eukaryota; kingdom Metazoa; phylum Chordata; class Aves; order Gaviiformes; family Gaviidae; genus Gavia; species Gavia stellata. Next base: position 22,641,976 of record NC_082594.1, on the reverse strand, counting down.
TTCTGTGCTCATAAAATATATCTTCTGTCATATCAAATTTCAGCAGATTGGAAAGAACTTTCTGCTGAGAAATTTCATTTCAGCATGTATTAAAAGAATACGAGAGTGCTCTCCTCACCTATACAGCGATGTAACATTGCAGTCCCAGTTCCACTTTTAGCCTACCCATCCAAAGAATTATTTTGCAAGCCACTGTGCAAGCACACCATGATGATCAGAACAAGCCACCTCTCACAGACTGATAAAACCACAATCAGGCTATGGCCTAAATTCTGTCCCCTGCGGGGGTCATACAGACCTCAGACTGCAGGACACAAAATAAAGCAGACTTCAGGTCTGTATTTTAAGGCAAAGACAAAACCAGCTCCAGCTGAAACAGATGAGTACCTTCAGCTGCCATCAATTAACAAGAGCTGTAGTTGCTCACCATTACACAGAGATTGGTCATACTTTATGTGATAGATTTTAACACCAACATTGAGGCAGCATGTTACCACCGTATCATAAAGACAGCCACCACAGATTGGAAAATCATACAGAAATTAAACAGCAATGAAGTAGCCAATAGTTTGCATGCAAACATCATGTTAGACTGGTACGTTCTCAGGACTAAAACTGTTGATTGTGTAAACACAAGTTAAATAATTATCTTCCATTTCTCTTTTTATTTTACATACTTTTTTTTTTAAGAACAGACAGGGCCTCACAGAACAAAGGATCTTTACCAAATGTTAGACCTGGAATTACAGACTTCAGTTACAAATATTAAAACTGTAATCTGGTAAGGAAAGAACGCTTCCCCTGCTATGAACACATTCTAAAAAAAACCTCATTAGGCAAAGCAGCAGCCTGACTCTCAGTCCAGAAGAGAGAAAAAACAAAAAAACATTTTAATACTGTACTGTGAAAAAAACAGTAATTATTTTTTAAAGAAAACAGAGACAGCATGGCAGCAACTGTTCCTAGGGAAGGAGAAAACAAGTGTATGTATATGGCATAGTACCTAAACAGCCATTAAAACTGCTTAAACTGCCAACGTTTTATCAATGGGATGTACTGGGAAAAAAATACATTCAAAGTAATAGTTTTGAGTAAATGCGCTACAGGAAACAGAAAGTGATCTATCACTACTATACACATACAAATCAACAACACCAAAACTGATTTACAAACATTTATACCTACAGGCATAAAGATGAAGTCTAATACTTGTGAAATGTATCTGATTGCTAGATCTGGACTAGCAAAAGTTCCAAATCTTTAGTAATAACAGACTAACATTTCTACACTGCAATAACCATATGGCTTCAATCATGTCTACCCTGAAGTCTTTGCATCTAGTTGATCTGTAATCATAAAATTGAAAAGCTTTACAGGTATTTTAACTTTCATTTGTAACACGGACATGCTTCTGCTACCTACCTGAGACCCCCCCAGCACTCTACCCAACAAGCAGCCAGCAACCTAGAGCTGGTACTGTTACAGACTTATCCAGTCTGCTCACAAAATGTTAATTTTGGATCATGCGGATTCATTCTTCGAAGCATACATTTCATCATCTGCTACATCTTTAAGATAAAACAAAGATTATATAAAATCAATTCTGTATGCAAAAAACCTAAGCCCAGAGTGATTAAAAATAGACTAAGGTGGGCATAATTAGTAACTAATAAACAAGTTAAAAGTCATATTTATGGAACACAACACTTCACTCAGTCATATAATTAACTGCCCTCAAAGACTAACAACCAGACCAATTCACAAGTACCCAAGTTGCTTACATAATTAAAAGAATAAGATGTAAAGTAAAAAAAAATATATTTTATCCCTTCAAGATCAGGAAAGTAAAATAAAATGCTGGTTCTGTAACAGTGCAACAACTGCAGCATATTTTGCATGCAGCACATGATTTGCTACATTTAGTGGCACTTAAGTATTATGCGGTAAATACTGAAAGTAAGACAAGTTTTGATCTGCATAAGCATAATCACATCATTATTACCAAAGTTGCTAAGCTACAGCATTCTGAATAATACCAATTCAATTTTAGTACTTCGATCACTAGCCTTAGTACATGTCAACGTCCTCCTTCACATCTTGCTAAGAAAGCAATCACTGAAGCCAAGTATTTCATGAATTTGCCACTGGGTTTGAACCAGGTTCAATCTGACCAATCATTCTCATCAAACTCTGAATCATCATCGGAATCACTGTATTCCACGGCAATGCGTCTTGAAAGGATGGTTGCCACATCATTTCCAACAGGCTCTCGTTTTGCTTCTTGCTCACGTTGCTCCTGCACCTTTTTCAGTTGAATTCCTGTAGAGACAATTACTCTCAAAGTTTTCTGCACAAGATACTTTAAATTTCATACTGTTATTGGTGAGTTTTTTGTATTCTAACAATATATTCAGGAAGAAGAAAAAACCCGAACCATTGAGTTAGAGAGCCTCCCTGAGCAAGGAAGAGAAAGAAAAAAGGCAGATTGGAATCCATCCACAGAGACCGAATACTTCTACACTTCTGAAACTGCCAACAATATGTTAAAACTAAATATTCACGACTGTATGGCTCCTTTTGATCTGAATAAGAAAATTTTCATAATTGTATTTGGAAATACCATTAGACCTAGAGCTCCATATTGTAAGCAAAGTCAGCAACAGACATTAGTCACTGGTTAAAAAAAAAAATCAGTGGGCTGAAGCCTGGTGTTGGATAACTCAGTTCTTCTGAACAGAGCCAAACATCCATGTACATCTACTGGCTACTTTACATAATGAACACAAGTACTGTTTGATTGTGTCCACACAAACACTAGAACATGTTTGACAAAGCTGTACATCTTTAGGCATTAGAAAAAATCCAAAGTCAGGGTTGACATGTTAGAATAGGTGCATGGTACCTGTGGTTAACTAGTCTTAATGATATTCTGGCCAGCTGGGAACAGAAGCCATGAACTCAGATCACTTGAAATCACAGTGCTTTCACTGAAAAAAAAGAAATAGCTAAAACTCAGTGTCCACTTACCCATTCGAATGGCAGCAAGAAGATCGCTCCGTGCATCACTTATTGGTGGCTGTGCAGGTTCGTGACGTTTTGCCTCCGTAGCTGGAGGAGCATGCATTGGGGAGGAAGACAGGGATGAACCGGTAGCAGGAGGGCCTGGAGGGGGAGGAGGTGGGCCGGGAGGAGGAGGAGCAGTGACAACAAGCCCACTAGAAGGAGGAGGATGAGTAGCTGCATACGTAGAGCCAGTCACCAGTCCAGAATGGGATGGTGGCACAGGAAGCTGAAGGGGACTAACGAATGCAGTTTGTGCTGAAGGAATCATAGGGGGAGGAGGAGGAGGGGGAGGACCAGTAGGATTGTAATAATCCACCATCTGAGCTGGAAGCATCCTACATAAAACAGAACAAAAACATTTCATGCATTGAGAGTTAGGACTTACACAATCATCACCCCTTAAACTGCTCTCATCCAACCTCAGCTAAAACAAAAATCAAAAGGAATTTAAACTGGTGAGTTAAATAGGCAAGTGATTATAAACATACGAATTGTCAAATATTGATAATACACTGAGATTTAAGGCAGATGATGATGAAGTTAAAGGCAGTGTCCTTTCAGCACTCCACAAAGTGAGATTTTACCTTAATACTCCTGCCTAGTTAAGTGTAAAGCTATATTTGTTACTAAACATCTACTCTGTGAGAATATTAAGTACAATGCCTATGATGAAGAAGGGACCAAGAAAACTGTAGACTATGTGTATCACTTCCACAGAAGACTGACTGTTAGAACAAATACTAAGAGATAGTAAAAAAGCCAGGAATGGAGGACAACAGAAAGTATGAATAGAAAGATTTACCTAAATGTATTTCATGCATCTCATGTGCTTCTTTAGTCAAGTTTATCAATTTAAATATTATTTAATTAAATTGATACATTTGATTGATACTTTAAAAAGAGAAGACCAGGGAAGAGCCAATTCATTTGTTAAAATGTCATTAAAAATTCTTAAGCAGAAAAAATAGGAATTAATAAAAGGGTTATGAAGTAGGTAAAGAACTAGATATAGGAGATAAGAGTTAAAGGAAAGTTACTGATGGCATTCAGGGATACATGTCAATGTATGACAACTGTGATACACTGACAATGGTCATGTACCTGGGGACTAAGCACAAGTATTTCTGTTATAAACTGGAAATAACAGAGAAAATGCAAGTTGGAGCAGTCAATCGTAGCATAACTGAGTCATCTATAGCATGATACAGTCATGAATCGGCAAATGCTATCCTAGGATGCATCAAGTGAGGCTGAAAAACCTTGGCTTGCTTAGTTTAAAATGACACAGGCAAGAACAATTACAACTTTCCTGGGGTTACAACTTCAAAGTTTAAGCTATTTAAGTAAAAGACCAAACAGGCACAGACTGGTTAGAAAACAGATGTTTTCTTGCTATTGGAGAGCCAGTGCTCCAGAGCAAGCCTTCCTTCAGAATGCATTCAGACAAAATAGCTACACAGGATTTTGATAAATTCATGTATTGAATTATGGAGTTGTCTGTGGTAGCAGGGAACTTGATTCTGTGTCTGCGGAGATCCCTTCCAATTCTGTCATAAGCTCCTTTAAAAAGTCATTTCAGGGATGCAACACAGACTGCCACGTTTATCACATTCAGCAACACTTTTTCTGCACATTTCCTGAAGTTTAAAATATTATTCAAATTATGCTGTAACTATTTTCCACTTCAAAGGAATTTATAATTTTTAATATTATATTAGGAACCCTTAATATTTTACAAGCATATTGACTTCATCACATTCAATACACACAATACACATTCAATACATCACATTTCACCACTTCACTTAAATTCAGTTCATGCATAGAAATTATGTCAATTTTTTCTGTCCTCCCCAGGGAGATAAGTAATGGATTTGGGGTCTTTTTGTGTATATGCATGATACGTTGTGATGGTTATGAAAAACATGCATCCCTCTAGTTTTGTCAAGAATCCACTGGAATAAATCAGGAGTTTTACCCATATTCTGCTGGTACCACAGGTACTGAGCTATGTTGGCCCTCTGAAGGCTGGGGTGGTGGTGGAGGTGGTTGCTGAGGTCTGTTTAAAGTAGCATGTCGTACAGTGGTGGAAGGTGGTCTGTATTCATGCTCATGGCTTTGGGATGCTGCCATGTACTGTGGGCCATCTCCTGTTCCATATGAAGGCATTGCTATCTGCTGATGGAGGGAATGATTCGGAGTAGCAGGGTAAGAATAATCTGTAACATCAGATGCATGGGACCTAAAATTAAAGTAAATGGATGCAGAAGAACAGATTATGTGAATGTAACACGGTATTATCTAAATAGTTCACAAGAAAAGCTAAAAAGAATGCAATTAGAATTCTTTTTCTTGCAACAGGACTCCCTGATTATGAAGCACCATTCCCTTTTAAGTCCACAGAAAGCACAAGAACAAATGCAACAAAAAAAATCATGGTTCAGCTTAACATGACTTGAAAATAAATTAGTCTGACAAGTCAGCATAAAAGGACTGAAATGGAATGTTTTCAATATTTCAGCATACTAGCTGCATGCAGAATGTTCTGCTATAACATAAACTTTAAAAAAGGCAAAAAAATTTAGAGCTTTCTCTAGATTTTAGAGTTCTTTAGTAGCCACAAGGAGGCATAGTTTTTACCAATGATTTTAACAGTCCATTGTTTGAAATAATATTTATCAGGCTTGCCTTAAGTTAACAACAGCAGCAGAAAAAGAAAAGCAATACTGCAAGCACTCACAATTATGCAGAAGAATATATTTTATCAAAGCAGAGAAAACCAATTTCAAAAGTTAGAAAACACTTTTTATTTTGTTTGCACAATTAATTTTGCTGGAAAGGCGTAGAGAAACTGGGAAATGTAAGTATTAGTTGAGCAGAGAGTTCATAAAGATACAAAGTCTAGGATGCTCTGTCAAACAAGCCCAAGAGAGGGAGCAAAAGGGTCTCTTCATCCCATTAGTGCCAATAGTTGTTTTAGTAATGAACAATTGTGCAGCCTGGCTTTTAGCGAACACAGTGAACTGATGCACTTATCTGTAAGACTGGAAGCAAGGTAAGCAACAAAAAGCCAGGGCTTTGAGTAAAACAAAATGACAAACCCTTTGGGCATTTTGTCCTCTTTCATGCTTCCTGCCTGCTCCATTTTCTTTGCGTCACTCATGAACTCAATGCCCATTTTCCTTCTCTCCCACTCTTCTTTTCTTGTTCTTACTTTTCTCACATTAATTTGCTGGTTTCTGTTTGGATTCAGCTTGTGTTTCTCTCTCTAAAGTACAATAAGTATAACAAATACGTTGTAAATCACCACAGCCTGGACACTCAGATGTCAATGTTTAATGCATAAGTCTTACAATTAGCAAACGAGAAGCATGAGGGTTTTTTTTAACTTTAGCATTAAAGAATCACCACAATATAACCAAATACACTTCTTTTGGACCTTATTTATAAAACACTGCTCATGCAGTAGCTGTCAGCATAAAAATGTTTCTGAAACCAGTACTTATTTCTATGTATGGGGATTTTTTATAGCTTAGTTCTTACAGCTAAGACTACCCCAAGATAAAAAAAAATAGAAAGCCTTCTCTCACTCTCACTACCACTCACAAAATAAACCCTTCATGCATGTAAAACACAGATTTCAGGATTCAATCACTGATATTTGATTCACTGAAATTTAAAGTTCTCTATTCATTATAACATTTGAAAGGCTTATATATGTAAAAGATATGTCATACCACAACATCTATATCCAATATAATGATGCATCCTATAATTTCTGCTTAAAAAAATCCTACAGATTGCAAATATTACAGATATCTGCAAACAGACAAATGCGTGTTGACATTGCTGGGATAGAAAAACAAATCACTTCAACATGACTATTTAAACTCAGGAATCCTGGAAGCAACACGTTAAGGCCAGAAAAAGACTCAAAATGCGTGAAAGGCAGAACTCTGAGATGATGAAAAAAATCCACATCTTGTACTTGACAGCTGAACACCAATGTCATTTTACCAGATCAACCTATGGTAAGCATAGTCTTAGTGAAACATTACAGACTGACAAACAGGAGACAACGTTTTGCGTTAGAAACTGTAAAAAAGAAAATTGGTGATTAGAGGATTTTAGACAGAGAGAGGGGGTCTGAATATATTATTGAAACAGCAGTAGCCATTGTCTTTAATTTTGTTTCAATTACAAGATGGTTACTCTTCACAAAGACCAAAACATTACATATACAAAGTTCTCAGTAGATTTTTTTTTTATATTTTTTTTTAATTAACCTCCACTGGATGGTAAACTAAAGATATCAGTCTACACTTCTGCAGTGGTGGCTGCTTCCTCAACCTACCATTCAACAATTTAAACACTAAATTGTCACACACTTTTTCCAGCAGATTCTATTTATTCCTAACATTACTGCTAGCAATTAACCATGACAGACAGAGAAATAAATTAAGAGGGAAAATCCTCTAGTGAGACCAGCTTAGTGACAAACTCAGACTTCTGTGCACACCAGGAGAATGTAACTCCCACTGAGCTCAAAGGGAATCTCAGACAATGAAGGTGTATTCTGCTGTGTGTCTCTAAGCAGAGATTTCTGCTATTTCAAGCAATAATCTTGCATCTGGTTTTGTAGTTTGCTTTTTAGACAAACATAACATCGATAAAGCTGAACTGTTCCCCCACTAAAGCATTCTGTCAGAGGCAAAAGTATGCCTGAGTTGATCACAGAAAAATATTTATTAAGCTATCAGCAGTGTAACATTCAACAAACTAGACATGAAGGAAGAGGTACTGACATTATCTAGTAAAGACAGATTTAAATGCTTTTGCAGCTACGACTACAAGATCAAATATAAAGTATACAGCAAACACTTATTTCACTACAGTGCGTAACATTATCATGACAAAATGCTCATCTGAAGCTGAGGAAGAAAGAAAAAAATAATTTCAGAATTTATGTTATTTGTGCTTTAAAATAATTTTGAGAACTTTAAAACATGCATCATATGTTTCGTCCCTTCTAACTGTTCCCAGCCTATAAAAACACCTAATTCTACTCAGTATTTCTGAATGTACAACTGTGGTATAACAAATAGCTTTGCTGTAAACAGACCTAGTATCTGGGGACAGTGATCCCTCGGAAGATGCTCCATGGTACACACTTTGAGACAACCTGTTGTCAGGTCTAAGCTCTTTGTCATATGCCATCATATTCCACTCCTGGCGTCTGTTCCTGGCTTTTCTAACCTTTTTCACCTCACGGGTGGTGCCATCTATACGCTTTTGCTCCTAATGTTCAAACAAAAGAAATAAAGCATGCAAAGAGAGAAAAAAAGGAAAGGAAAAAAGCTGGTTAAAATGCAGTTAGAGTGCATGAAAATAAGACCAGATTTACAGATGAAGCCAAGTCTTCATAAAATTTTTCTGCACTGAAAATGAGAATATCTCCTTAAGCTATGAACCTCCTTAGTAGTAAGACTGCTGCTTTGCCCTTCTTCTGTAGGATGCATGTGCTGGTGTGCTACAGACCTACTGTTTTTCCCAATACAGACAGAAATGCAACTGATTTTAAAAGCCAGAAAGTTTAACTTCTTCTGACATCATTTGTCATTTATTTAGACCATCCTGAAGCACTTCTAATTTCCTTCTCCTGCAAATCAATCTTATGAGAATGTGTTAGAAATGCTCAGAGTTATTTTGGCTATTCGTTAGGGTCACAATCACCTGAGGCCTCGCGGAAGTATGGAAAAGTTAGACTGTGAAATAGGGAAGTGTTTCTATGTGAAATCTTTTTTTTTGCTGTTTTAACTTCCTTTCCCTCCTTAGATCTGATTAACTACTGAAATTCTTCCTAGTTTTTCCTCATCATTGTTTCCCATTATCTTATATAAAAACAAATTACAATAATCCTCTCTGCAACGTGTCAGTAATATTCAGGCCAGTAATATATTACAGCTTGGTAGCTTCATGACAAATCAGTCGGTTTAGTTTTTTAAAATCTTTCTATATAGTTTCAGGCCCAATCAATGTCAGTGTTTATCTATCAGTAAGCTCTCCTAATAGCAGAACTCAATGCTTTCACAACTCCGAAATGTCATCCTCACCTACCTCTGACTACTCAGTATGATGATAAAATCCATATTGGTGCTTCAGCAGAGAAATAAACAACTTTGCTCAAAACTGAGAAGAGTATTTATGTGCTATTCTTTTTATCAACATTTATAAGGGCATTATATATTGTTTTTTAATCAGCTCTAGAGGCCACATCTTACAATACCAATTCATAAATAGGTTAAACATGTTTTATCTGTTAATAAGTTGGTATTAGGTTTTTGGCTGCTAGAAAAATAGTTTCTCAGGAAAGAATTATATTGATACTCTGAGAATGCAGTCATATTCAACTGTATTTAGAGAAGAGTTCGGTAAAATGCTGATATGCAAGCCTTTTATTACGGAATCTCTACCTTCAAAGTAAGGGATAATAGTTGGAAAGCCAGTCTCACCAAAAAGAAAAAAGGCACATCACAGATGAACACAGGTATTTTACTCCAACTGTCAAACAGCACTGAGTAAATAATTCTGAAATAATGTATTTGGCATTATACAACTAACAATAATCTATCAAATGGCTTGCTTGCCCTTGTTTTGGATCTCTTGCTTGTTCATGCATGTCCATATGAGGGACCTGCTGATCCACACCTGCTAGCATTAAGAATGACAGAGAAAAGTCTTTTTAAATTCAACATCCAAATGTTCTGAAAACACTTGCTCATTCCTGGCCCCTGCAGTGAGTAGATTTTTGATCTGATTCATGTTAAGTAAAGATCATCACCTTGGTTCTTAATTACTTCCTATAAAATCTTTTTCCTTCCCAAACTTTTTAGAATCACACCCTTTTTTTTATGCAGGTTATGCAAGGCTTTACTTTCCCCTTTAATACCTCTTCTTCACATAAAAATTTTCCAATACAGGAATCTGAGGAGAAGGGAGACAGATTCAGCCATGCTTTGTTTTAAATAAAGTCTTGCTATTGCCATGGTTGAATATATGCTTGTTAAAGGCTTTACATGGGTCTTTTTCATTTGACTGCGGCAAAAATTTAATTTAATTTGTGACTCTTATCCTCGTTCATTTATTAAGATTTTCTTACTAAATCATGCTAGATTTGAGACGAAAGTACAAGTAAGCCTTTTGAAAATATGCTTTAGTTTTTTCTTCTCATAGAGAAACTTGCAAGAAATACGTAGTTTGACCCTTAGAGGATGCAAGTTTCTAGATAAAGTAAATATCTGCCTTTTGACGATGATGATGCTCCTTGGAAGATAATAATTTTGATACAATTCCTGCACAGTCAAGAGTGCTAACGTGACTGCTTACACAAAATCACTTATTTAAAAGTTTGGTTTTAAAGCTATAACTGTTTTTTATGAAAAAGGTAAATACATATGCATGTATAAATAAACAACAGGAGATAAACACAAAGCTTAGTTTGCTTTCATTGGATCAGATTTCAGTTGGATAGGTTGTTCCAGACCAGCATCTGTAAGTGTGCTAATGAATAAATATACTGGAACCCTTTTTACTCAAACAATACTAAGCTCTACTGGTATTGATTTCTGGATGAAATATTATACAAATACATCTCTAAAACATTTAATTTCTTCCAAAGCAGTGGGGCAGGCTAATCACCAGCAGTTGACAAAACTGTATATACCTCTAACTACAGATACCTCTAATAGAGTAGTTTTAAGTTGTTCCAGTTATACTTTCATTGCCTTGACAAACAATGGTGACAGCTCTAGTTTAGTACCTAGGGCAATGACAACGGAGCTCTAGGGGAGGTGAAACCTTTCAAAATAACTACAGTTAGAAATATTTATTAGGCAAGTTAAGCAATATTAAGAAGAGATACTTCCTTTAACCAAATGTAACAGAAGCTGTGGCAGACAAGTGGATGCTGTAGGTTAAGCCAGAAAACAATTATATCATTCGGCTATCGGCAGGAAGTGATTTCAGCAAACACAACAAACATATTAGAGCCCTCAAACAGGGTTGAGTTAAGTTTGATATTTGCATCAAGAGTTAGCAAATGATATTTCAAGCATCTTAATAAAGAATTAGCGCTAGTAACAGCAAGTAGCTTCAGCAAGTATTTTCAGTACTTCCAAAAAAACTGGAAGCATGAGCCTAGAGTATTTTTCTGACTCCAGAAATTTACAATATCCTATCAATCACAAGTAATCAAGAATCATTTTTGAAATACAAGCCTTCCAAATTTAAAGATTTCTACTTATTTAAATGACTAATCATTCCTCAGAAAAAAATGGGGAACAATAAAAAGCAAAGCAGAACAACTTTTCTTTGGTTAACCAATGGTTAACAACTGGTCTACTATGGTCATTGAATTCAGAATATTACTGAATTCAATGCAAAAGTCAAAACTAACTTCATTGAACTCTTAGGCACTGACCTACTGAAAGCTTGACAGTAAAAAAAAAAGAGACAACACCACAGATTTTAAAGAATTAAAATTACAGTATTCTTTGGAGAAGTTCACCTGAAAGAGCCAAATCAGAGAAAGCCTGTGTTATATTTCTTCAGTTACAACTGAATGCAGAAACAATAAATAATTATGATATCTGAAGGCAGACAGGAAACCAAAACTCCTCACAAACCTTCTGTCGCAACAGCTCAAGCATTTAAGGCAAATTACCAAAATAATATAGGAAAACGGATTCTCTGGTGCAAGGAGTACTCTCGGGCTTCACTGACCACCTGAAAAAATTGAGGCTAAAAACCAGCTATATTTCATCAGCTGAGTAGGACCGCATTTGGATGTCTAGCTTATAATTTGCTAAACAATACACATCTATTTCACCTGCGCAGTTTCTCAACAACTTTTGTATTTTGTGCTTCTGAAGGGTACAGATTGCTTAAGGAATTCTCACTTAGTAGATTCAAAATACAACTTCAGTCACAAAATTGTTAATAGATGCTCTGGATTCATTCCTGGTCACTGCTATCGTAAGGACAAGAACAAAAGAAAATGACAGTCTGTTAAGCAACCTGTGGAACAAATGGTGCCTGTGAAACATCTCACCCAAACCCTCCAGCTCTCTAAAGGTTCCAGATGATAAAAAGCTCATTTGCACACCAGCTTCTGAAAAGTTAAAAAACAGATTTCTTCCTGTCACAAGATTATACCTTAAACCTATCCATGCAAACTCAAACCTATGCTGCTTTCTTCTTAGTTGGTCTTGTAATATATTTAATCAAATCAAATAGCACTTCAGGTAGAATTTATCAAGGGGTATTTCTGTGATGTATGGCTACAATCCTACATGATTTCGAATTGAGCACATTTTACATCTGGTTTGTAGACTGTAATAAGACAATTAAAATTTACAAAAACTATACCATGGACGGAAATAAGCGAGATGTACAGCCTAAAATATAGTCTAAAAGCAAGTTTATATATAAAGTGGTTTTGTAAAAATCTCTCTAAAGCTATGAAAAAATGTTCAAGCAATATTCTGTTATAATTTTTTTAAAAAAGCTTTTGTATTTTTTCCCTTTTTAATATTAAACCAGAATGAAAAATTTAGCAGCTGATAGGACAAGAGGAAACGGCCTAAAGTCGCATCAGGGGAGGTTTAGATTGCAAGTTAGGAAAAAATTCTTCCCTGAAAGTGTTGTCAGACACTGGAACAGGCTGCCCAGGGAGGTGCTTGAGTCACCATCCCTGGAGGTATTTAAAAGACGTGTGGATGAGGCACTTAGGGACATGGTTTAGAGGTGGACTTGGCAGTGTTAGGTTTACAGTTGGATTCGATCTTAAAGGTCTTTTCCAACCTAAACGATTTTATGATTCTGTGACAGTTTCTTTTTATCCCTCTCACTAGTGAAAAGATCTAAATTTGAAGGGAAAAAGGTGGGAGGAAAAAACCCCAAAGGGTGCAATTATCCCTATATATTTTTTCATAAAGAAATACTGAATGAAATTTAAAAAAACTAAACCAGAGAAAGCAAGCTGCTTTAATTATCTCCAGTCTTTTAATCAGCTCTGTGCCTTATCATACTGAGAATACAGTGGAATTGTAACCTTGCCTATGCATTTGTATACAATTATACAAATAAGCAAGTGAATATTTTCCAATACTTTGCTTTAGACAGTACCTTCTACTGAAAATGTTTACTTGGCCTTTTCAAATCTATTTAATATTTCAATACTGAGATACCTGTCAAAACAGAGAACATTTTTTACTCATACTCCTAACAGGAACACCTGATTTATTTCTTCCAACACTTTTAAAATCATGAATTCATGAAATGTTTTAGTTAAACCAAGTCTTCATGCTTTGTTTTAAAATATTGTCATCTGAAGGTTTTGTCTAGCAACTGGAACAAGGAATTAATAAAATTTTTATAAAAACAGAATAGTAAAGCTTTCCAGTCATGTCCTACAATAAGATTTCTAAGCAGGTACCACATATATTAGCATACATATACACATTTATTATACATATGATGTATATACACAAATATACATTAGCATATACATTCACATATTAGACATTAGGTATATACACATGTGTATAATACATGTGTATATATGCTGATATATTATGATACCTGCTTATCTATGCACACTAATATGATATATGCATATGTGTACATACACACTGAAAACTAAGGAGCTTCCTTCTATTTCCTCTGAACAGTCTGTGGATCTTGTTTGGATTCCTTTTATTTTAAATCCCTTATCTCTCACTGAACCTATCTAGAAGGGCACCTTCTGCCAGATAAGGTAGGCAGTCATTGCTTCAAACTTTCCTTCATCACTTCCTTTTTTTCCAAAATTGTCTTCAAAAATCTTAAAAGCCCTCAGATTTGTTAAAAAAAAATTTCAGCAAAGAAACTGCAGTAGTAGCGACTAATTTCTTCATTCAAAACTAAGAATTAAGAAAATCTTGATTGCATCAGAACACACAGCTTGGATGAAACTGCTGAAGATATTCCAGAAGGACTGAAGACACTTTTCTATGAAAAAGCCTTTTTTGTTTGTTTTAAACTTAGAAGTAATATTCTTTGTTTCCTCTAAAATTAGTATTTTCTTGTTGCTGAACCACAGAATAATTTTGCTGTGTGTTATCATCTTATGAACTTGTAACAGGTGTAGAAAAGTGAAGAGTTACTATCAAGGAATTAAAAGCCCAACAAAATATTCTTTCTGCATAAGCCCATGTTTTGCTACAGGAGTTGATGTTGCTGGATAAAAAAACAACCTATGAAAATAAAGGAAACCATAATTCAAACTCCTCCCCCTCCCCCCAATCACAGTGTCTTTTTCTGAAGCACAACAAGGCCATTTGCTGAGTACTCATAAGCAGATACTGGCAAAGGATTAAAGCAAGCATCTTGGAAGAAACTACAGTACTCCTAAACTTCAATTTGCCAATTTCTTAAAATAGACAGTATAAGCTATAAAAACAACCAACTAAATCTACAGCCACATATAAAAAGGAATAGTCTTTCCATGCACACAAACTAAGTATGACCTAGCAATTTTTATGCCTGGACAACCATACACAAAATTGTAATACATACATTTGCTATTATGTTTCTGCTTTTACCTTTTGTCTCCTCTTTTCTTTTCGCTTATCTTCAGTATCTTGTAACATTTTTTCTTTCCAAAGATCAAAAAAATAGGAAGGATCGGTATAGAACTTCAATCCATCTTTCTTATCATCCCTGGAAATACAGTGGAAGAAACGTTAAGCAAATATGAATTAGTATTTTTTAAACCACTAAAACTCACCTTCGATGATCATCCAAGCTTCATCTTTTTTGCATTATAGGATGACAGCATGCCAAGTGTACTGGACACTAATTTGGTAGTTAACAGCTCACAATTGACTTGATTCATGCCAAGAATTTCAGGGGAAAAGGGGTGGAATCCAGTGTCTTTTGGGAGGCACACTCCCCAGGCTATGCTTCATCACAGCTCAACAGGAGCCAACCAGGCTCCTGCATCAGCTGGCTCACCAGAGGAAATCCACTGGTGCCACATGAAGATCAGTGCCAAGACAGCATGTGTAGGGGACAGAGGAGCCTAACAATGCAACTCAACTGTCTCAAAAGACCTGGAAAAGGAGTATTTGGCTTAATCCAGATGGATCTTAAGATCTGAATTTAGGAACAAGGTAGGTCTGAGTACCTTTGCCCTTATGACAGGAAGCACAAGGCATTCACTAATCTCAGTGGGACGCTTCTAACTAGGGGAAGGGCTAGGAAAGGGGTGGCAACTGCATGGTTGAATCCTATCAGACTATTCTAGGAGGATTTGAGACAGAGCTGATCTGCGTTTGCCAGGTCCAACTGGCAGCATGAGTCAGGGTCACCCAGACTAAGAAGCCACAAAAAAAGGTATGCTATCAAATCCTAATTTTACCCCATGACCTGGACATAAGGAATCTTCTAATATCCTGAACTCCTGGAAAGGAAGGGGGTGTAGGGGGAATCACTCTAGCTTGCTAAACTTGTATCCTTCGGAGTCCCTTTTGGCTGTGGATCCTAATTTCTTCCTGGGTAAATTTTGATGGCAGCTGAATACTAATTTCTACCAGCAAGATCAAGAGCAATAGCGATCCAGCACACTGAAACCTTACAACTGCTGGAGCAGGGTACAGAGAGCAGATCTTTTATACTGTCTGGTCATACAGACGTAAAACCCTTACTTTTTGTTTGCCTCATCTCCTTGCTACAAACATCTAACCTACTGAAGGGGATACTGGGGCCACTCTTCCACCCCTGCAGCTTTGGTCAGACTACAAGTTGAAGTTTGTTTAAGCTTTGTCCAAGACAAATAGAAATACTTCAAATTCAGCAGATGTAAAAGACATAGCAAGAAATAGAATTTAAGTAGATTTCACTATAGTATCCCTAATAAAACAGGAATAACAATAAAGGTCACTGACACTGTCATCCAGATACGTATTAGGATATAGCTGTGCAGAACAGCTGATCAATAACAACGCTTGCTAACTGGATGCCTATAAACAATCAAACAGCACCATTATCTGTAGCAGTGGCAAAAAACGTGTCCTTCAGCTGTAAATCTAACAATTTTACCTTCCAAGTAAAAGCTCTTAAAAATAAGATACACTGCAAATGCTCTGCTATGTCATTCCTAAAAAAATTCAAATAATTTACTGCAGACTAAGTGCCTGCTTTATACAGATACCTCACAATCTAGTACCTCTCAAAAGTTGAAGGACGCAGCAAAAACGTGTTGTCCACAACCCTTCAGGCAGAAAAATTATATTCATTTCATGAACAATAAACTTAAAGGAAACAAGAAAAGAAAACAGGAAACAAAGTCCTGCTTGCTGCTCTTTTATTCACAAGTAACCAGGAAAAAAAAAGGTAAAGATTGGGTGTGTGCACATGTGTGTAATGTTGAGGGGGGGAAGAGGGACAACAGAGGGAAGGCAAAAGCAACAAATCCAGCTTTCTGGATAAATGAACCAAAGAAAGCAGTTTAGTATATTACTAATTTTCTTTTCACTTTTTACATAATCAATGGCCCTTATTCTCTGATCCTGTGCTGCCATGTAGCACTTATGTTGAAATACGATGATTTTTGTCAGGTACAACTTATGATTTTAAGTGTGATAATAGCAATTTTTGTTTCCATGAACAGAGAAGTCCCTGAAAAAATAAATCTCAATAACCAATACAGCTTTTCCCTTCTGCTGTAATTATTGTCTTCATACAACTAGGAGATAAAGGGCTAAGTACAAGAACGTAAACAATGAATATTTGCATACCTATAAGGTGAAAGAATATTCAGAGGTGGTGGTTTGTCGCTCTGATTATAAATATCAGCCACCGGGTTAGGAATGCTGTTCTTTGAAACTACCTGCTGATCTTGAATTGTTGAGCTCTTGAATGCTTTTTTCATGTTGATATCCTGTAATGATACTGTTAGAAACAAAAATACATTTATCACAGGTCTGAAATTAACATAAGTGTATAAACAAAGTCCATTTTACACCAGCTATTTAAAATACTTCTGCAAAATATAGAAGAAAAACTGAAAGAATTTTCTTTAGTGCATAATCATAATATTTAAGCACAAAGGCATATAAGAACTACCATAATAAATCAGATTTAAGTCCCACTTGGTCCAGAACCTCACTTAAAATAATGCACCATGGACTGTGTCTTGGAAGATGATGCAAGAATCCTGTCACATGCAGATGTTCAATGATGTCCCCTTTTAATGAAGTTTAACCTGGACTTTAATAGCAGAAAGACTGGCTTCAAACCTGAAACACAGGTCTGGTATTCTTCTGACACAGCATGTTTTATAATTACATGTAGTATCCATACATATTCAACCCCATTCTAAGTTTAATTAAATTATGGCCTCCATAACCTCCTTTGAGAGAAAGAGTTACACATCTTTTACCATCTTTCCACTCCAAAACCTTTCCATATAATTGAACTTCCCTTGATCTTGAGTTTTCCTCATCTCTCTATAGAGACAAATACTTGTCGTCTTTATACAGTCCAGTAACATATTTCCATTTTATCTTTTCAGGTGCACAGTTCTGGGGGAAGCAATACTAGCCTTTTCATTTTTTCTTTTCAAATGAAAGATTTAAGTTGCTTTTAATTGTTCCTGTCACTTTTAGCAAGACTTTCATTCTTAATATAAATTTTCCTGAGATGGAGTGACCATTGTTAAAAAGATCCAGATAATACCAATAAATTTAAAATGGCAGTAAGCTCTCCACATTATCTTCCATTCTTAGGCAACCTGAAATACAGGTTTTTGACTGCAGTTGAACAGAGCGTTGCAGTCTTCACTGGCTTGTCTACAATGACACTAACCATTTCTTTAATTGGTTCAACTGTTTTACAACAGTGTAAGCTGCAGGAGTAGTGCAAACAAAATGCACTGGCTTGTTTTCTTTTTATTCCCATTGACATTTCATCTAATATTTCTTGCCCATTCGTCTAATTTATTGAGTCTCAAGAACTGTGAGAATTTCACATGGTAACTGAACAGTACCAGGCAAAAGTTTAATATATTGATGACCTGCAAAACCAGAAAGGCATGAAGTTTGAAACACACCCTGTCAGGTACACTGTTATGCTTTGTCATGATGGAAACCAAATCCCACTCAGACTTCTCTACCCAACTATTTTTGTTATCTGTGCTGAGGTCTTGCCTCTCACTCCAAGAACACTAGATTCTTCCGTAGCTTTTAAAATAGCAAAAAATTAGAAATAGAATATTTCATTCCAAATTGTCATTGCCCCATCCACATCATCTGAAGTATCAAAACAACATTTTTGAGAAATTAATTTCTATTTAAACCTGCCTGTAAGTAAAACAGTAAGGTACTTCAGGCAATTTTTTCAGATTTATATATCTGAATTGTTACATCATTCTTTGAAAGAAGACATTCAAAAGAGCACAAAACCCATTTATATGCTTTTGAAAACCTAACCTCAATTATTTTAAAATGTTTTTCAACTCTAGTATTAGTTATATATAGCATATATATAAAAATATTTTATATATTAGCTATACCTGAGAATGTAAGAAATCACTGACGCAATTAAATCTGAAGTTTTGTTAAATCAACCTAGCAATTGACATTTTTCTTAAATGCCTAAGCTACCCAGAAATATATTTAGTATTAGCAACAGTACAATGAATTATTATAAAGACTTCAACTTCTACAGTGAAATAGCTAATAAAATTTCCTACTGAAACTAAAGTGACAGCAGTTTGTATATACAGCTTATTAATGTGAAAGACAATTAGCAATGCAAGAGTAATAACTGTTGTCAATTTAAAATAAAATCTAATTAAATTCTCAGTCCATATACTAGTTTCCCTTTCTAATAGGCTGCTTTTAATTACTCTCCAAACTCTAGAAACTAGCCAGGAGGTATTGCATAATACAAATGAGACATTAAAAAAGAAACAAAAGCAAAAACAACCTCTGATGAGGACTATGGTTCCAAAAATTTTGGCCTTAAAGTCATGAAGACTGACATCATCCACCTCAGCACAGAGCAAGTACGGTGTGTGAATATTATCTAGTTTGCTCATATTACCACAACATGCCTCAAAAACTAACCTGAAGAGTGACCCCATAATAGCTTAGGTTATGTTTACATATATCTCTTGACCTTTAAGACAGCAAAAGAAAGGTGCTAGTATCAACTGTGATAGTCTACCAGTTAACATGTCCCAAAAGCAGAGAAAGAAAAATCAGACATGTAATAATCTTCAGACAGTAACAAGCTAAAAATGGAAGGCTAAATACTACACTATTAAATATCAACGGTAACATTTAATATTGACATTAATAGTAGTATTAAATATACTATATAAACTATACAAATATAAATATTAAATATGATCTATAAACCATATAAATAGTACTATTAAATGTATCACAAGTAGCATTAACTACTGAGTGAATATTACACTATTGTCCTGATGTAACAAGCTTTTACATTTTATTAAATGTCAGGAATCATCTAAACAGGGCATACATGCAGTGGCTGGCTCAGACGTGTAACTGAACATGAAACAAACATGCACACTACAGCTTTTAGACCTAGACAGAGAAACATGTTTTACCTACCCAAATAAATGCTTCCGAACAACGTAATAATGTTACTTAAATCCTTTGGTTTTACTGTGTATTTATGCAGTGAATGACTAAACACATAAGCAAGTGAGGATGTAACAGCATTTTAAAGGAAATACCGTTTCTAGTGACTAGAACCCCCTAGAGAATTTCACCTAGTTGATGCAAACACACAGTGCCTCATTTAGGTAAAGAGTACTGGAAGATCTTAGATGACTGCAGAACAGACACTACTAATATAGTTTGTGACCACCCTACCCTGAAATAAACAAACAGATCTACTGTCTCAAATTTTTTCCAATATTCTGATTTATTTCCAGTAAGGTCTAGATTTATTCACTTCTGATTTATTACGCTCACAAACTAAAAGTTTTCCCTGTAAAAAAAGCAGCTTAATGGCTCCATTACTACGGGAGCTTCTTGAAGTAACACTAAGTCAAAAATGAAGACAGTTATACAATTCAAGAATATTTTTTCCTCGCTCTGCTAACATGATTATTCCTAGCTTGCCTTACTGAGAGAAGATGATGAAATATCGGTTCAGGATTACTTTGAAAAGACAAGAGATTGTTGTGTAATTAAATACTGTGGTCTTATCAACATCACTTCTGGATCAATGCTTTCATGCAATTACCTACCCTCTTCCACTGTTGAATCCAGCTGGGTAACTTTGACAGCAAGACGATCAATTCTGTCTTGAAGGGAATTTGCTCTGATGTAGAAGCTGTTGGCCTCATTAAACAATTCACCAAATATGTCTTCAGCATGTTTGCCTGTGTAAGAAAATAGACAGGGAAATCCCTTTGCTAAAGGCTTACAAAACACAAGACAACTGGCTTCAATATCATGACATTATAATAAAACACATTAGCTGTAGGTTTATAACAGCGCAGTTTGTCATTCAGCAAAATTCTGGACAACAGATTTGTACAAAAATCTCAAAATACACCATAAATGCTGCCTGAAGCCTGGTTAGTCTTCTACTTGAACAGGAAGACTTTCAAATTTTAATCCTTATGTAGCTGAACTACTGCCAACTGACACACAACTGATAATTAAAACCTGCCTCTGTGATGAAAATAAATGCCCAAAGTTACTGCTGTCTGTAAAAGCTTCTGAAGTAAATTTTGAAATCTAGAATCTTGCAATCCATAGTCATTAAGATTTAATTATAAGCATAAGCACAAGCCAACATCAAAATGAAGGCAAAGTGAAACATAAAAACCAGGATCCTCACGCAAGGCAGCTCACTTACCTCTACAAATGCTCCCTGTATACATGTTGCTGTCACTGGAGTCATTTGAGAGACTGAGTAAGACAGCACTGACCATATTTACTCATGGCCAGTCTGGACTTGATATAGCACAAAAGAGGAGCCTACAACCTTTTCAACCTCCCTTTCAGGTGCCGTATTTTCTCAATCACTAATGAGAGTGAATAGCCCAAGTTCAGATCTGCAGCCTCATGCCCTGTTCACTGTAGCACTTTTAGGGTAGGAGTGCCACATGATAAACCAAATCCCCTCTTGGTCCACAGATCCTTGTGCATGCCCATTCCTTCCCTAGACCTCCCACCTCCCAAAGTACTAGGCATCCTCATCCACAGTTCACTCTCCTCCTGCCCCAGTCGGAACCTCTCAACCACTCTGGATCAGAATCCCCAATTTTAACACTTCTCCTGCCCCAGAACTTCCCTACAAATTTCAGATTCCACCCAAATTCATTGCTCCTGCTCGCTCAACTGACAGAACTTCTGTCTCAGTCCCTCCTACCCAGATACCGCTGCTTCATTTAAGATCTCCCCCCCAATTTCTGCAGCCAACACTTCTCCGAAGACATCCACACTCCATCAGTTCTCCGTGCAAAAACCAAAATCTTGCCTCCTGCATTGAACCATGCTTTTTGAACAAAAATAAATTTTAAAACCATAGTTCTGAATTAAATTCATCTTGTTATGACCTGTATCAAGATGAGTCTGAAGAGCAGAAATGGAGGGGAGGGGGAAAGTGAAACTTTGTCCAATAGTTGGAACAATATGGAATGTGTATTAACCACGTAAATGACAGTGACTTCCAAAAAGAACAGCAATTGTTGACATTAAGTTGGGTCCTATAACCAACCTTAATACTTTACAAAGAAGAGTACAGATGCAATGAAAATTTCAGTCAAGACCCCCTCCTGTGAACATCTGGAGACCATAATTCAAAGTAAAAAATAGCCACACCTAGGAAGTCAACAGGATCTGCCCCTTCCTTGGATCATTTACTTGGGGGGAAGAGAACACCACCACCACCACAACAATATCTGAAAGCACTGTTTGTGAATTACAAATGAAAAAAATTAAATTTGATTGCCTTGCTTTTAGTGGAGGACTCTTACCAGTAATAGATTTCTTCACTAAGCATAAGATCAGCCAATAACTAACCCAAAATATTAGATATTTTGGTGTATCCAAGCTCTGCTTCATACATGTGTGGAAGGTGGGTAGGCAACGTGTGCTGCCTACCTGCTCTTAATCTCCTCCCCCTCCAAAACAGAAATCATACAACCACAGC
Source organism: Gavia stellata (assembly GCF_030936135.1). Taxonomy (NCBI): domain Eukaryota; kingdom Metazoa; phylum Chordata; class Aves; order Gaviiformes; family Gaviidae; genus Gavia; species Gavia stellata. The sequence continues at coordinate 22,619,671 of NC_082594.1, read as the reverse complement.
ATAGTTGAGGTTGAAAATCATTAGTCCAACTCCCCGCTCAAAGCACAGTCAGACAGAGCAGGTTGCCCAGGACTGTGTCCAGTTGGGTTTTGAACACTTCCAAGGATGGAGGCTCCACAACTTCTCTGAGCAACCTGTGCCAGCGTTCAACCACCTTCACGCTGAAAGTGTTCTCTAAGTGCTTCCCAGCAACTATTTGAGATTCAATTACAATCCCCATTTGATTTAGTTGCTGCAAATGAAGAGGTTATTCCAAACTGTGGAGCTTTTCAACTCTTCAGCTAAATAAAGCAGGTATTACATTCTTCAGCCACCAGTATTCAGTGCTCAAAACATCAGTAACTTTTAATGGATGTTAGTTTATGTTAATATATTGAAATCAGCCTGCTGAGGGAGGACTGCCACATTCTAGGATTAAAACACATCGCCCCTAGAGAAGTCAAGCAGACAGGTGCTTGTCAGTTATCTTTCAGGAGGCAAAATAAGTCATAAAGTTGATTTGTGGGAACATACTTTTAGTATTGAAAAAAATATTTTTTTAAACACTCACTACTCTAAAACAAGTGAAAGACAGGTTGTCACTCCTGACAGTAAAAACAGTGACATGGTAAAGCATTAATAGAACACGCTATTCTGATTAACATGACACAGTAAGTTTTAGAAAGAAAGTAATAGTTCTCTAGTGTCTTCTATGTTACCATCTTTTAAATTAGATTTTTAACAATACAGAAACAAGCAGAAAAAGCGATCTGAAGTTACAAGCATGTATCTTTCAACTTAAGAGCTGATTTTGGTACTATAAGACAGTCATTTAAAAACATGAGGTGCTTCCCAATGTACAGGCAACCTAAATGTTAATTTTAAAAAAACCAAAGGAATTATGCAGTCTTTCCTTTTCAGGCTCCCTCCAACCACAGAAGTAGTTGAGGAGAAATTTAGTCATGATGTTGCCTCACCAAAACCCCCCCTCTCAATAGGTTTTAATGTCAAGTAACAGTGCCTCTTTCTAGCACTTCCACAGGTCATCTTCATAGAGCTGTATATTTGATTGCTGACAAAATAAGTTTCCAAGCATTGTGAGACATTTCTGGAGATGACTGTCTCACAAAAATTTGAAATAATACCTCTACCCAAATTCTACAGTAATTACATGAAACATCATCTTGCCACATCAGTTTATAACATCTCTAGCAGAGACTAGACACCACCTGAATTAGTTACAATTGATTTTCACATACTGCATAAAAAGGTGTGCATTAACACACCGAATATGTTGCCCCCAAAGGTGTCTTTTGTCAGCAGTCAAAATGCTCGGTGCTGTAACAGAAGAGGAATTCAACAATGGTGCTGGCTTGTCTGAAGACCGGAAACCCAGTCTTTATTACTTTGGCTCATTTCGTTTCACATATTTGAGTCTAAAAAGTACATCTTTCGTTTGCATTCCTTGTTCCACAGCACAAGTACATGGAAGAACACATTCAATTTAATAGAAAGATGTACAGTGTATTAGAAGGATTACAATTTTCCATGTTTACCATGAACATGCATTGCCAAAGAGAAAAGGTAGAGCAATGTCATCACCTGGCATTCAGGTGTCAGTTCTACAAGACACTGGAAGAAAGATGACACTAGCACTGCCCCAAAGGGAGCCAGTGCTGCACTAATGCCATCCTCAGGGTCCTAGGTAAGGACTGAAAAGTCCCACAGAACTAGCTGGTGTTTTGTAAATTGGAATTCACCCAGGACATGACCATTTTATCACAACATGGAGCAGAAAACAGTAATTCCACCCACCCATTTTTAACTGTATTAATTAGCATCAGAATCATGCTTTCTCTTCCCCCCCCCCCCCTTTTTTTTTTTAAATAAGCAAAAGTGGTAGGCTGTTACTGACCAAGTCTTGATTGTTATATGCCTCCTCCTACTACCTCCAGGGCAATACCTAATGCCAAAAAAGCTAAACTTCCCAACTCAACCTGGTTTAACCATGGTAAAGAGCACAGTCACACAAAGCTGGATGCAGTGTGCTCAGGCCTGCATGCAAACCAGTGAATCTCTGAGCCAATGGCCAATCTACCCAAGAAAATACTAGGAAGCAAGTTGGACATGGCTCTCTGCGTGAAGGCAAGTCTTCAAGTCCCCACAGATCACATTTCCTCCATTTTATATTGTACAGCAAAAAATCATTTTGTATCAACTTGCATATGTGTCAAAGAAAGTAGCTCTGTACCCATGTACAGATGGTTTATACCCATGTAGAAATAAGATTTCAGCCTGACAGATAGTATCTGAATGAATGGAGAAGCCAGAGATACAAAAATACAAAACATTTAAAGATTCACAGAAAGGAAAGAAGTGGTAATGCAACTTGAAACACAATGGATGTACAGACTGAAATCTAATTAAGAAAAGCTCAATAAAGGAGTACATATACATTTTTTAATATTTACTCTTCAACAACAATCAGATGTAATTTATTATTCCTTCCCCATATATACACATATGCAAAATTCAGGAACACAATCATGGTGCAACAGATCCTGTTGCAGACAGCAGCTTTTTTCACTGGCTAGACTCCTGCAGCCATCAGACCAAGCTCCACTGCCAAAAGTAACAGAGTAATTTGCGGAATCTTTCTTCAAAGTCTTTGCTCCATGACTGTGTTTACTAGGAAAGCATCATGGTACTTACAGATACAGGCTGCAAATGCTCCTAGTCCTCCCCCCAGTAGATTCTCTCTTCCCAAATGGAAGTGAATCCCCTAATCAAGCTTTTGCCTTATATAAAAGCGCACAGTTTCATACAGAACGCAGCTCACTCTGCCTGTACTCCAAGCCAGCTGGCTGCAAACAAACCCAAATCCCAAGACATAATAGAAAAAACCTCCACCGAGAGCACATTCCCTTTGGATAGAAACTTGTTCATGTCTCCTGAAAAGAGCAGAGGCAGAAGCAAGCTAAATTTGTATGCAACAGCACAGATCTGCCAGTTTTTAAAATTCACACTGAACTGACGGTGCAACATTAAAAACCAGTGTGACTGCAAGATAGACCTGTACTTGGCTCTCTCTATGCTTCAAGCTGTGGGAACACCAACAAGCTCTGATGCTGTCAGCAGGACATACTACATTAGCTCCAGTACACCATTTTTCTGTGATCATTTCCTTGCTCCCAGCTGGCTTGAAACACAGGCAAGAAAAAAAATGCTGTCTGCAGAAAAAACCCTCTGCAAACATTACAGATTTTAGACTGTGGACAAGCCTGGTGGTAGACTTCACTCATTAAATACCATGTATTCATCTGTTAAAACAAAAGACGCATCATTTATTTGCATAGATCTTTAATTTGACACTAATAAAGTACTTTAGGGATTTCTACAGATACTTCTGACGACCTGAGAAATCCGTTAAGGGAAAATTGCAGGATATGGATTGTGTAAGTAGCCAGTTCCTCAGCAACAATCATAAGAGGATCTGAATACGCAATGGAACAGGCAGATTAGCCCCAAGACCAAATCTGGAGCAATGAAAGCTAGACATTACTAGCAAGTCAGACAAGTGAAAAGGGTATTATCCACACTTTGGCGATCATTGTACAATACCAAAATGAGGTCTTATCAGATATCCTTGAATGTAATTAGGAGATACTAGTCATTCTTCTCGATTTTCTAAAACTTAAGGACGTCAATACTGAGCAACTGCCTGATAAAACAGTAAATGAAACTCAATGACAATACAAAACACAGATTAACTATAAATAACATTAGACACTAAATCGGCAGAGAATCACTTGGAAACTTCTCTGAAAATATCAACTCAATGTTCAGCAGCAATCAAATTTCTATTAATTTTTAGGGAACTAATGATAAAACAGAAAAAGTCTGTTTTGATTATGATCTGAAGTCCTCAACACTCCACCTTAAAAAACCCAACATACTCTAACTTACATATCCAAAGCAGAAATAACAATGATCAGAAATACAAAATGGTTTCTATCCAAAGACTACTAACAGATCAGGACACTCCAACCTGGAAAAGATTCCACTAGGAGAACACAATAAAGATTTAACAAAATCACAAATGATTACAGAAATACACGAGATGAAAACACCTTTCATTATTTTTCATAACTCAAGAACCAGAAGGTAACAAAAGGAAGAAACAGATAACTTCTACTGTGGGACATTCTGTCACAGGTCACTAGGCAAGAAAAAAGTGCAATCCCTATTTGAACACATCTAAGCAATTCCACAAATGAATGGTTTATGAATGCTCGTTACACAGGATGATTCAGATGGACCTCCAGTTCAGAAAATCCCTAAATCACTGACTGCTGGAAAGCGGAACATGCTGTGTTTCTTGTATTCTTTCTCTAGGCATAGGCTATTTCCTATCATCGCAAACTGAACACTGAATTTAGTGGGACCCATAGTCTAAACTCCATACAGACTTTCTTACATTCTTAAACCATTTCCATTTACAAAGTGAAGAAACTGACGAAGCGATAATTTCTTTTCTAGAACCAGAGTTATCAGCACAAACAACAGCTACTGATTGTTAAACACACTCTGAAGAAATCTCTTTTCTCATTCATTAAGAAATATTATTCTTCTTGCAAGCACTCCAGGCATGCTTCTAGAATTGCTAGTTGTGGTGTCAACTGACAGGCATGCTGCGTAGGCTACTCTATATGGAGCTGACACTAGCTTGCCTCAACAGTAGCCTATAGGTTTGTTCAGTGAATGCCATTCTTTTGATGTATGTCCTGAATTTCATTCATATGAATTGATCACACACATACATAAAGAAAAGGCTTAAGAAATATTAGCACTTAAAACAAATTGAAATTTCAGTCAAATGCGCCGCTTGATGCCAAGAGGCAGGAGAGTCTGCTGGCTTCCTCTTGTATAACTGAAAGCCAAGAATAACTCAAGTGCTAGTCTTGTTTCCTGCACCACTTTCTCTCACCTTAGAAAAATTCCTGGTTTTCTATGCCATAGTTTTTTGGTTGGTTGTTTCTTTGTTGCTGGCTGTTTGGGGGTTCTTTTGGTTTGGCGGGTTTTTTTGTTGTTTTGGGGGCTTTTGGGGTTTTTGTTTGGTTGGTTGGTTTTTTACACTTGTAAATCTTAGAGAGGCTCTTGTATAAACTTCAAAGAGCATAAAAGCAATGAAGCAGCATTATATTATTATATAACATAAGTAGCAATGTCCTGCATCATAATTTTGCTATTTAAAACAAGCCATCTTAAAACTTTTCATTTATTCAGTTTTTCATCAGGAATCAAATACTTGCAGGAAGTTACAGATACTTACTTAAGCTGCTTAGCTGGCGTATGATAGCAGCAAGGGTACTATTTGTTACACATTCCAGTTCACTAGTAATTCCCTCTGGCAGAGCTCCTCGGCAGAGATGCCGTGGTTCAATGTTCCTTTTCACCAAAGGCATGGCTCACAACCTGGAATTTACAGAAAAATATGTATTATATTTACCAAAATGAAATTAAGAGCTATGAATCTGTGTAGCACATATTAATTTTTTTCTACAAAATATACTTCACCTTTCTTCTTTTAAAGCACTTGCTTCAGTCTTCCTGCTGTAAGATACTGTACAATTCCTACTGAGGCACTGAAGTCATGCATTCAAGCCAGAACATGACAAGAACACTGCAGATAAGCCTGAAGGATACAGTGCATGTAGATAACGTACACCAAATTGAAGGCAAAAAAATGTAAGATTTACTGTCTACACAGACCTGTGCTCCAGTACCAGAATCACTGGACTTTAGCGCACATTTGCATTTATAAAAAACTGGCAGTCCCCACAGGAGTGGCAGGAAAGATCACTGTCTGGAGCAAGCTGGCTCGCTGCCTTGGCAAGCTGGCCACCAACAAACTGTCCATGCATTACAGCCCCCTGACTACATCAGACACTGACCTCCCCTTGCTCTGACAGTTTTCAGTCAAAATGATAAACTCCTCCGACAGATAAGTGCAAGGGCCTCGCAGAAATAGGCTGGGTGAGAATAAGGAAGAAGCTTGTGAGGAAGATGGTTTTCCACAGGTGGTGCTGAATGACAATCTGAATGAGGTAAAAGCACATACTGAACAGATTTTGGGAATGTACCAGATGTGGGAAAACATTTATCTGAGAAAATAAAGGTTGTCAGAACTGTTCTTCTTAGAAAAATAAATGAAACTAAGAAGGGTGAAAACAAATACAAAATGAGATCTCAAAGCATCACAAAAGGGCACAATGGTATAGAAAACGCTATCCTGCGGAAAGCAGCTTTGAGACCCAGGATGCCCAAGTGGGACAGAATTCCCCCAAAAGGGAAAAAGAACATATAATATAAAGAGTTCTTAAGCAGTTATCTTTAAAATGGCATTAACACAATTATGAGTCTATTTGATTAGCTTTTTTAACACTGACAATTCAATGTCCATGCACTACTTATGAATAATGTTCCGTTTAACTACGTGGCACTGAAATTTTCTGGAATAAGAAGTTACAGTACTACCAAGCACATAAGTTCATTTGAAAAAGACTTAACTGAAAATTTCTTTTTTATTGCACTAAAGCAAGTAAAGTAACCTTTCAATTTCTCTAATTAAAATCACATTAGTAAACTGAAAATACCTTTCTGCTTTTCAAATGTTGCACAGTAATTTTTGTAATTACTTTCCCCCCGAAGTTTTAAAATATTTTCTTCAAGAACATTTCTAAAAAATTAACAACTTAAGTAATTAGCAAAAAGCAAATTATTTAACTGCAAGATTACTTCAGAACAGGCCAGGAAGAAATAGGCTCATGACTTCTAACCAGTAGTCTTGAATTCTATTTTACATCTTTCTTCATATGAGACAGTTTATTTGGCCTTTATTAAGGCCAGCTGAGTTTGCTAAATTTTAAACAATACATCAGAGGTAAGAGGGGAACAATTTTTATTTTATATTAGACCAAAAAGCTTCTGTTTCTGTTCTATGTCTTCGGATTCCTCTACAAACAGATGCATTTTAAAATATTGCTTAATATCCAATGCAGTCAGTTTTCTGAACTTGATCAAACATAGGTAAAAATTGGAAATTCACAATTACTGAAGAGCAACATCACACTGCAAATAGGCTAACACATTGCAACTATGAAAGAAAAGTCATCATGAGGAATTATTTCACTGTGCAGTAAAATGTTCATAAACATAATTAGTAAGAAGTAAATTAATAGGAGCACAAATCAGTGCTAAAGCAGACAATTCCAAATCTTACTATTACTCCAACACAAGCTACATTTTTTCTTTTTCTCTGTAACATTAACAACACTGTTGTACCAACTAAAGGCATAAAGACTCCCTACAACTATAACAACAGAATTCCTGAAATATTGGTGGGTGATTCAACATCTCAAAATTGTCTTTCCTTGGAACTCATTTTTATGTGCAATTCATCAGTAAAACACTCTGGCGAACAAAGCAACCATTCTACTGGGTTTGGGGTTTGTGGGGGTTGGTTTGTTTGCTTTTTTAAGAGAATTACTGGGAATATGTTTTGCTACACATGTTCATGCTCCCAATTTTTATTTTTTTTTTAACAAATCTTACTTAAATTCTTATATCAAAAGACCAGAAAACCAGCAGAATAAAGCCTGGTTTCCCATGGCTTTCTGTCTAGCATTTGCAGAGCTGGCCCCTCCTCTTACCTTTTGCAGTTTACCCGACTTTTCCCCACCACCCCACGCAACACGCTGGGGCCAGTCGGAAGCTGGCTGCATGCTGCCTGGCTAATTGCCTGCTACCTCTTGAAGCATCTACCACACCAAGTATGATCAAAATGCCTTTCACCAGGAGCACTAATTTAAGTCCCTTCTCCACATCATGTTCTTCCTCACCTGTAAAAGCTAATTTGAAGAAAACCTACAACTGCAGTTTGAGTTTTTCATTTTCTCATCAATGCTTTATGAAATGGTCTAATGCATTCAAGAGCTAGCAGGGAAGAGACAGACTGACCCAAGACATCCCATTTCTTTAAGAGCAGGCTAAAACACACAGTAGTGCTCAGAGTAGGGAAAAAAAAGGACAAGTTTCATTTGTGAATGCATGATTTCAATTATGTATCCACCTCATTTCAGTGTGAAGCCTGCAATTGCAATTGTAAGTTTCTTGTAATTTAAGACCTTCAACTCTCTGAATCAAACACTTACAGACCTATTCAGTTTTAAATGCACACACTTTTTTTTAAAACTTCTGACTTAACTACCAGATAGCAATGGTGTCGGTTATCACTGTGTTGCAAAATTTTCTCTTAGCCTATTACAAATGCATCTGTTCTTTATATTTATATGCCATCTAAAATAAAAGCAAGGTAACATATAACCCATCAGTAAGTAAAAAAGCTCTTATTACTATGTGTCCTTGCCACTAAAGCACTATCACCCTTTTCTTCACCACATACAACTCAGACGAACTTAATCTCTCGAAGCAAATTCATGAGAAGCAAAGCTAAAAATCTTTTCAAAATATATGTATCAGGAGGTTAAACAAGAAATTAAGACAAAATAAGCCTCTGAATTACAAGGGCTTCATGAGGCTCAACCAGGCTGGGGGATAGTATGTTACCAGGTGCAGAAAAGAAAGACTTGGCAATGGCAGTTCCACTGACTTCCACATTTGTCTTGTCCCTGTTTCAAGTCACACTTCAGCCCCAGATTATTACTAGACAAGGTATTCATTGTGATACTCTGTCACTCTATTAAACACATTGGCATTTGGCAAATCATACTCAGTCTTACAACACAGAGGTTAAGTAACAACTTCTCTTTGCTCTGCTCCTATCCCCAAATAAATGGAAAACATAAGGCAAAGAAGTTATTATTTTCAAAAATTGTATCACCTCAGAAGACTGGGACCAATAATAGTTGATCATTTTGTTACATACTTTACCCTGGCTACGTACGCAACACAGTCACAGACTTACAGCTATGATAAATAGGTCCAACTCTGATCCCTGTGTGGAGCCATCTATGCCCAACACAGCTGGTTTAAACACCAGCTGCATCTGGCACAAGAGATGAAGGCTCTAGAAAGATGCTATACTGCACATATATAACTGGCTGCACTAGAAATGTATGAGACATTAGCATCAGACCAGAACAAATGGGAGCAGGAGTCAAAGGGCGAAGAAGAAAACTAAGAGGGTGAGATGTCGCTTAACATCTCACTAAATCCATGCATGACTCATTGGACATGGATCGTACGCAACATCTGGCTGGACTGAACTCTGACTGGAGCACAAACGGACACTGCTCTCCAAACCCTACAGGCATCAGCAACTGCACCGTTAACCTAAATTGATTTCCACGCACATTCTGAAAGGATAGGACATCAGAAGCTTCAATTAGTTTAGATCAGCCCATTAAAAATTCACATTAGGCATGCTCCCTCAGTATTCTCACCTCCCTTTTTTCTCTCTCCCCCCCCCCCAACAACTTGCATTAACTGCCTTTTGTTTTAAAATTAGAAGGCACTTATCCCAGTAGTTATTGCTGTAGAGACAAGTGGGGTACAGAAAGAGGTAATGAAAGCATTTTTGCTTTTCTTTCCACACTTCCCCTGCAGTTGCAGGAGTATCACTCCAGGTCAGCTCAGACCACCTTCCTCTGGACAACAGCTGTTAAACTGTACATAAGAAGTTTGACATTGCCTTGGCAAGTCAGATTTAAAAAAAAAAAAAAAAACAAAACAAGTAGAAAGCAGATGTACAGTAACAAACAGGAAAGATGACAAACACAATGTACAATCTTTCCAAACAACAGCGGAGCACGGCTATTATAAGAGACAAGCTGGATTTTCAAGTATTCGAGCAACTGGCAAAAACTCAAAGCACCAGCTGTTCCCCAAACCTGCTTTAGCCCTTTCACATCCCCAAAAAGGCACTGTAATTTACACTAGCGCTAAAAATATGTAGCTGAATTTCATGGTTTTTATAAGTTCTTTATATATTCACTAATACCACAAAACGAATGCCAATTCATTATACAGCCTCTCTACTTGTGAATGTTTCCTTATTACATTTTCTCAAAGACATTGTTCGATCCCGTTTTTAAACTGTTGAGAGTTTTCTTCTTATATCCTCTAGTAAAATATAACAAAGCTGAACATTTTTACCATGGAAAAAGAGCTTTCCACACATCCATCCTAAATTCTCCCTGAATATATTCTATTATTTTCAGGGAGCTTTTCATTGACGAATCTCACAGACCTCTAAGAAGAGAGAAACCACCATAATTCTCCTTCTATGGAGAAAAAAAACAAGAGAAGGACTGAATATGCAGTTTGTTTTAAGTGATGTACAGGATGGGATTCCATTCAAAAGTAAGCAACTAAATTTCTAAGACTACATATATATATGAGCTCCGTGTCCCTCTTGAGAGCTCAGCAGAAGCCTAGAGAGCAACTAAATCACTGCATCTATTGATAGATAGATAGATAGATACAAGAATTATATGGTGAGCTCAAATACCTCATGTGTAAGCTCTGTTATGCACCTACCTAAATTTAGGTGTCTGAATCTAGAACTGAATTATCACCTCATCAAAACCAGAGAAATACTGTCGGTTTCCTAACCTCTAGCCCCACAATCAAGTTACACTACCTCCTAATCACACTGCCTCTATGCCCAGGGCATTTCAACATTTCAAATGTTCACGGCCAGCTAAATTTTCCCATACCTAATGTCCTAACACTCAAGTCAACATGCTAAATTTCCATCTCTGAATGGCACCCAATATTGCCTGTTTTCCTATTCAAGTTTCTAATTCTAGATAGTCTGCAATTGCCCCACCTTCAAAATTTATGTATGTGCTGAATGGGAAGAGAAGGGAAAGCAGGAAGATGAAAAACACCAAACACTAGTTTTGTAGATGCTCTCCATCCACATTTTTTCCACAGAGTCACTATTATCGCAGATACCCCTCTGTCCTCCAAAGGCTCCTCATCTTTCACTACAGAACACAAAGGAGGGGCTACATGGATAGCTGACACTGCTATCCTCATAACTCAAGGAAAGGAATACACATGCCTTTATTCATGTCCCTTTCTGTTTTTTCTTTGTCCTAAATGATGACTGGGAATCTGATGTTTGGGAACCTTTCCAACTTAACATCTGCAAACATAATTTACTTCTTTATCAGTAATGACAACTTAAAAACAAACACCCTGGAAGCAGCAGATAATCTAGGAATCATTAAGTTCATGATCCATATATTGTCATTATTCTGTACTTTCTGAAGTTTGTCTTGTTTTTTAAAACTGGCTTCATTCTAACCAAAGTTTGAAACAACATTTTGTATACTGCAAAAGAATATAAAATATTTTGCCATTAGTTACTGTATAACACTGCTCCAATGTTCTAGAATAATTTGATACTTATCAAAAAGCATCTAAACAAGACTATCTGCAACTGATTTTTACAACATCTTCTAGTTATTCAAGTTATTATTCTTATAGCATCTTCTAGCTGTTTTAGTTCTATCAAGTATGCAATTCCTCTCTCAGCCAGGTTACAATGGAACAAATACAAAAAAAATAAAGTTTTACTAAACATCACAATTACGCTTTAAGTACTAAATACTTTACTTCTATTAGAGATATCCCAATTTAAGGGACAGTATATTTATTTTTAGTTAATATAAATTTTTTCATGTTTCCCCTAATTTTTAATGCAACTCTCTTGATTTTGATACTGAGTTTGCTGAAGCAAGGGCAAACATTTGTTAGAAGTATGTACAATGTCTAATAGAATTCTGTTCCTTAAGGATAACTAAAAATCAAGAACAATTTTTTTATCCACAGCAAACCACATCTTTCAACAAGACAATACATAAAGCGAAATGCCTAGAAAATACCCATCTCAAAAGAATAGCTAAAATTTAATATATAGCCAACTCTATCAATGTCATTTCCACAGTTCTTCCTCCTGATCTACCTGAACAGCATGACAGTCAAGGCTGGAATGAAAACAGGTTTTTTTCTTCTTAGCATCAGAGCACCACTTCTGATCTTCCTCTCACACCATACCAACCTGAGTATTAGCAATGACGAAACGGGCACAGAAATCCCTAAAGCAATTTGGTTTCTTTAAGAGAGCTCTTATTTTAACGTCTGTTGCAATGAGCTACTTCTGAAGGTTCACCAACTTAGAGGGTTGGGGTTTTTTTATTTGGCTGGGTTTTTGTCTGTGCTGAGCTCTTCAGGGCAGATTTTACGGTCTAGTGATATTATGAAGGAATCAGGACATTAAGCAACAACAAATGAAAGGGCACCAGGGGAGGGGATAGTGTTTGGTTTTGTTTATTTACAACCTAAATATATTTTATGCACCTACACTTCCCTAGCCAACCATCCACATCTCCAAAAACCCCGTAAGAAGCATAACAAAATTTTTGAGTTGGTAGTTACCTCTGCTAACACTGCGGGCCTGCAACACGAAGAGTTTACAGAACCATTAAAAAGGTGAATGTATTAATTCAGAAATTTCCTCTAATTAAAAAGTTGGGAGAGAAAAAAGTAAATGGATCTCTACAGCACTGAACATTTAACACTTGCAATTACCTTAATAAATTTAGTTCTCATCAGAATTTCACAGTAACATTAACTCTAAACATACACACACAAGATGACAATCATTAATGCATGGAAAAAAAGTCTGGAGAATGATTCAACCTGAAATTAAGTAGCTATTCTTTCTATGAAAGTACAGATTGTAATGTATAAGAGGTTTTAAAATATTATCAGCAACTCCGAAGACAGAAATCTGCCTTATTTTCTCTAACGCTAGCTGGATGATTTTTTTTGCCTTTGTCCTACAACCCCATCTTTGCATTACCTGTTGACTGTGGTTCAAGAAGATACTTGTGAACCTGCCATGCTGTAACAGTGTTAAAGGTCTCATCAACTTCTATTTAAGTACTTGTGTCTATAGCTCACTGCTTAATAAGCACACCTCAATGAACAAGACTAAGAGATTGCTTTAAAGAAGTTATTGCTTTAAATTTTCTTCCCAATAGAAGTTAAATATTCCAAAACTACAATCCCACCACTAACTTTTCTTCATCACAACATTCTTCCCCACCAGTTTCCAAGGAAATAAAAATCTTATCATTATAAAGTACAGACAGATTATGATGTATACAACCATAGTTCTTTTCAGGCCCAACTAAAACATATCTATGGAATACAGAACACACCCATGGAGTATCTTTTTTCCTGTATTAAGTTGTCTCATTGTCCAAACTAATGGATTTTGCAATTTATATTCACAGCACTTTGTCACATTGTCCAATATACAAAAAACATTGCCAGTAAATTAGTTTGGATTTTTTTTACCTCTCTGTTACTTAACTCTTTATACTTTCTAAAGATGCTTTTTTTTTATGAAAATACAGGAAAACATACATACACTGTATTTTTCATATTGAAGTACTTTCCTTTTTAGAATACTAATCCTTTACTTTATTTCATCACTTCATTTCTTCACCGGATAAGCTTTCCCCAGAACATCTGTGAATATCCCTCAGCTAGTTTTAACCTTTCTTCTTTTTCTCATGCTTACCTTTCCTCTGAAAGCTGCGATGTGAAAGCTGAGATCTTTGGTTGTGTCACCTTCTTCTGATTCACCTTCTCACTTAGAATAGCTTATCGCACTACCGTAGTAGTAGTTTCAGCCTTTAAGCATCTCATTCTCAAGTAGCCTTCTTGAATCTAATGCCAGATTCCTATTCCTTAAAGTTATTTTCATTAAAAGAAACACAAAACAATGAAAGAAAAACACTGTGGTCCCACTGAAGCTATTTGTTAAGCTTTTAAATAAGATTTCTCCTTCACTAACACGTTAGTCTTCCTTGGTACACTTAACGTTACTAAGATATTTAAGAACAGATTTGCTTACCTGAAATCTAATACAGGTTCACATATTGCACAGTACAATAGCTTGCTATACTGAATGCAATCACTCTGACAGCATCAGACCCACCCACCCTTTTCTACTCATCCTGTATCGTAATACAGATGATCCAGGACACCTTCACACATGACTAGAGTCCCTCGTTTCTAGATCATAAGCTGTCCCTTCTCTAAGGAAAATTTTGTTCATTAAGGCAAAGCACTGATCACGCTTTCTCTCAAAAGAAATAAGGCTAAAGGGTACTAAAAAAAAAATCCAACTGATTAAAGTGGAAGACATCCACATGCAGTATACTTGTTGCTGTAAAAAAAAAAAATCAGGGTAAAAAAAAATAAAAGAGTACACAAAGAGCATGACAAACTCTGGAAAAACGTGTTCAGAAGCTTTTACCCAAATAAGTAAATTTGAATCTGGTTTAACAAATTATATTACCTGACGCTGTGCTTGAGGGTAAAAGGTGGGTAGTCACATTAATACAGCATGCTGAATGGGAAAAAAAGTTGATTTGTGCCTGTGTGGGTTCATATCCGGACTAACCATCATTAAATTTATTAGTTTTTCTATATAAATCACATTTGCTCTTCTGTCTTCTCTCCATATCCACGTGGATAATGTAACCACACACACAATGACGACAATTCACGTTGTTGCTTTCCGCTGAACGAACACTGACCTGTTTAAAGTATCAACTAAAGATGCCGACACATTAATCTTGTTCTTAGTGTCATGGCTGCTCATCCTGCTCATAGTCCCTTCCAGATGGCTCGGTGTGAAAGGGGTGGTGGGACAGGGAAGAAAGAATATTCCATACTGTTCTGAACATCTGTTCCACTGCCTTTATAAATTAAAAAAACCAATCTTACTGCCACTATCAATTTTACTATTTCAGCCTAATACTACTAGGCTAACACCAAATATAGTATAAATGTTATGCATGTACATGAGAAAGAAAAAGACTTTTTTTTTCTGTGGTTCTAAATCACATAAGAGCATGTGTTATGTTTTTGCTGTCTTAAGAATGGACTTGTTTCAATAAGCAAGTACTTAACGCTGTACTGAAAACACATTTTTCTTTCTTATGACCTTTCTTGAAATCTGTATTATACTCCAACAATTTACTATCATCCCTTCTCCTACTCAAGCAAACAGAACCGAACTGAGTCACCATTTGTTTCCCTTTAGTTTTATTTGTTTGTCTTTACTGAAAAGATACACACTGTGCATTTGTTGGAGTTGTTTAAAATTCTATTTGAACAGTTTTGCACAGCAAGTCAAAAATATTTTCCTTATGCATGTGCAGATATAGCAGTAGCTTTTTCATTTTTAAGCAGAGTTGAAAGAATGAAATAAAAATATAAATATCTTACTGCAGTATACAGTCTACCTCCCAAATAACATTTACCCTTTAAAAATACCATCTCTTGAAAAGAAGCACTCAGCCAGAACAAGGAGAAGGAACTCAGCGCAGAGTTAAGAAAGCAAAGGAAGCAGCGCTTTGTTCTACAGCACAGGAAAAAAGACTTAAGATTGATCATCCCCCCTATTGTATCATCTTGACATGTGCAAACCATACAGCTGCTGTTTCTACTCTGAATAACCAACGATAACACATATGAAAATTCAGAAGTACAGAAACACTGATTGTAAAAATGGCATCCTGTAAAATCTAATTTTGTTTTAACCTTTAGGACCTAAATGGTACCATTCAGTGAGGAGTATAAACTGGATGAGGTCAAAAGGAGCAAAATCACAAAACAGCAGAGAGCTAGTTATAACACCAAGCTAATTAGGTCAGAACAGCCCTTCACTAGCAGGTCAAAATGTTTCCAGATGTCATCAGGCTCGGATCTTACCAGATTTGAGTACAGAGTAGGTTGCGTAGACAGAGCCACACAGTTCTCACTCTCCATAGCCAAACTCAGTAGCCCAGATATCTGAGAAAATGTCTACAGGCCGCTCTTTCAACAACCAGGCAAAATATTCCTATGAAATAGCTAAAATGAATCTAGCTTTAAAGTAAATCATGGTTCAAACATCTTGCTGTGCACTTCCAACACTAGTGATTCCCACCTATTTAGTACATCTTAATTTTTCTAACACAGTAATACCACAGGGCAATAAAATTAAAAAATTACAAAACCAAGAGAACTGCTATTTAATAAATACAATTACTTAACTAACAATCAACCATACCAGGACATTTCCCCACGTAAAGAAGTTTTTCTTGTTCACCACCTGCCTATTCCAGGATCTTTTTGGACTACAGTCCAAAAAGCATCATTACAAACACAAATTCCTTCTTTATCCATCTGACAATTTAAAAAGAAAAGCCACTCTGTGCCCTCTTATTTCCCAATTTACTATGAACTGAGAAACTATTTTAAGTGCGGTTCTTTCAATACGATCTCTTGAACGATGGCCTTATACATCTTAGAGTGCTTACTTTAAATCTGTTTTGGCTATCTAATACACAATCTTCTAATAGTTTAGTCTGAGTTATAGAAAGTCACATTTTTATATACGTTACAGAAATTTAATAATTCTGTAACACAAGAATCATTACCGGATGATATTTTACACTACTTTAGACAATTTGATGCTGAACAACTTGTAACAGAATATTAAAAGTCTGCAACTACAAACAAGCCTTTTCTTAACATTTAGGCTACAATAACCTACAAATAGCTCTTGGAGACCATTTCGAGCGCATTTGTCCCAGCCTTCCTCCTTCACAAGGAGTGTTATCAGCAGCAAATGCCTTCATTATTTAAAGAAAACATAAGTTACAGATAGGCCCTGCTGACTTACATTGATCCCATTTAACAGGGCCTTACCGGATTTAAAGTGCTCGAAATAACTGTCTGGGTCACAGCCCATGTGACAAGGCTGCCCGGTAAGGCCTCAGGAGCCTGCCTGCAGTGAGAACACGCTGTTCAGATCCTCAAATGACCTCAAGCTAAATCAGAAGCAAATTTAGTAGTTTGTTTCTCAGATCTCCAATTAACCTTAAATTGGAGAGAAAAGTACCAAAGGGATGAAGTATCCACTTCATTCGAATACTACCAATTTTATGGCAATACGGAGTGTTCTCTATTTCCCTTATCATCTAATTTACCATTAAAATCCTTTCAGAACAACATTTTTCAGAAAAAAATTTGTTCTTAAACTTTCTCCCCACAGCAGTTGATCTAAAATGTCACAGGGAAGTGTTAAGTTTTCTCATAGTTCAGTTAATCCAAAATCTAAAATGTCATAGGGAAGTGTTAAGTTTTCTTTTAGTTCTTTTCCATACCAAAAAGCCTCCAAAAAATCATATATGAATATATACACAAGTACACAGTTTGTGTACATATATATTTCATATATACACATTCACACCGAGATATATACACATTTTCATATATATGACGCTCCGCAATGATGGATGAGAGCAATAACATAGGTCAAACTGCAAAAGAAAAAACACTTTGTACCATGACAATTCAGCATTAATCTTTGTCTGCCTCAACTCCTAATGTGCCTCTTCCACTCCCAATTCTCACCAGGCAGGACAGACCTCCCCACTGGGAAACAACTGCAAAGATGCTTTATCGGGCTACCATAGTGTATCACGATCCCTAAAATACCTTGCAGTCAAGCAACTTCAATGTCCACCTGAACAACCAGGTTCTTGGAGACAGCAGCAGAAATTTCCTGGCACATGTTCCCAGCATGCAGACAGCCCATGAAGATTTGAGTTAATACAAAATAAATCAACATCCCTACAATTCCTCAAGGTGGAGATTCCCACCCACCCCGCCATGGAATTTCAGCAGGAAACTCAGGATTTCTCTAATTCTTCTGATTATGAAGCTACCACCAACACTGCACTTTCCCTATATATCAGAAACCTGGAAGTGGCAGCTAGTCTACGTGGAGAAAAAACAGATTTATTTTGGGTGCTTTTTAAGGAAAAACGGAACAAAATATTTTGTGTTTGAATCCAACAGCTGAGCCTAAGTGAATCAACATAAAAATTCCCAGCTATTTTCATCCTGAGCCAAGTGCGCCATCTGTTCCCATGAAGTCCATCTTCTGGTGGCTACTGTACTACAGCCCATCACAAAGTGCCAGGCGATTGAGGACTGGTGCATAAATCAATAGATACTATAAGTGACAGAGTGCAACACTCAAGACAGTAGGAAAAAAGAAATCAAACCACCAAAAAAACCCTCAAAACCACCACCCCCCCAAAAAAACCACCATAAAGCACAAGTAGCCTTATTAAGCCCCAGCATTAATGAAGCCAGGTATTCTGCAGCTTTGTGTGTTGTGGTTACTTTGTTTTGGTGCCTAAGGAGGGCTGAGCTCTGATTAGAGGTTTTCCCAGAGTGGGGATGCTTTTCATATCTTTCCTACTGCCAGTGTTCGGTAGCTTGAATACTAATGATGCAATTTCTCTCTATCAGGTAACCTTCCTCTCTCTCTACCACATGGTTACTGTCTTCCAAGTTAATCACAGAAACCATTCATGTTTGATGCACTAGAAATTAGCAATTCATAATTTTCCAGTTCATAAAATAAAATAGTAATCGTTACAGATGGCAGAGCAGAACATCCAGTTATAAGAAAGACAGGAGCTCCATATAGCCCTACAATTTAATCACAAGCAAGTAACACAGGGTCCAGCAGAAATCAAGATGGATCATACCCCTTTTCCTGGCCTTATCGATACCGAAGACATTTTTAAAAATCAAGTTACATGGACAGATATCCATTTATACCTTTCACCAGGAACAGAATACCAAAAGAAATAAAACTGCAGTAAAAAAAAACCTGAATACATTTGACATACCTAGTATTTTATTAATATATGAAGCACATCAAGACTGAAAGCAGCTACATCTCCCCAAATATAAAACATTACTTTCCCTTGCTGTTTCTGGTTCTTTTACTAGCATCCCAAATTCAGATGTCGAAGTTCTGTCCACCATTAACTTCCTAATAATTCAATGTATAATCCTTGGCTCAGTTTTGTTGGTTGGTTGTTTGTTTTTTTGTTGGGGGGGGCAGGGCTTGGGGGTTTTAAAAATAAAGCCTAAAATGAATGTCAGGCATTAGTAAAAGTAACATGTTTAGATACAGTAATGTTGGCTTACAAAACCTTATTTGCAGCATTAAGAGATTTCCTCGTTACACATACAGTAACTCCCATTATGAGACAAATAAGCTACTATAAAACCATAGTGAGTTTCAGACTGAATACAGCAGTTAGTCTTCTCTAAAAATCTCCTTTCAAGACTTGAAGGCTGAAAAGCTGTGTTCCATGAAATCTGGCATTGTATCAACAGATCTCCATGGAGCTGGCAGAGTAGAAGTGCTCCAGAAACCAGCTTCAAGGAAAAAAAAAGCATTCCTACCATGTATAATCAATCACTAAGAAGAGGCTTAAGCAACTTTTTTCCCCCCAGCTAAAATCATCAAATCTTAGCTAAGATTACTGGGGATGCAGAGATTACCAATGATAATACTAAATAATTTTTAAAGTCTGCTTTCTTCCAGCATTTCAAACCAGTGCATTTAAATATCCTTTGTGGAACCTTTTGTAAACACAAGTCTTTCTGTCTTTAAGACATATATGTATATATGTCTTGAAAATGTAAACATAGCTTTTTAAGAGCCTATGAAATTTCAGAGCCTAGCATTGAACATTTGGAAGTATCATACTGATTTACAGCTATCTCTATAATTCTCCTCTTATAGTTCATGCCAAGTGTCAGTGAACACCAAGTGTGGGTGAATTGGGAGGAAAAAATTGTATAATAGTATCACATAGTATAATAAAAGCAGAACTGAACAAAATACATGGAGCCCACAAGAAAGAGAGCAGCACCATCCATCAGTGGTTTTCCACTTGTGGACCTCTGGGGATGTTCAAAGACTTCAAAAGGAATTAGGAAAACAGTAACTAAGGTTAAAGATTACATTAGCAAGTTGTGTGGTACAGTAGGAGCAGAGAGACCTGCAAGGCAGAATAGTTGGTGATGATCCTGTGTCTATCTTATATACGTTTTTTTGGTAAGGATGCAGAGATATTTGTTCCAAACTAGCTCTCACCAGGTCTCACGGTCCATTAGATGTTGAGCACCATCAGGTATGCTCCTAGAGAGCACCTTTTGGTTTTACACTCATCGGAAAGGAAAAGAGTTCATATACTCCACAACTGGGGAATCTGCATCAAACGTACTCCTGGATCCACACCAAACTGATAGCATAATGCACCCTAAAATGCCTATTATCTTGGCATGTTTTAATTCACTACGTAAAGGCTGAAAAACAACGGGTTTATTTTGTTTTAATTTTATGAGGACAAGGAAGAGGAAGAGAGGCAAATGCTGGTTGAAAAAACCAATCATCTTAAGGCTGAAAACCTGTCAGACAGTATTTTTTAATTATGGCTCCCTCCAATATTTACAAATGAAGGCTCCATGGGAAAGGAGGGAATAAAGACACTATGCACAAGAGTCAGAGCTTCATCTATCCTCTCCTTCCCTATAATACACTCAGCCACCCAACACTTAAGGAAGGATCTCATCTTCCCCACTAGTTGGCAGTCAACCACATACCAAATTCCTGGCAACAGAGCCAACTAAACCCACTGAAGGAGGAACAGACTGCCTAAACCTAGTAAGGCTGCAATTGCAAAATAGCATCAGAAAGCCTATTACAGTAAGGTTGCATAGTACCTGTGTTACTACGATATCAGTACACCTAGACATTAAATTTACTCTCCAAACTTGAAAAGGCAAGAAGCAGCATCTCAGTTATACAGTTGAGAGGCACAAAGCTACTCGACAACATTGGCAGGCACACAAGACCCACAGAAGGATTGGAAATTGGACGTAGATCACACCAATACTTAGCAACAAATGCTTCAACCACAAGATGAGGTATGTTTGCTTCTCAGAAGCAAAACCCAGTTATTGCCTTAGGATCCACTCCACTTAAAGTTGTGCTTTTTAAGACAGCTGTAAGCCAACCACTCCTTGATTTAATTAAATGGATTCCTTTCCCCATTCCCTGTTTCAACATTTCTGCTATTATAGCTACTGCTCCTGGCTGAGCTGCTTCCAAGGCTGGAATCAGACTGGAAGTGAGCAGAAACTTAATCCAGAGGAAAGAAGTCAAAGCACTTTATGTAATTACTTCCCTTATAGCTGAGACTATGCAAGAGATAGTGAGAGTGCTCCATCTGCTTCAGCATAAAGAAAAAAACACCAAACAGCAATTCAAGCTAACCTCCCATTTCATACTGAAACAGGACAGAGGCCTTCAAAAGACCAGTTACAATGTTTAGTTGCGTAGGTGAATAGCAAAGCTCAAGTGACTACCTAAAAATGTGGTAACTAGACCTGAAAAATTAGTAACTGATTTCTACAAGAAATGGCATCAATGTTGTCATAGAAAGAGGATTTAAGTCTAGTCATAGAATATCCTGAGTTGGAAGAGACCCATGAGGATCATCAAGTCCAACTCCTGACTCCACACAGGGCAACCTAAAAGTTAAACCAGATACCCAAGAGCATTGTCCAAACTCTTCTCGAACCCCAAATGGCTTGGGGCCACAACCACTTCCCCGCGCAGCTTGTTCCAGTGCTTGACCACCACCTCAGTGAAGAACTTTTTCCTAATACCCAGTCTGAACTCCTCCTGATGCAACTTTACGGCAATCCCTTGTGCCCCATCACCGGACACCAGAGAGAAGAGATCAGCACCTCCCTTTCCGCTCCCCTTCATGAGGAAGTTGTAGACAGCGATGAGGTCACCCCTCAGTATCCTCTTCTCCAAGCTGAACAAACCTAGTATCTTCAGCCGCTCCTCCTAAGTCAGGCCCTCTAATCCTAGCCTATCTTATTGGCAGGAATACAGACCTATGACACTGAAAAGCTCAGACCTACTGCAATTTTCTGTCATCCTCTGCTGCCACAATTCCCAAAATCACACAGGAGTCCCAACAAACTCTGAGAAGGTCAACAAAAATCTTATTGACTAGAAGAAACTAGGTATTTCTTATATATTTATTCCTCAGGCTCACAGAGGCATCTCTGATGTCCCAAGGACTGTATTACATGACATCTCATGTATGCCATTACAAATTCTGTTTACCTTGTTAGCCACATAAGTAGTTAACGCCTGCATCACTTCCATCTTTTTCATAAAAAGATGCTTTTGGTCAATGCTAACTTTGTATACATTGATTTCTGTGGTTTGTTTACAAAAAGAAAAAACAGCATATACCCATAAATATTAAGACCAAATTAATTTTAAAAGCATGAAGTATTTTTAATAAATGTAGAGTACTTTGAAAGAGGAGGGTGGATAGAAACTCAGCAAAAAATTGGTACCATCTTCTCAGGAAGAAGTAATCACCGGTCTGATGAAAGGTACCATCACATCTCAAGAAAAGCAGTTGCTCTTAGTTCCTGGTAAATTGTGAAGGTCCCTTTTTCCTTTTCCAAGAGAGTTAGATGGAATAAAGGACAAACCATTACAAAAAAATTAAAGGAAGCTATTCTCTATACGTTTAGGATCTAAAAATTCTTAATTCTTACAATTCATAGACAGTAGAACATTTCTTTACTTTTTTCCCAATTCTTTAACAATAAATGTCATAAAATAGTAAACTAATAGATTGCATGTTGAACTGATCACATGCAAGGCTGTTGTGTCCTTCATGCATCCTACAGCTGCTTTCCTCTATCAGAGTTTCTAGCTTGGACTCTGTTTTGCATGCCTTGCTTTGGCAACGTCATGCCTTATGGCTACTTTAGAAGTTGCCAGCTGGTCCAACAAGACTTGGAGGCATTGGTAACTAAAGGGAGAGGTATAAACTAATGCTTCCAACTACCCTTTCTCTCCCACAGTTTTACATTCCAGTGTTTGCCTACATTCTGGTGTTTGTCTACAACACCTATTTGGTACAAAACCTTGTTCTTAACGATTTTTTTTTTTTTTTCTTAGGACTGTTTACTAGTCATAGACAGATTCTAAAGATTGTTTCTTACTCTCAAAAAAAACCACCAAAGACTCCAGTAACTAAAAGAATGGGACAGGGTAGTTGCTCCTCCCTCTTTCCTATCCACTCCCCACAGATTTCCCAAACTCCCGTCCCACCGTCAGGGTAAAATATCTTATTCAAATATCGTGTTCTTATTTGAATGTCAAAACTCCCCATAACATATGTCAACTCTTTCCACAAACCCTCAGGACTAAATGCAGCTTTTCCCCAAATCATGGGGAAAATGTACCTAGCTAACTAAATGCTGGCAGGCTTCAAATCAGGCAGCTGCCTGCAAAGATTACAGGGCCTTTTTTTTTTCTTAATTATAAGGAGCCATTAATAGCGATACATTAAAACAGTTTTAGAATAGGTAAGGCAGCTACATAAAGAAGCTATGTACCTGCAACCAGATGAACAGAGTTTAAGGGCAGTCTGTTTAATCCTATAAATATACAAACTGCACACAAAAAATGAGAAGCTTTCTTACAAGTTAACATTTTATTTACAAGAAAAGGTGTATGACTGCAATGACTATTTATAAAACATGCTTTCATTTTATGCCTGATGTTAAAGAGGAAAGGGCAACCATCTAGATCCTGACGATCACTGCAGTCTCCTGTCAACTTAACGTTTGAAATTAATTTCAGCACCTATTTAAAAAAAATATTTTCCCCACCCAATTTCCACAATGGTTAGTCCTGAAGTTTGCCATTAGTTTGCTTCAAAATATTTTGCATATTGGACCAAAATACTTTCAATATTGATCTGTCATTAAAATGTTTTGAACAAAAAAGTTTCCTAGAAGTAGATGTTCATTCTTAACACCAATAAGTAGACTTTGAACCTAAACATGCTCAAGTGAAAAAAATGGGGGGAAAAAATGAAATCCTAGAATGTTCATGTCCAGGATGTTTTTGTTTTTCTTTAAACACAAACAAAGAAAGATGCAGAATTCTTAAGTCAGCTTACGGTAAACTTGCCTCCATCCCAGCACTGTTGTTGCTGTTATTCTGGTGATAAAATACTCTCCTGTGAAATGCAATTACTATTTTAAAGTCACATTGAGCTCACGAGATCCCACAATCCAAGAGGAATTCCAGGAGTCAATACTTGGGTTGTGGGCACTCTGCCTGAGGCTATTTGAGAATCACAAACTGAGCAAAACTTCTGCAACTGCACTAGAGACCAGAGTTTTTATGGACTGATAGGGAAACGCTAGGCACAAACGCATTGACTCTGATTCTCAGAGTCATTTAAAGTTATCTATGATTACATGGATCTTCCATACACCCCACCAAATTATATAACAAACCTATCAATACTTACATTGCTCTTAACTACACTTTAAAATAGTCAATGTAATCTACAGAGACTACAAGCTGCATGTATGGGGAAAAAAATAAAGCCATTCGAGACTAATCTACACACAGTTCAAGAAGCAATTTAACTACATCAGTTAAATTTAGAAACTTATTTAGTTAATCATTGTGCAGGCAAC
Source organism: Gavia stellata (assembly GCF_030936135.1). Lineage (NCBI taxonomy): Eukaryota > Metazoa > Chordata > Aves > Gaviiformes > Gaviidae > Gavia > Gavia stellata. Next base: position 22,595,182 of record NC_082594.1, on the reverse strand, counting down.
CATGATTTAAACCTCATCTTCAAGCAGATCCCTACATACTAGCTGCATAATTCAGAAGGGAAGTTACTATAATGCCAATCCTAGAAAAAGTTCAGAGAAGAGGCCAATGACTGCATTTATTTGCAGTATTGAAGTAGCACTGAATTTCCCAGTCTCAGACAGGGATAATGAAGAATATTTCTGTATGCATTCATATCACTATCTTGAAAACATGATGGGCATGCTAAGGCTCTCACAGCACAGATGCCAGTTTTACCAAGTTACTCCTTGTGTATTAACACCAGAAGTATTTTGCCAGGCTGCAATCTAAGAATATAAAGTCCCTCAACTCCAGGCAGTCAAGTCCAAAATATAAGTAAGTGGACGCTGAATAGAGTTAAACCCAAGACAGTCAAGAGTTGAGCCCAGATATTCATCCTCTTCTAATATCAAAATCAGACAGGAAACAAGAAAAGCTCATATAAAATGCATGCACCTCTTAATTAAGATCAGAAGCTATGATCAGACTTCTCTATCGTGTTTTAAGTGTTTTAGGTCAGTCTCTCCCAAAACAAGTTTACCTCATTTTGGGTTTACCATTGTAATGCAAGGATTCTGGGATACTTTCTCCCCTCTCACAGGCCTTTCTTCTCCCCTCTCACAGGCCTTTCTTCTCCCCTCTCACAGGCCTTTCTTCTCCCCTCTTCAGCTTTTGGCTGGTCAAGTAGTCCAAAAACCTTCCACCATTCTCCAGAAGATTATTCCTCTCTCCTGCCCAACCTACCTTTCGCACTCACTCCCTCCTATTACGAACGGCTTCTTTCCTTCAGGGAAAATGCAAACTGTAGTATTCTGAAGAAAATTCAGAGAAAACTTTTCTTACGTTCTTGATTTAAAACAAAACTTTTAAGTTATTAAATCATTCTATAATTTGCCAGCCACAAAGAATACAGGTTATGTGATGTGACTGAAGAGTCAGACAACACAGGCAAAGTCTTTGCGAATAAATTTGGTTTAACCCTGACTAAAAATATTTAAGTTTCTTTCACAATAAAAGTATTTCTAAAGACTGAAACAGTCTTATCCACACAGCAATCACAAACATAATTTTAACATCCTTCTTCAAAACATATAACTGAATATGCAACATTTTCATATGTGAAACTAACTATAAACATTTATTTCTTAGAATTGCTTGTCTGTGATGACAAAGGAATTCTTCAGCTGGTCTAGCGAATTGATATTTGGGGCTGGTAAGGATCAGGGTCCCTTTTCAAGCCCTGCATTCGACATTTCCTTCCTGACTACATGCTCTCTAACTTTCTTTGTGGAAGACACTTCTGTAGTGCAGTGTTGTAGGGTTACAATGGAAGTTCAGAAAAGCCAGTGCGTGCTACGTACACAGGATGGTGTGTTAAGGAATCGGCAGCTTTCACAAACATCTAATAGTTGTATTTTGATCAACTTGACAACTTTTGGGGGCATTCATAATAGCAAGACACACTAGGAAATCCAGAGAAGCAAGAAAAGACGAGGCACAATTATAATCCAAGTGACAAAATTAGTGACTTGATTTAAAATGAAAATGCCTTACTATGCATGCAAAACAGGTGAATTAAGCCATTTAATTTTTTAATTATGACTTGTAGGTGAAATTCTTTGAAGCAGAAATTTAAAAAGAAAAATATTTCTGTGGAAATCAATTATTTTATTATACAAGCTTATCACTTTATCTACCAGGTATAGTTTCCAAATTTTATGTCCTATTAGAATGTTTGTGATACATGAATGATCAGTGTTCAACCAAGAAGAAAAAAAACAGAATTTATTATGTTTACTAAAATTAGTTTAAGACTTTTTTAAAAATCAAAGGCTGATTATTTCCAAGTATGTTCAGCATTCTCTCTTTAAACACCCTTCAGCTACATTAAACTCCAGGCTATTAAACACTAGATACATTTCAACTAAACTCTACATCAAAGTTGTGTTTAACCTGCACAAAGAAATAGAAAATATTTGGTAATGCTAGACTGAGTATGAACAGCAATTATCTCAAAATAGTTTTTGAAGCTTTAGGAATAAATACAACCTAGGTAAAATATTCCTAAACCTAGGTTCTTATTCCTGTAACAACTAATCTCTACAACCTCCCATGAATAAAAGCAAGCAATGATGTTTCCATGCAGCATGAAATGCAACTGAAATACAACAGTGCTGTAACAATTGTTACGCTTATAATACAAAAAAAAGAAACACTGGAAGTTAAAATATGACAGCAGTGACTTTTTTAATCCCAAAATCAGAAGTCTGTAAAGCCAGCTACTAGAGAGACTATAAGTCTGGGGGCCAGATACTGGAGAGATGACAGGTCTTAAAGTCAGCTACTAGAGTGACCAGAAGTACGGATTAGCTACTGGAGAGATCTTTGCACACATGTTCATGTGTATGCACACCTATGTGACAACAGGACACCTGTAAATACATATAAGAGGAATAAATCTCACTGTTTCATTAAATAATAAGCAGTATGCAAATCTAATAATCTAGTAGTGAAGCATCTTTTCAGCCTTTGATATGTCCACTTGGTTTACCAAATTTTTTGCAGACTGTTACTTTTCCTGACACACTTCCTCCGCCTTTGAAATTTATAGCAAGTGACTTTTTTTCCAAACATTTTCAGCATATAACCATCAAGTTACCTTACCATTCAATGGGAAGTGTGGGAAGGGCAGAAAGGGGAAAGAATGGGTTTTCCTTCATCCTTCTCCTTCAAAGGCTGTTGCCATAACTTTCCCATTTCTGCGTGCACCATATTGCTTCTTGATCCCTTCATCCCTCAAAACGAAGTTTCTTACGTGCATTGTAAATGCATGCATACATAGAGTTTTCCAGAACTCCTTTGAGTTCTTCCTCACTTAAGGTGCAGTCTCTTTCAGAAATATATGCTGATAAGCATCCTGAATATCATCAAGCATATAATCAGAACTCAAAATTAAAATAAGGATATGTGAATTTCAGTTGAGGGGACAAAGTGTGCCAAAGGATCATAGCCAGGGCTACAGCCAGAGTCAGCTCTAGGACATAGGCAAAGTCAACAGTATCCTAAAGCACTGCTGCATACTTTGCTTTTTTCAGAGGTCTTGAAGAAAGGCTGGCTGCAGTTTCTGCCAAAGGCTGCGCTGTGGTGTGCAATGCAGGAAGAAGCAGCCTCTCCTACGAATAGTTAATGCTACTTTGAACCTCCTCATCCTCTCAAAAGGAAGAACAAACCTGCTCTCCAGCTTCTTCCCCTGCTCAAAAGGTTTCTCTTCCCCACTGCAGAAGCAGACAAGCTGCAGTGAGCCCCGCCCTCCCCAAAAAAGCTTACTTATTCTAAAAAAAAATTGCCTGCACTTTGGCAGTAGTCCTTCATTAGCACCAATGAGTGTGGCCCACATGTTATGTCACACAGTGAAGGAAGTGTTACACAGCTGTTTTCATGGTCTTCCACCAACACTACGGATATTCCTCATCTAAAAGTCTGGTGTACATGTCACAGCTGAGACAGACTAGGGGCAGAGACATTTTTCCCCACAAAGCTAGTTTAATATCAATAAATATAAATCTTTTATTATCCGTTGCACTTTGAGGCAAACAGTCAAACATTTAACCTCAGCAGATTTAGTTTAAATCTCTAAGATGACACATCAGCAAAGTACAGATTATACAGGGTATAAGTAATTAGCAGATGCAAATCTATAAATCCAATATCTCATGAACAACCATGAATAAAGTAAATTTATTTCTGTTTTCTACACAATAAGATGATTAGTGTTTAAATGATACTAGTCTCACAGGCTAGCAGTGCTTTTGACATTTGTTTCAGGGCCTAATACAGCATATCCTTCTTCAGCATCACAAAAATATAATAAACCTCCTTCCCAACGCTAATTCAAAACCTTCTGGACAGTCTCCAAACTTCATCATTGGTCTTCAGGTTAAGGACTTACCACAGTTTTCAAAGCTATTTGTAATAGATTCATACAAATGCAAAGTAAGTGACAAGGTATGTTGAGTAAGAGCTCCCTTGAACAACTTACCATTTAAAAAACAGAGTACAGAATATCCTTTCTGTTTACACGTTTGAGAGGACAGCTGTTCTGTAACTTGCTAGCACACTCAGGTGGCTCTCTCTGCAAACAAAGACAAATTTCAACTTAGCTTTTCAATAACAGAATAATTAAAGATATGCATTAAAAAATCAGGTTCAGTGATCAGTTAAAAAACTTACTACAACATGCATGAGTAGAATCTACACATGCTTTTAACTGTTTTGAGCTACACATTATTTCATGTTACAGCTTAATTTTTTTCAAGGTAAGAAAATAGCTTGTGTTATTTTATAAACAATGCCTTTTTTTAACTGGAAGTATCTTCAGAGAAGGTAGCATTTACCCACTTAAAGATTGTGTGGATGGAAAAATGTGAGATACGGCCCATAATAAAGCATAATAAAACACCAGGTTTGAGTCTGAGATACTTCACAGTAAATTAAATCTTACTAAACACAAACGTACTAAAACAAAACACACTACGAAAAGCAATGAGAATCTCTTGCAGAAATTAAGTATTGAGATGTTTCCATGAAATTATTACAGATCCTAGCATCAAGAGAATATTCTGACTTACAGATGAACATTTAGTCATACACTAAATTTTTATAAATTAAGTTTTTGTGATTAAGACATAGCTGCCCTTTCTGCAAGAACTGAACAAAGATGATCTCTCAACTAGATCAATTTGATCATAAGAGATTAATATTACAGACGTATTTTTAAAGTCTGCTGCTATACGTTCCTTGATGGACCTTGATTAGATATTTTAGGCAACAAAAATTTACAAGAGAAAAAACACCTTGCGATTTCAAGGACACCGTTATAAATCCTGTTTCATAAATATGGCAAAGCACCTAAAAGAGCAAGACACTGTTAAGGTCACTGCACACAGATTTCTCCAAGGCAAGATACCAGTGACCTAGACAACACTTTATTCACCGTTACCACTCAGTTTCCTTCATCCTCCCTCAAAATATTAGAACTTAAACATTGTGGTACCCCCACCTCAATTCCAGTAAGCGTTAGTGCAGTGGCCACCTATTCCAAACATAATATTGCCCTCTACTTAGCTTGCTACCAAGATCTACCAGCTGGCCAAGGCCTTGATACTCACTTCAGTGTTTACATGCCTGCAGAAGGAACTGTTCTGAAGTTACACATTATAAAAGGCTCAGTTACATATAGTCCATTCACATTCAGAGGTCTCCCTATCTTATCACCAGGACTGGTGTACTATATGGGGAAGAAGGTGCCTTCCAAACACAGATTCACAATCCTGACTAAAATTGTGTCAGACAGAATCCTTATTAACCCATGTGATTTGAACCAACAGGGATTTATTCAGCTATAGCTGTGGTCCAAGAAACAGTAAATCTGCTTTAGAGCAACTAGCACTGGATTGAAAAACACTACAGCATAGATGCCATACCTTGCACTAGGCTCGTGCAAGATGACTGGAACTTTATATAAAACTCAAACCCTCTAGTACCATCAGGGTGGCTGAGGATATATTTACACATTACATTAGCGTCAACAGCAAAGGCACCTTATGAAGTTCTCAGTTCCCCACATTAGCTACTCGTTCCCATCCACACACTGTAGTTCACCGCTTCCGTCAGTTACATCAACACAACATCTGCAGTGCTGTGCTATATAAGCAGGATCACTGAATCCATCCTTTGATGAAAGAACCCTCCACTCAGGTCAGCAATATGTGTGACCTACACAGGGATGAGAAAGAAGCCAAGAACTACTGCATGAACGGGAAGGATGAGATTCTTGCACAGTTTTCACGGTGAAATGAGACCAACTATCCTGACATTATTCCAGGGGTCAGTATAAATCCTTACATGGTTAAATAAGGACATCAAGGCATGGCTAATGTCAAGCAGTTTTATACCTTTTAAAAAAAAATCAGAAAAATCTGGTTTTAAGTAAAATATTAAAAAATATCCAGGATAAGCCACAGAAGAAATACTGAACTCTCTCACTACAGGTTCTACATTTAAGATATATAGTTATGATTAAAAAAATATTGCAGATGCATGCAACATGACCTAAAGAAAGGATAATGTATTTCAGTACACCATTAACAGGCCAGCAATATATATCTACCGGCATAACTGTGAATATACACACTCCCTTTTGAATGGATTCTGTCTTTCCTATAAAATCTTCAAGAGAAAAGAAATCCCAACGAAAGCCATTATAAAAAGATTCTTGCTCATTACCAAGTACATCACTGACTTACCTGCCAAATGCCCCTTTTGACTCATTCACTGACTAAATTACAGAAATGAGATTGTATGCAAGCAATTTGAAGAACAAGCTATATGGCACACAGAGGATTACTTCAGAAATCCACAGGAAAAAAACAAAGGATTTAATGCAAGACATAACTTTTCTACAGATTGAGGATTAAAAGTATCCAAATGGTATGTCATCATCAAAATGGTGAAAAAAAGGATTTTATTTTAAAGTCTGCTTTCTGGGGTGAGAGGAGGGGTTTTAAAACATGATTTCATACATGGAGATCCAAAGCTTACTCCTGTAGTTTGAATTACAAAGTAACTGTTTTATCAATGCATACACACAAAAAAGGAAGTTGTTTAAATCTTCAACACTGATTTGCCTTGTTAACTTCCTGTGTGTGTGTGTATTCAGTCTTAAAAGCATGAACCTAAAATCTTGGAAACTACTGTAACTCCACAGCAGACGTGGAAAATCCAGACAGTTTCTGGAGTCTTCAGAGAGCAGAACCACACATCAATTAGTGGGTTAGGTCCCACTTGGTCTTAACTATTTCTACAGTGGGATGGGGGGCTTGTCTATAAAAGAGCCATACAATCAATTACTTAGAACCAAGGGGCCTCTCAGTGGCCCATCCTAAGCAGCCTTCATGAGATTGATCAAGACAACTAGAAGGTTTCTTGTCTTTAAACTAGGCTAGATCCAGATCCCAGTCGTCAACTTGGGCACATAACAGGAGCAGCATAAAGGAAGACACAGCAGCTCATGTTTTCCAACTGGTCTTAAATTTGAGATTCAGTTGTTGTCTAGCCCAAACTCTGAGCCTCCACAGACATCCAGAAGTGCAGACTTATTTAGGACATACACTGTCCTTGGAATGCGGAGAGCCATCTGCCCTCTGCCAAGCCCTCCAGGGACAATTTCCTACTCTGTATCTTTCTGAGAACCACTTTCATGGTCAGACTTGGTCACAGCACCCAGTGGGTCCTCTGCCACCAATTCCTTGCAAACAAGTTCAAGCTCTTGGAATTCTTCTTTAAAGCACAGGCAGATAAAGTAAAAACATCCAACATGTTGTGGAGTACCTGGTATCTCTCTTACTCATTTCCACTCACTGGATTATGGTACAAATATTCACTGCTTGACTGAGTATAGCAGTCCTTCAATATTGGACAGAGGAGATCTATCTAAACTGAAAGCTGGCAAAATACTAAACATCTTGTGGAATTTATCTGAGGTTAAAAACTTGATCTTCAGAGATTTTGCCATCTATGAAAGACAGCCCGTCAAGCCTATGAGCCAGCCAGTAACAGCACTGGTTTGTCAGACACTCTTGGCTGATAAGAAGCATGCTAGCATTGACCAGCCCCCACATACCTCACTTCCTTGGTACCTCAACGGTAAGAGGCTTGCCCAGGACAATATTCTCTTCCTTAATCATCAGCGCTGATTCTTTACTGCAAATGAAACCAAGTGTAAAGATAAGGCTATACCACAAATGACTAGTACCAACCACAAATGACTAGTACCAACCACAACAGGCACGAAATAGCTCTTTCACTCTTTCGTTTTCTATCTAAAAAGAAAAGATTCTCCCATCACTGACAAAGAAATAAGTCTAATATCTCTGAGAAAGAATAAATTTCAGCTAGCTTGTCAATATTAAAATGTTTTCAACACTTGAAAAGATTTGCTGGCAGCATTTACCATCCCTAAATCTTCGCAGGTAACAACCCTACTCTCACAGTTCAAGTCTTCTGTGCTATCAGCCCGCTCCTGCTCCCAATTGTAGCCCCATGCCCTTCTCCAGAAGTTTGGTGTACACGTCTCTACAGAAAGGCAAACAGCTCCCTCCCAGCACGCAGGGGTGTCTCCCTAATGCTTTACATAAGGGAATGCTGCTGGCTTTACATCAAAGTGGAGATGCACTTGAGTAACAATGCTAAAAATGGACCTTCCTCAGCAGATAAGAGCCTCTAATTTCAGATGTTGCCCACCCAGCCAGGGGGAACATTCTATAGCATAGTTTGTCAGTTAAGATTTTTAAGAACACGCTTCTTAAAATAAAAAGGTCCCTTAAATTCTACTTTCTGGAGCATTCAACCTCATTTCTTGTGGTTAGCAGATACTGCTAGAAAGCATGAACATCTAAAGAGATGCTTTATATAAGTACCCCAGACAGAAAGAAAACCTGTGGGTTTGTTAAAGGGATTAGTCCAAGGCTAGATGATGTGAAAGACAGAGGTACAGGCTTTCAAGTTAAATGTTTCACTAAAAAAGCGGATATGGTGACATAAGCAATACAAAGGTACTGTCAGATAGCTAACAGTCAACATTCAAAGCAAATAGTGGACTTCACCCTATCCTGAACAAAACTTAAAATTTTCCTTAGCTCAAACTTCTCCATAAGTAGTAGAGGGTCATGCAGTTTGCACCCTACTGTTTCATAACATTAGAGAGAAGTGGCAGAATAATGGAAGCATGAATCAGAACAGCAGGACACAAAACCCCACTGAAAAACGTTAGTCAAAAATATCACATGTACACATATATACCACTAAAATGAGACACGTAACTACTAAGATTGATAAATGAAACTTAGCAGGCTTTAGAATGCCCAAGAAAAAAAAGGCAAATTAAACACAACTGATGCAATTTTTAAAACGGGAAAAAATAACACATCTATAAAGAAGTGCAACAGGGAAGGAGGCAGCAGCAAGGTCATACTTAATGGTATTTTACTCAGCACTGCCATAGCTGACAGCCAGCTTCAATTCCATGGAATCAGAATTAAGCAGATGGTCACAAGCTGGATCAAGAAAGCAGCTGCTCTCCCTAGCACACCCCATCCAGGGGCAAGACATTTTTTTACATCTGGATCTAGCCAAAAGTAACCACTAGCATCACTCTGTGGCTAATTTCCCTATAGCTTGGAAAAGAAAGAGAAATGGAAAAACAGAAGAGCATTCAGATTCAACATTTAAAATGCTTTAAATACATTAATACCAAGAGGAGGTCTAAAGAAAACATTGGACCAATACCTGTTGAAGATGGTCATCTCACTAATAGGGATGAAGAAAAAGCAGACACATTCAATGCTTTTTTTTGCCTCAGTCTTTAATAGCACTAATAGACCTTGGGCTGCCCAGTCCCCTGAGTCAGAGGACCACAAGTATGGGAACAGTGACTATCCATTTGTGGACAGTGAAATTGTAAGGGACCAGCTGTATCAGCTGAATGTTCACAAGTCCATAGGGCCTGATGGGATTCAACCCAGAGTATGGTGGGACCCCTCTCTATCATCTACCAAAGGTCTTGGGAGGTCCCTGCTGACTGGAAGCTAGCCAATGTTATTCCAATCTACAAAAAGGGTGTGAGGGAAGCCCCAGGGAACTACAGACCTGTTCATCTAACTACCGTTCCTGGAAAAATTATGGAGAAGATTACACTAAGTAGTCTTGAAAAGCCTTTAAAGAATAATGCAATCATCAGGCACAGTCAACATGGGTTCACAAAAGGAAAGTCCCGTTTAACTGATTTGATATTCCTCTATGGTAAGGTCACCCGCCTAGTGGATGAAGGGAAGGTGGTGGATGTAGTTTTTCCTGAATTTTAGTAAGGCTTTTGATTCTGTCTCTCACAGCATCCTTCTGGACAAGTTGTCCAACTGTGGGATGAGCAGGTTCATGGTGTGCTGGGTGGAGAACTGGCTGAAGGGCAGGGCTCAAAGGGCTGTAGTGAATGGGGCTACATCTGGCTGGCAACCGGTCACTAGCAGTGTTCCTCAGGGTTCAATTCTAGGGCCAGTTCTGTTCAAGATATTTATCAGTGATCTGGATGCAGGACTTGAATGCACCATTAGCACTTTTGCTGATGATACCAAACTGGGAGGTGCTGTTGACTCTCTTGAGGGACAGGAGGCCTGGCAGAGGGATCTAGATAGATTGGAGCATTGCGCTACGATTAATGGGATGAAATTTAACAAGTTGAAATGCCGGATCCTGCACCTAGGACAGAATAATGCTTGGCACAAGTATAAATTGAGAGAGGAGTGGCTGGAGAGCAGCCCTGCAGAAAGGGATCTGGGGGTGCTGGCTGGCAGGAGGCTCAACAGGAGTCAGCAGTGTGCCCGGGCAGCCAAAAGGGAAACTGCATCCTGGGGTGCATCAAACACAGCATAACCAGCCGGTCAAAAGAGGTGATTATCCCGCTGTATTCAGCATTGGTGCGGCCTCACCTTGAATACTGTGTGCAGTTCCGGGCCCCACAATTTAAAAAGGATGTGAAGGTACTCGAATGCGTCCAGAGGAGGGCAACAAAAGGAAGAAATGTCCTCTGAGGAGCAGCTAAGGACTGTGGGCCTGTCTAGTTTGGAGAAAAGGAAGCTGAAGGGCAACCTCATTGCTCTCCACAGCTTCCTGAGGAGGGGAAGCAGAGGGGGAGGTGCTGAGCTCTTCTCCCTGGTATCCAGTGATAGGACGCGTGGGAATGGTTCAAACTGCACCAGGGGAGGTTCAGACTGGACATTAGGAAGCATTTCTTTACCAAGAGGGTGGTCAAACACTGGAACAGGCTTCCTAGAGAGGTGGTTCATGCCCCAAGCCTGTCAGTGTTTAAGAGGCATCTGGACATTGCCCTCAATAGCATGCTTTAACTTTTGGTCAGCCCTGAAGTTGTCAGGCAGTTGGACTAGACGATCATTGTAGGTCCCTTCTAACTGAACTGCTCTATTCCTATAAACAGTTCTCTCTCAGATGTACATACTTAGGTATGCATGTAGATAGATACATTATTGCAGTTTAGTTCTTGCTGTTTATAAAGCCTTTCATATCTACAGATACATCTCCAGACACATCTCTCTATATATACACAAGACCTTTATAAAGGTTCAGTAGGACACAGTCTGGAAGATATTTATGAAAAGTGTGGGGTTTTCCCCAATGTGAAAGTCTCAAAAGGCATTTAAATTGATTTTAGACAGAAGTAGGTATCATACAGATCATTAAAGAGCCACCATTTATGAAACTAAAACTCAATGGAATTAAACAGTTAGTGACTCCTTACAGTTGACCTATGGGGTTCAGTTAAGGACATTACTATGTATAGGGACAGTAAGAAAGGAGGGAAAGAAATGACAACACTTTTAACAGGTGAAACTTATGTATTTAATTATTCCATTCTACACCCCAGCTGGAGAGCTATTCTTGAAAGAGATTAGCATACTCTAGTATTAACTACATGGTTCAAGATTATCCCGATTTCTCAAGGTTTCCCCCCCACCCTCCTGTTCTTAAAGGCCACATGAGACAGGCAGTTTTATTTGTTTCTTTTGGGTCTTTTTTGTTAACTTTTTTTACTTATAAGTCAGTTAAACTAAAGTTTTGCATGGATCTGTGACCTCAAATCTGGTTCAATGTAGAGGAGCTTAGCAGTTTAGGAAGACCAAACAAATCACAGAAATCCAGAAGTATGTGAAATAAAGTCCTTTTTCTTTCAAAAAGAAGATTGAAGTGGCTTAAAGCCATCATGCCTGCTGTTACTGTGAGATTTTTATGGTTTTAATTAAGACCTGTTTTCATAAAAGGAAATTTTAAAACTACTCCTATTTCACACTGTTTAATATGGGTATGAAAAAATATTAACTTCATTATCCTAACTGTCCAGGTTATCTACTGCTCTACCATCAGACTCAACACCAAGCAGTTGATACTAACTCAAGAGATCAGATTTGCCTGTTTCCACTAAATATTCTCATAAATTCAGTAAATCCTGTTCAGATTACTTCAGTATCATTTTCACAGCCATGTTTAGTATTGTCTATTGGGGGTGGGGGAGGAGGCAGTTAGCTGCCACAAATGCAGCATCTTACAAAAGTGATTTCTATGAAGAGATTTTGAAACAATAAAAAATTCTTGATCTTATAACCAAGTTTAAGAAAATCTACATTTCCTAATGCATACAATACTGTATGTACATATATACATCCCAGACTCTCTTAGCAGTTCATAAGGTGATTGCAGGTATGCCATCCTATTCTCTCAGTTTCTTGCCTGTGTCCCTTCCCCAGTCTTCCACCAACCATAAAAATATCCATTTCAACTATGTTTTCAAGTCCTGCTCCCTTTGCTTTCGTCTATTGAAAATTTTGAAAACTACAAATACTGTAGATTATTTTCAAGAATTAAATACATATTTACATCATGTCAGGTGCAAAATATCTTTACTCTGGAAGAAAAACCTTAAATGTTTTGAAACAGTGGCAACCGGTTGCTGAAAGGCACAGGCTGCCAAGAAATCTGTAGTAGGGTTGGTTGGTTTTGGTTTGTTTTTCTTTTTTTCCATTCAAATAGCAAAAGCTATTCTCTTTAACACTATATAGACAGGAGCGGAGGCACAGAATGTATCATAGGAAAGCAAGTATGCCACGTCCCAAGGCAACACCATGCCTGCCCAGGCAGCAGCTGACAGCTCCAAAGCAACGTGTGGCTTACGCTCGGGAGTGGAAGCAACTTGGCATTTTGGTCATTACCAACCACTCTGTACTCAGAAGGGAAGAAAGAGAGAAGGGACAGCAGGGAATCTGGCACAGCTTCAAATCCACCTCTTCCCACCTCCACATAGGAAAGCCGAAACCACACAATGCTTTGGGGCTCCAGCTCCACTTCCCAGAAGACAGGGCCAGAGCCACACCACTGTGACTCATTGCTTCCTCCTTCCCTCTTCACTTAACAGCTGCTTGGTGCTGGCAAAAGAGCAGCAGAGGAACAAACTATTACCAAAAAGGGAGGTTCCATTAAAAGTTTGAGAACTGCTAATACTCAGTGTGTTAAGCTTACATAAGGATATGCACTGTAGATGTAGGGAAGCTAGCAAGTAAAGCTACACCAGACTGAGAACTCGATGCTTTGTCAAATCTTTACTTTTCCACCACAAGAGGCCTTGGTTTCAAATGCCCATGTAGCTTTTCATAGGTGACCTCTGTGACCAAAATGGAGTGAGGTGGTATAACCACCATAATCATCTGAGCTGACCACTCATGTTATTACAGGTTACAAAACTCCTGGCAAATTCTGCATCAAGTACAATGAACTAAAACGGATCACATCCAAGAAGGCATGGAACCTTGTCTGGGGTTTTTTTGCAGGGGGGAGGTTGTTGGGGTTTTGGGGTAGTTTGTTTTTGTTTTTTGGTTTTTTTAAGTAGTTCCTCATAAAGGGGGCTATAAAGCGTCACCTGATCCCACATAATACAATTTTTCTTTTAACACAGTGCAGATGCATACAGGCTTTCTTATTTTAGCAACTCTTGTTGCAGACTACCATAGGAATCCCACCTTTTTTTTTTTTTAAAGGGGTTATTGCCCCCAACACTTTTAAGAGCCTATGTTTTCAACTTACTGGCTGCAGAAATAATGCTATTTTCCATTAACTAGCAGTATAAACTGGCATCTCCATAAACCACTGGCAACACACTTCCTGTCTCACCAATTTTACTCCTGCCATGCAGGTCTACTTTAGAAAAACCAAAAAATTTTCAAACCAGGTTTCATTAATTATTTTCTCTCCTCTTTTGATACACATGGAAGACCCAAGCTCAGATCTCAAAATTGCAGATGTTCAGTAAGATTTAACTTTGTTACCCTTACATGTTTGGGACATTCACACCAATGGAAATGTAAAATTGGCATTTAAATATGCCTAAGTTTCACTAGTCAACTAACCATATCCTTGATGTCGTTTTTTTTTTTTTTAAGTCGAGACTTCCAGAAAGTGAGATTTAACCATGCTGCTGGCATATGCAGAAGAAAACCAAACAAAACAAAACCTTCCACCTACCTCATTTTCAAGCACGACAATAGAAGAGATGCCTGTCCCTTGAGAAAGGCTTTTAGTTAGGAGTAGCCTATTATCAGGTTAACATGTAAATAAGTGTTCTGCGCCAAAACTACTACTTTAAAAGGGAATCCTGCAACTTTAAAGTGGACAACTTAAGATATTATTAGAACCATGTTCAAATGGTTTATTAAAAAATAAACAAATAATCAATCATCAGCAAGTAGGCAGTCATGGGGAGAGGGCATTTTCCCCAATAAAAAGTCACAGTAACAATAACCAGTATCCACATAATGATCTCTGCGCTCATGTGGCCCACTGAAAGACTGAGGTTTAAGATTTTACAACTTGGATCAAGACAGCTTTCTAGATATACTCTTACTGCTATGAAAATAGTGATGTCCTCCCCTAAACATAAAGCAAAAAAAACCAGAAGTAGAATAAAAAAACCAACCACACACCAGCACTACTTCCACTGGTACTGTTTTGCTGCATTTTTCAGGAAATTAGATAACTGCTTTTGTGCAAAAAATACATTAGTTTGGATAGTACAGTTAAGTGGAATTTTAATCTCAAAACCCCTTCTGCATCAGACTCCCTCCATCTGCTCACTTCAGGTCAGTGACTCTTTCTGCTTTTATTCAAGTAATTAACAACTAGTAATGGACAACATCATTTGAGAAATAACAAGAAGTACCACAATATCGCACAGAATTTTGGACAAAAGGTCAATGGGATTTCAGGTATCAGCAGAACTCTCTATCCCCCCACCAGCTTCTTGCTCTTTGAAACACGAACTTGCCCGAAGGAGAGTTTAAACCCAAACAGACTATTACACAGAGTGACACTGCACTGGCAATGGGAAAACACACACAATACCTATTCCCACAAATACAAGACCTTTCCTCCCGAGCGTATCCCTCCTTTCCCTCTAGAGGGATTATAGCACTTTTTTTTAATCAAGCCTAGTAAACTAAGATACAACTAATGAGGCCTAAACTAAGACTAAACTTTCCAAGTTCTTGTACAGTTACAATACAGCTGATAAATATTTCTCTACTACATTCTAGTTTTTTTATTAAATAGTAAACAGACTTACAAGAAAAAAGTTTAATGTTAAATCTTGTACAAGACACACTTCTGAAGAAATAAGAAGCAAAATAAAAGGGATTAGTCAGCATTCAAACAAAAGCATGTAAGAACACACAAAGGCATGTTTTCAGATTTCATGCCCCTTTGCAACTTAAATTCTTTGTCATCTCTTTCTGCATAACAGGGAAACACTGACATAATGGCTAGAAGTGATATTATGCCATCAACAGTAAATGGTTTTCATCCCCAAGCACAACCAGCTCTACAGCAATATATCTGTGCATTAGGAACAAAAGGTATTAAAAGTAAGAGTAGGTGAAAACTATTACTAGACCAGTTGAGTGATTTATAAAACCTCTTCTTGGCTATCAAGAATTTATCTGGCAGATTACTCATTAGTAAGGAAGAGAACTTCACTTTTTCCTAAGCCTTTAGAGTATCAGTATCTGTTGCTGGATAAAACTGCTGTAAATCCCAATCTTACACAAAACAGTTAACAACTAACATTCTTTGTTTGAGGGGGAAGGGGAGGACAGGGTACCTGCAGCTACTGCATCCTTATGGGCCAGCTGTTCTATAGGTCACATTCTTTTCTATTCAGAATCACCAAAAGTTGTTTCAACCCTACAGAAGAATGTAATACTCAAGCTTCCCACTTTGGCCAAGTTTATTCTTCTTTTAAGACCCAATGAGAATTTGATTTAAATCAGCAAATCCTGCATGCTTTGAACCAGAAAACAGGATCAACACTTCAATATACACCTGCAGAAATGAGCAAAAAAAGCATGGAAGGCGTATTTTATAGAACACTAACAGTATCATGCAAATTCACTAATCCACAGTGGAATTTAATTATTTCTACAGTCTTATCTTTCCTACAGTTACAGTTATTTTAGTATTTTGTTCAAAGTGGATTTAGAAGACTCAAAAATACACTTCTGACAAAAGAACACTTGTCCTTCAAGCTTTGTATTTCAGACAAGCTTTTGTTTCAAGGTTTCTTCCATATATTTTAGTTCTAAAATACCAGGTTGAGCATCTTAGAGAATACAATAACTTCCAAGAAGCCTCAATTAAATTCACTTGTTTTATTCCTCTAGATTCAACACCCATACTTCCTACCCTCACAGTTAAATCTCTCTAATGTTTCCAACCCCATGCTAGAGCACATGATTTTTCTCCATTGTTATCATATCCCTGCAATCGAATGAACCTAGACAAACTTCTTTGGCTATCTGGGACTGTTCGATGCTGTATTTATTGTTCTGTAATGAGGCATAAAGAAAGTTATCTTTGACCAACAAATCAAAGCTGTTCATTGTTTAGACTGTCATGCCTTAGGTTCACATAACTTACTTCAATGTATTTTCTAATGTTTCATATTCAAAGGCATTAACAGCTATAATTCTACCAAAATGAACAAGAGTGGGGATACTCAAACTACACATTTATAGCCATGGGTCATACAGGTAACATCACAGTTACCATAAGCATAAAATGAAGCCTTATTTATATCTGAACCTCAACATTTAAGTTTAGCTTTGAATAACTTCAAAAAATTATTACGGGCTGCCTGCATGCTTCTCTGGATCCCAGCAACTTGGCTGAGGAAAACTCTTGTCAAGCTATGATTAGCATTTAGCAGCTTAAGGGCTAACTGTGCTTGTTGTTTCAACCTTGACAACCAACTGTAAAGACACACCATTACATATAAGCTTCCAAAAGCATTTAACATTTGATTCTGCTGAAAATACAGTTTTACTACATGTTTTGAAAATAAAATCACTTTTTCCTCTTTTAGAAAATCCATGATGATGCCAGACATATGCTTGTTTTCCAAACAACAACTGTTTAAAAGAAAGAGTACTCTTTCTGATGTTCCAGCCAAAAATAACATTCTGTGGTTTAAAGAAATCTGATAGTAGGCAGTTCACTCAGTTGAGTGAAGGGTTTGCATTTCATGTCTTGCATCTACTTCCCTCCATTTTAAGTTTCTTTGGGGATGAATGTGCCAGTGGGGAGGGGTTTTGTTGTGGTTTGTTGGGTTTTGGTTTTTTCACATCTCCAAGCATTTCACTCTCAAAAAAACAAAGAGTAGAGGCATCTGTGGGTTTTACCAGAAATGACATGAAGCAGAAGCTCACCACAATGCACTTCTTTCTTATGGGGAATACTATGATATAAAAGAGAGAGTTTGAAAGGGAAGTAAAAGACAACTTCCGAAGAAATGGATAGGAGAGAGTCTGCAGCAGGAGGAAGCGGAACAGAAAATCAAATGAGGAAGTAGCACATAAAGAACATTAACAGCTTCATCTTAAAATGTAGGACAGGGAGAGAAGGAGATGGATTTGGGGTTTCAGCTGCTGTTATCACAGGCAGCAAAAATACTACCTGCCCACTAAAGGTGGTTTTTTTACTGCTTCCTCACTAGTCTCAGATTAAGAGATAGAACTAGTAATGGAAACATGCAAATTGGACTAGACAATGCATAAGACTACTATTTCTGTACATTTCAGAAAGCCACCATTTTAAGATGAGGGTTCGATCTGCTACAATATTTCACTTAGTCCTTCATTCATTTTACTAGCATGAATTAGTAACTCACAGAAATAGTAACTGGACCAATTTACTAAGTGATATAAAATATTTAGTCAACTTGAAGCATCTAAGAGAACAAAAATTCTGGAATTTTCCCCATCATGAAATTTTAATTACCGGTTCCCATTAGTTTGTGCTAATAGACTTATAAATCCCACTGAACAGAACCATGCCATCACTCTCCAAGATACAGAAATTCCTGAAGGCTGCTACACCTGCTCCAACATCAAGTCAAATAGTTAGACAACAGTTCAGCCAGCTGAGTGACCAAGAATAATATAATCTCCTACATGACAAGCCACAGATCCATGCAAGCTTAGAGACCCTCAGAATTGTTAGTATGGCAACCAGAATAACATTATTGCAAAGCATGTACCTTCTCCAGTAGAATAGCAAATATTTTAGAAAAATAAGGTCAGAATCCTAATGATCCTGTGGTAGTATTTCAGATGCAGCTATTACAGGCTAATAAAAATCCTTAAGATTAAAAATTCAACTGCTTATTAGTCTGCCAACATGGAAGCTTTTCTTGTCATTAGCAGTGCAAACCCAGCACAGAAGTTCAGCAACTACACATGAAGGTTTGTCTTTACAGCATTATTAGCTTGAGCTATAACTAGGTGTTGCTCCTAATCTTATCTACACGCTTGTGTAGAATTAGCCACCCTGAATGAAAGGATGCTTGAAATTTCAAGATAGTCTACAGGAGTATGAGCAGTGTTTGATGACAGAGGCACATGTTCTAATAGCTACATTTCATCTGAGGGCTGGAAGACTATACCCCAGTGCATTCTCAGACACTCCTCTTGAAAGCATTTGTACCTCATCACTTCAACATTGAGGTATTTCACGCTTGCCATGCACAAGCTCTTCTACGCTTTACTTGCTATAAATATAAAGGGATTGCTACAGTGAAGATGTACAAGACCTGTAGGATTTGAAGAATGGGGAGCTTCAAGAGAAGCAAGCTGACTGAGCTGAAGGAGACAGGGTGCTCTCCATCTAGAAAAAACTGAAGCTGCTGAAATGCTACTTCCTGGCTTTTTCTGCAAAAAGAAGGGTGGATAGAAAGCATGTGGCTTGCAGATCTGCTTGTCTAACATAGCCTGGAAAATACCCTTCTCCTACTACACAGTTAGATAACCTGAAACTGTAATCAAACCACTTGTGTAACTGTACCAAGACATCCTCTTTAAATATGACTTAAGGTTAACTGCAGCCCCCCTCCAGCTCCTGAGTTGGCATGCAGAGGTTAGAAAGAATTGCAATATTCAAACAGTGTGCAAAAAAAACAGTAAGACATAGGAGAGTCTTCAAATTCAGCATAAATCAAACGTAGACTTCATTTGAAGTGATGTGTTAACTCTTCCACGTTTGCAGCTGTTTAAGCACTCAAAGCAGCAGCCAAGCTTTAAAAAGAAAAACAGTACTTTCCCAGGAAGTAACTCTACAATAAAGCCGTGCTGATACGAGTTCCAGAGAATTTCAACATTCTGTAGAAAAATCAGCAGCAAGCTCTAACTGCTGTAGAAGAAAGAACTAAAAAGCCACATTTTCACTAAAGCCTCCCCCCTCTAATTTAGAAGTTCAAAATCTTCATTTCTTTATTCACATGTAATGAGGCAGAAGAACTTCTCAAAGAAGCATTTCTAAAGGCTGTTTGAAGATTCAAAATAAAACAAGCTTCCCAGGCCTTGCCTTGTAGCACACTAGTCTCCACAGCTGTGTGTTGCTCTGTTAGGATAAAACCAAGTCCACAGCAGATGAATGGTTTTCCTTGGCATCATGGAATACTGTCCTTTTCCGCTATGGGATTTCAAAACAAACATCAAGAAATCAATTGCAACATTCACTGGAATACTGTTAACATGTTTTGATATATTATACCTGTCACCCATTACATACACAAGCTCTCCAGCTATTACTTGCTATGAGCAAAGTGGTTGCCACTATGACGATGCACAAGAAACCTGGGATCCATCAGCTAAAGAACTAAGGTCTCTGGCTACAAGGAAAGTACATGTCCTAACGCCACTTGATTTTCCAATTCACAGCAATGCAGAAGAGAACCTGTTTACACCTTTACCAACCTCTTTTTATGAACTGAGTTATGGATCCAAGGGTTGCATACTGCTCACTTGCTCTAACAGGCCTCTCCACTCATGTACACAACAGTGACCCAAACACCACTGTCTTTACCTTACAGGACATCAGAAGCACAAAACAGAAGAGACAGGTTAGCCCTTTCTAACCTTCAAAGGAAGGCATTGCAACAAGAACAGCAGTGCTAGGCTGCAAGAAAAAACTACTGGGGAAGAAGGAGTGGGCAACAGCTGCATACATCTTTGATCATGGGTTGCTCTATACAACACCAGGCCTGCTGGCAGCAGATGGGGAATGCCTGTCTCTGAGCAGGAGAAGGAACCTGGCGCAAGAGTTAGCAGGGCTCATTGAAAGAGCTTTAAACTAGATTTGAAGTGGGAAAGGGATAAAATCAGGCTCACTGATTATAAGCCCGGGGGTAGCACACCAGTGTTTGAGGGGAGGTGTGCTGGCAAGGACCTTTGGACTGCCATCTCAGCAGAGATGGGCAATGGAGATCCATGCAGCAGCAAAGATGCAGGGATTGTTGACATGCTAGAAACCAGGGAAGCGCCTGAGATCGGTCACATCGGAGTTAGGGCTGCTTCTCCAAAAAACTCTTCAGAAGGGACAGGCAAGGAAGGAGCAGCAGTGGGGTAGCCCTGTATGTCAAGGAGTGCTTTGATTGTCTAGAGGTTAAAAATGGTGATGATAGGGTTGAGTGTGTATGGGTAAGAATCAGGGGGAAGGCCAACAGGGCAGATATCATGGTAGGAGTCTCTTATAGACCACCCAACCAGGATGAAGAGGCAGACGAAATATTCTGTAAGCAGCTGGGAAAAGTCTCACAATTGCTAGCCCTTGTTTTCGTGGGGGACTTCAACTTACCAGATGCCTGCTGGAAATACAATACGGCAGAGAGGAAACAGTCTCAGAGGTTCCTGGAGTGTGTGGAAGATAACTGCCTGACACAGATGGTGGGTGAGCCAACTAGGGAAGGCACCCCGCTGGACGTGGTATTTGTGAACAGAGAAGGACTTGTGGGGGATGCGATAGTGGGAGACCGTCTTGGGCACAGCCATCATGAAATGATAGAGTTTTCAATTGTCAGAGAAGTAAGGAGGGGGGTCAGCAGAACACCTGCTACTTTGGACTTCTGGACGGCTGACTTTGGCCTATTCAGGAGCCTGGAGAACAGAGTCCCTTGGGAGGCAGTCCTGAAGGGCAAAGGAGTCCAGGAAGGCTGGACACACTTCGAGAAGAAAATCTTAAAGGCACAGAAGCAAGCTGTCCCCGTGTGCCAAAAGACAAGCCAGCAGGGAAGAAGACCAGCCAGGCTGTAGAGAGAGCTTTGGCTTGAACTCAGGAAAAAAAGGAGAGTTTGTGACCTCTGGAAGAAGGGGCAGGCAACTCAGGAGGACTACAAGGATGTTGTGAGGTTTTGCAGGGAGGAAATTAGAAGGGCCAAAGCCCAACTAGAACTTAACCTTGGCCTCTGCCGTAAAAGACAATAAAAAATGTTTCTATAAATGTATTAGTGACAAAAGGAGGGCTAAAGAAAATCCTCATCCTTTAATGGACGTGGGGGGGAAAACACAGGGACAAAGGATGAGGAAAAGGATGAGGTACTTAATGCTTTCTTTGCCTCAGCCTGTAATAGTAAGACCAGTTGTTCTCCAGGTACCCAGCCCCCTGAGCTGGAAGATACAGACAGGGAGCAGAATGAAGCCCCCACAATCCAAGGGGAAATGGTTAGCAACCTGCTACACCACTTAGACACACACACGTCTATGGGACCGGATGGGATCCACCCAAGGGATCCCTGAGGGAGCTGGTGGAAGTGCTCACCAAGCCACTTCCCATCACATACCAGCAGTCCTGGCTGACCAGGGAGGTCCCAGTTGACTGGAGGTTAGCAAATGTGACACCCATCTACAAGATGGGCCACCTACAAGGAGAATCCGGGGAACTACACGCCTGTCAGCCTGATGACCTCAGTGCCAGGTAATATTATGGAGCAGATCATCTCAAGTGCCATCACGTGGCACGTACAGGACAACTAGGTGATAAGGCCCAGTCAGCACGGGTTTATAAAAGGCAGGCCCTCCTTGACTAACCTGATCTCCTTCTATGACAAGATGACCCGCTTAGAGGATGAGGGAAAGGCTCTGGATATAGTCTACCTAGACTTTAGCAAAGCCTTTGACACCATTTCCCACAGAATTCTCCTGGAGAAACTGGCTGCTCATGGCTTGGATGGGTGTACTCTTCGCTGGGTAAAAAACTGGCTGGACAGCTGAGACTCTCCAGAGAGTCGTGGTGAATGGAGTGAAATCCAGTTGGCAGCCGGTCACAAGTGGAGTCCCCCAGGGCTCAGTTTTGGGGCCGGTCTTGCTTAATATATTTATCGATGATCTGGATGAGGGGATAGAGTGCTCCCTCAGCAAGTTTGCAGACGACACCAAGTTGGGAGGGAGTGTTGATCTGCTTGAGGGTAGGAAGGCTCTGCAGAGGGATCTGGACAGGCTGGATCGATGGGCTGAGGCCAATTGGATGAGGTTCAATAAGGCCAAGTGCCGGGTCCTGCACTTGGGTCACAACAACCTCAGGCAACGCTACAGGCTTGGGGACGAGTGGCTGGAAAGCTGCCCAGCAGAAAAGGACCTGGGGGTGTTGATTGACAGCCGGCTGAATATGAGCCAGCAGTGTGCCCAGGTGGCCAAGAAGGCCAACGGCATCCTGGCCTGTATCAGAAACAGTGTGGCCAGCAGGAGTAGGGAAGTGATCGTGCCCCTGTACTCGGCGCTGGTGAGGCCACACTTCGAATCCTGTGTTCAGTTTTGGGCCCCTCACTACAAGAAGGACATTGAGGTGTTGGACTGTGTCCAGAGAAGGGCAACAAAGCTGGTGAGGGGTCTGGAGCACAAGTCTTATGAGGAGCGCCTGAGGGAACTGGGGTTGTTCAGTCTGGAGAAGAGGAGGCTGAGGGCAGACTTTATCACTCTCTACAATTACCTGAAAGGAAGTTGTAGCGAGGTGGGTGCTGGTCTCTTCCTCCAAGTGACATGTGATAGGACAAGAGGAAACGGCCACAAGTTGTGTCAGGGGAAGTTTACACTGGATATTAGGAAAAATTTCTTCACTGAAGGGATTGTCAGACATTGGAACAGGCTGCCCAGGGAGGCGGTTGAGTCACCATACCTGGAGGTATTTAAAAGACATGTCGATGAGGTGCTTCAGGACATGGTTTAGTGGTGGACCTGGCAGTGTTAGGTTTACGGTTGGACTTGATGGTCTTAAAGGTCTTTTCCAACCTAAATGATTCTATGATCTGTAACTGCATACATTAACTATAAATCCTCAAATAAGAGAACACTCAAACCCAGCTGGCCATTACAGTCATCAGCACTGGAACAAATGTCACCCCCAGATTCAATCTGAATCCCAGTCCCTACTAACAGCGCTGTCAATGGTATCTCGCTCTGCAGCAAGTGACATGCAGATAACTGGTTAACCAGTCCATGGAAGAAAGTCCTAATGGTCACATTTTATATAATGTTCTCCACCTATAAATATGGCAGAGCTCCAGTAATTCCCAACTTATTGTCCTCTGCACACAGCCTTAACATTATGTTCTCTTTGCACTGGCAACTAGACTTGAGTAAAACGTTTTTTATGATATTATACATGCTTTTCAGTCTTCACTGATGAGATGCTTTGGTCACTTTTAGTCTCTATGAATATATCAACAATAAAAGGAAGTATTTTTGCACACTGTCTCCTAAACAGTCAGTGAAACTCAAGTCCTCTAAAATACTATTATATTATACCTTTCATGTTATCACAGAATTACAGAATATCCTGAGTTGGAAGAGATCCATGAGGATCATCAAGTCCAACTCCTGACTCCACACAGGGCAACCTAAAAGTTAAACCAGATACCCAAGAGCATTGTCCAAACTCTTCTCGAACCCCAAATGGCTTGGGGCCACAACCACTTCCCCGCGCAGCTTGTTCCAGTGCTTGACCACCACCTCAGTGAAGAACTTTTTCCTAATACCCAGTCTGAACTCCCCCTGATGCAACTTTACGTCAATCCCTTGTGCCCCATCACCAGAGAGAAGAGATCAGCACCTCCCTTTCCGCTCCCCTTCATGAGGAAGTTGTAGACAGCGATGAGGTCACCCCTCAGTATCCTCTTCTCCAAGCTGAACAAACCTAGTATCTTCAGCCGCTCCTCCTAAGTCAGGCCCTCTAGTCCTTTCACCGTCTTTGTTGCCCTCCTTTGGACACACTCTAATATTTTGGTATCATTCTTATATTGTGGAGCCCAAAAACGTTGGTATATTTTATTCCATCAATGACCTCTGCCTTCATAATCTACCAATACATTAAGAATGTTAAACAGGCTTCGTAAATCATGAAGGAAGTACACTAATTTAATCCAGAATACTACTGTATGCTAAGATCCAACTAATTACCCAGCAACCTAAAGTACAAGACACTAAAGAAGAACATAAACAAATATGAGCAGAAGTAGCAAATTACAGCATTCAAAGAAAAATACAACATCAACCCAATTCCTAACAAGGAGATGCAAATGTTCCCTGAATGAGGAATCTCTAACATATTAATGGTAAGACAGTATAGTGTTCAGTATTAAGAGACATACCCCTAAAGGAAAACACATACCCAACAGGAAAACACATGCAGCACTCTATGAGCGTGGCCATCTAAACAGAGCACTTCAGCTCAACAAGATTCAGTAGCCTCTACATCTTACTAGCATAGCCCCAGTTCAAACAGCACCCTGTTTTAATATTTAACTGTTCAGCAAACACCTTAAATATACATAAAATAGTTGCATGTGCTCATAGACAAGCCAGGCACCTGAAAACATGACATTACCTTAAAGACTGAAGGAGGCATTTTCAAGAAAATCTCAAAGAAAAAATGTTAGAAAAGGCTGAATGACAGCGAAGTATTTCAGCATTCTTTACCTAATGAAAAGTATCAAATAGGCTTATATAAAATTTCAAAATTCTGCAAAATTATAATTGCTAGCAGCACTTGCTACAAAGCTGAAGAATTTTATCTACCAATTTCATTTACATCATGCATTAAACAGCATTTTCACTATTTATAATTTAAACTTTCCTTCCCAGTTTTGAAGTTCCATTGGCAAGCAACACAAGGCTGACAGAGGACTTGAGAGTCAACATAATATATATAGAACTCTAAAGCAAGTGCATATTCAGATACCAAAAAACCTGCCCAAAACCATATTAATGCATAGTTACAAAAGCCAAGCAAACCTTAACTATGCTTTTACACCAGCACAGGAGGAAGCATAACCACTGCGTAAGCCTCTAAAAAGCCTGTCTCATTTGAACTTAATGGCGATAAATATTTTTGATCGATGTAAACTTATCTGTGTATACTGCTGTGTAAATGAACAATGCCTGATAGAGTTTTATCCCAAAAAATTATTCTGTAGTTTCTATATTGTGCAGATTTCCACAACAGGGATATGCAATAAAAGCTCATGCCAAAGAAACAGTGAAATAGTTTTGATTAATGAAACTAGAGAGAAAACAAGCCAGCCTGTAATTCTGTGCACAACATTTGAAAATCTCATTTTTTTTCTTGTCCTGAAGAAAAAAACATTTAAGTCAACCTAAAATTCTGGTTTTGACAGACTAATGGAATTTACAACCGCCTTAGCATAGGCTACTTCTATTTATACCAATTATGATGACTGTAAAATATGAACTCTGCACAGATTCAAATTACCATTGATAGCCTACATACTTTATTTATGTCACTTACCAGCATTTTAAAGGTTGCATCATACTCTGAAGACTATTATAAAACCAAAGCATCTACAGAATGCAAGATTAATTCAAAAACTATAGCAAAAATACCTGCATGCCAGCCATGTCCAAGACACTTATTTTAGTTATGTTATTATGTTCACTAATGCTTAGCCAATTCTCTAACTCAGTACTCAGTAGTCTGTGTCAGTTCTTTCCAGTACTTACCAAAACACTCTTGGCAAGGAGGCTTTCAATTATGAATGTTTAGAAGAAAACCTACCCATTAAGTATAATCTGGTTTATAGTATACAAATGATGGGGAAATACTTTGCTCTACTGTTTTTGTTTTAGACTGACATCCGTGTTTAAAACAAACACAAATATCAATCAAGTTCAACCTGAGTAACACTCAATTTTTTCTGCTTTTTAAATATATATTTTAAAATACAAAATATGATTAGCTTAGAGTTGAAGCACGCCTTCGAGTGACACAGGTATAATGAATATTCAAAAAAAAAATATTAAATGAATTTGACATAAAGATGTTCTATGATTAATAGAAACACACATTGTCCCCCATTGCTGTATTGGGCTACCAAATCTCTGTAAGAATAAATAGATGATATTTGTAACCAACAGGTAGGAAGGAGCTCCAAGAATCTTGAAAAAGAGTAACTAAAATTCTGCTAAATGGAGAGGTCTACCAAAAAAAATCCCGAAGACACACAGTGCTTGATTCTAGACACAGAAAACACTGTTAGTTTAACAGCAGAATATTTCAGTGTGTGAAAGGAAAAACTAATTTGCCATGTGTTCAAATTCCGAATGCCTATAAAACCCTAACACAAATAAATTTGGATTTTTTTAAAAAAACAAATCCAACAAATGCTTACCATATTAACAAGCCTTCAAAAAAAATTCTCCAGCTATCTCGCCTGCCAAAAATAAAGAAATCAAACAAGATAAGCTCCTAGTTTACAGCGTAAATGAGCACAAAGATTTCCGTTTTGATCTCCAGATGTTTCTATACACAAATTTCTTAATTTCTTCCCAAATGTTTTGTTTCCTCTTTTGACAGAGGAAAAAGAAATGGCATCTATCAGCAACTAAAAATATTTCAGTTATCAGAGTTCTCAAAAGAGGGGTGAAAACCAACAGTGCTTTTCCAGTTAAAAGAACAGCCCAGTGCAACATTTCAACAGCTTTTACAACAAGCTGGCTTCTGAACAGTTAGATCTAAACAAAAGTAAGTGTGAAGGAAAGTACTCACAGGCTACAGTTGAACAAATAAATCTGATGTAACTTCAGGTTATTTTCATTATTACCTCTAAAGGCAGACTAAGTTCTCAGGAGAGAATGTAAGCACTATAACAGTTCTGTTAGAGCCAAGGCTCAAGATGCCTCAATTTATTTCTTAGTCAAGTCACTGATTTTCTTACATTACACGTATTCTGTATGTGAGTCTTCCATATGGAGAAGTTAATATTCACCCTCTACCTCTTTCTCTATCTGTTCTTTTAAGAGAATAAGCACTTACAATCTGTGACCCGTAGTACTCCTTGTGCAAGGAAGCTTCTGAAGGCAACATATAGTTGTATACTACACTGGAAGACACCTATTTGTAATCTGATCCTATTAACGATCTTCAAATACTGAATGGCTTTAAGATTAGAGAACTAAGACATGAGCCTGATAAAAACAACTTCTCCCCATCAGTACTGTAAATTAGTATCTTTCTGCTATTGAGGTAATTAACAAAACTTAGTATCATAACCCGCTGGACACACATAGCCTCTATGGAGAGGCTTATCTTGAGGGTGCTCACAGGACACGTGCAGGATAACCAAGGGATCAGGCCCAGCCAGCACGGGTTCATGAAAGGCAGGTCCTGCTTGACCAACCTGATCTCCTTCTATGACCAGGTGACCCGCCTAGTGGATGAGGGAAAGGCTGTCAACATTGTCTACCTGGACTTCAGCAAAGCCTTTGACACTGTTCCCCACAGTATTCTCCTGGAGAAGCTGGCGGCCCGTGGTTTAGACAGGTACACTCTTCGCTGGGTAAAAAACTGGCTGGATGGCCGAGCCCAGAGAGTTGTAGTGAATGGGGTGAAATCCAGCTGGCAGCCGGTCACAAGCGGAGTCCCCCAGGGCTCAGTTTTGGGACCGGTCTTGTTTAATGTCTTTATTGATGATCTGGATGAGGGGATAGAGTGCTCCCTCAGTAAGTTTGCAGACGACACCAAGTTGGGAGGGAGTGTTGATCTGCTTGAGGGTAGGAAGGCTCTGCAGAGGGATCTGGACAGGCTGGATCGATGGGCTGAGGCCAACCGGATGAAGTTCAATAAGGCCAAGTGCCGGGTTCTACACTTTGGCCACAACAAC
This sequence comes from Gavia stellata, assembly GCF_030936135.1. Lineage (NCBI taxonomy): Eukaryota > Metazoa > Chordata > Aves > Gaviiformes > Gaviidae > Gavia > Gavia stellata. The sequence goes on along the minus strand of NC_082594.1, from coordinate 22,567,055 downwards.
CCCATGCAACGCTACAGGCTTGGGGACGAGCGGCTGGAAAGCTGCCTGGCGGAAAAGGACCTGGGGGTGTTGATTGACAGCCGGCTGAATATGAGCCAGTAGTGTGCCCAGGTGGCCAAGAAGGCCAACGGCATCCTGGCCTGTATCAGAAACAGTGTGGCCAGCACGAGTAGGGAAGTGATCGTGTCCCTGTACTCGGCGCTGGTGAGGCCACACCTCGAATACTGTGTTCAGTTGTGGGCCCCTCACTACAAGAAAGACATTGAGGTGCTGGAGCGTGTCCAGAGAAGGGCGACGAAGCTGGTGAGGGGTCTGAAGCACAAGTCTGATGAGGAGCGTCTGAGGGAACTGGGGTTGTTCAGCCTGGAGAAGAGGAGGCTGAGGGGAGACCTTATTGCTCTCTACAACTACCTGAAAGGGGGTTGCAGAGAGGTGGGTGTTGGTCTCTTCTCCCAAGTGACTAGTGACAGGACAAGAGGAAATGGCCTCAAGTTGCACCAGGGGAGGTTCAGGCTGGATATTAGGAAAAAGTTCTTTACTAAGAGAGTGGTGAAACACTGGAACAGGCTGCCCAGGGAGGTGGTGGAGTCACCCTCCCTGAAGGTATTCAAGGAGCGTGTAGATATGGCATTGTGCGATGTGGCTTGATGGGCATGGTGCTGTGTGGTGTGGGTGGGTTGTTTTGGTGTGGGTTGTGGTGTGTTTTGTGGTCTGTGGGTGGTTTTGGTTTTTTGTGGGTGTGTGTGGGGTTTTTTTTGTTTTTTTCTTTTTTTTTTTATGGTTGGACTTGATGATCTTACAGGTCTTTTCCAACCTTAGTGATTCTGTGATTCTGTTAGTAACTTATGCTAGTAGTACAATTCACCTGATACACAGCCTGTAGCTCAATATCCTGTGCAAGCAAAAATAAAATAAAAAGTCACAGTAACGCCCACAAGAAGTACAGAAATTTTAACCGGAGCCACACATGAATCAGGAAAATACCAATACATCACCTGCGAATTAAAAAGGCCCAGAAGTGCTGGTATTATACAACCTATATCAGATTCAAGCTCAGTTACAAGACCTTATCAAGTACACACCAACTAAAAACAGACAGGCAAGAGCAGAACTGCAATTAACTGCAACAACATTTCTTGCTCATTCCTCACTAAGAGCAGTCAAGAGAGCTCTGGAAGACAGTGCTATGGGAGGGCTCGAAAGAACAAAGGTTTAACTCCATATATTTATCTTTTTACATCATGAGTCCTCCATGCAGTTCTCAAGGCTCTTTCCCATTCCAATTACTACAAATTACACCCAGATGTAACTGTCCATGCAGGAAGTTTAATCAAAAAGGGAAGACTTGCAAAAGCATGAAAGCTAATTCGCTGTCCAGGTGACTCTGATATAGCGACTTAAACACTCAGCTACCATCAGTTCTTCTGGAAGTCTTCACCAAAGTATCTGCTTCAGTTTGGCTTTTAGAAATCCTGTCCTGCTCATTACTGTATACAAGAAACTTCAAAATATTATTCCCAGCATCTGTCACACAAAGGCTTTTTTCCCCTCTTTCCTCCATACAGGAATATTGCCTACAGACACTGTTATTCTTGTTTCAGAGAAATATATGGCATGTACCTTCTCGCTGAAGAATAAAGTAAATAAACCTGAGCTAAAGTAGTCACACCAAAAAGCAGCTGGTCTGTAAGAAGTTTATATTACTACTCCTAAAATCATAATCCTTTGAGACATGTTGTACAGACAAAGCATATACTGAAAAACAAAGCAGGTTTATGCTGCTATTAACTATGAAATGTCATATGTGTTGTACCATATAAATCAAACCTGAAGCCTCAATAACTTACTCCTGCTATGAAAGTGCCTTTTTAAAGCACAAGCAATTCTATTTCTGACGTATAAAGTCATCTTTTATTACTTCCATGGACAAATAGGACAATTAGCAAAGACCATACAATTTCAGTAATTATTGTGTTTAATCAAGACTATTGCTTCAGTATCTATCTGACTAAAAAAGGTTTTCTATTTTTTCTTTATTTGAAGAAAATAGCTGTGGAAAAGGAGAAGAAAGAGTCTGGGTTAATTATGTATTATTTAATGTACAACAAAATCTTGTGTTCACCACCTAATAACTATATTCACACTGCCGCTAGCAATACAAACACAAAACTAATCCTCCAGCAAGCAGTAAGAAAAGTTTGCTTTGCACACTCATCCCCAAAATTCAGCTGGAAATAAATCGAGCTTCCGCATTGCCCAAGGGGAACATGGTCTGGTCCTAGGCTCAACTGAAGAGCTGCAGATAAAACATCCTTCTTACAGGACTTACTGAAAGCCACGTTCTAAGTAAGAATGACTTACGGTCTTTATTTTAGTGTAGGCAGATAACTGTCCTTCCATCTTAGTGTATTTTCTTCTGATGAGAACTTAAAGGCAAAAGTAAGCTATAACTGCACGTAACACCTAACAAAGCTCAGTTCCATGGCTCAAATATGGGGTTTAATCTTGAATCTTTAAGTCTGGAAGCATTATAACTTGTAACTTTAATCTAACAGGTTTCCAGCTTGGGTATTAGTCTACATAATTATTCCACATTATGTCAACCTCCATATATTAGAGGTCACACAACTTCGCATCTGAGCTACAAATCACTGTAGGGTGGAAGAGCATGCTGGAGAATAAGAACAGCAGCCTTATTCCATTACTTCATTCCCTTCTTCAAGCACACACGCTATTAACTACTATGGAAAATACTGTATCAGGCGAAGTCAAAACAACAATCTGTCTCGTATAAACATAATACATTCTGATTCCCTAAGTAAAGCTTTAAAAAGTTTAAAAAAAAAACCCATCTTGCATGATACGCAAGACAAAACAACCTCCTCCTTCTCACCCTCAGATTTCAAGTCTCTTGAAGTTCCTGGCTGCCTTCATAATTTGTCCCCATCTTTTTCCAATAGGAATACTTTCCCCTCATACCCTATAGTTTACAAAAGAAGCACAAAGAACCACAGCTACACAGCTTTTTCCTATTCCTGCACAAACAGCACACAAACTAAACCATTTGTGCTTTGAAGTATTTTCTATCAAGGAATCTCACAACTGCATCCAATAACGCATCTCCCAAGTACTGGCCCCACTTCACAGACTGTTGCTCAGCCTAAAACTATCAGCCCTTCTCCTGTTAGTTATCTGCAGCGATTACTGAACTGTATCGGAAATGAGAAGGAAGAGAATAAATAAACCATTTCTTAACCGCTTTTTGGATAGTGTCAGACATTCAGCAGTTGCAATAAATCCCTGTCTTCACATGCCTGCACTCACTCAAGACTCCCAGCTTCTTCTCGGCGACATATTCACTTAAGAAATAAGTGGAAAAAACAATTAATCTGAAAAAAACACGAGCAAAAAAAAAAAAAAAACAGGTTTTAAAAGTTCCTGAGCTGCCAGGGACTCCCAGCGCCCTTCAAAGCCAAAGACGATTATTCTTAAGTACTTGAAGACCGCTGGACATCAGACGAGACTTGCCGGTGAGACGCCGCGGTGCTGGCGCGGGGGCCACTCGTGGGGGAAACGCGAGTGGGGAAGAGGTCCCCGAACTTGCGGTTCTCGGGGCTGGGCGCCGTGTTGCCCGCAGCCCGGTCGGACCGGGTCCCCCACGCAGGGGGGGCTCCGCAACCCCCACCCGAGACCGAAAGGGGGAGGAGGAATGCGCCCCGCGGCTCTGGGGACGGGCGAGGGACCGAGGCCGGCAGGAGGTGCAGAAACAAAGCCCCCCCCGCGCGGCTGAGGCGGGAGGGGCCCCCGGGCCGGAGGAGAGCGAGCGGCCCCAGCGCGACCCGCCGTTGCCCTCATCGCGGCTGTGAGGAGAAATGCGCCGCCGCCGCGCTGAGGGGGCTCCCACACAGCAACGGCGGGATTAGCCCCGCGGGCGGCGAGAGACCGTTAAAAAGCGGCTGCTCCCCCTGAGCGCCCATCCCGGCAGCCGCCAGGCTCCCGGGGGGGGGGAACCGACCCCCTGCGCGCCGCCGCCCACCCTCCGCCGCGGCTGAGAGAGGCAGGAGCACGGCCCCGCACCCACCTGGCGCCGCGCTCCGTCCCATCTCGCGCCGCCGCCGCTCGACCGCTCCAGCCGCCGCCGACCGCCTTCGCGGGCTAAGCCTCCGCGCTCCCCACCACCACCCCGCCCCTTCAGCCCCAGGCTCCGCCCCCTCGCCTCCCTTTTGGCCCGTGCCGAGAGGGGCGGGGCAAAGCGCACCAATGGGAGCCTGGGCTTCGCCGCACACATTGCTGATCGGCGTGAAAAGCATCCAATGAAAACGCCAAGAGGGCGAGGGGCGCTGTCAATCATCGGCCCCTACCTGGGGTTCGCAAGAGGCCGGGCGCGGGGGGGAGGGGAGTTTCCTCCCGCTGACCAGCGCGGCTGTCCCCTCTTCTCCCCGCCGCTGCCGCCGCCCTGGGCCTCGCTCCCGCCTCTCGGTGCGGCCGCTGAGCTCCCGGGGGGTGGAGGCTGCTCTGGGCCTCACGCCACCCGGCCGCCGCGGGGCCGTCTCCCCGCAACATCTCTGTGCCCCTCAGGAGCAGCCGCCTCTTCTCCCGGCGCCACATCGGCGCCTTCCCCAACCGGCCCCACTCCCTGCCCTACCGCGGGACCGGCCTCACCCCCGCTCCCCAAGAGGCGGCTCAGCAGCCCGACTCCGGTGCCGGCTCCGGAGCAGGGACCCCCCTTCCCTCAGGGCTGCTCTCCCCTCTCACGCAGGGCGGGGGCGCGGGCTGCCTCGGCCCTGTCACACCGCTCTCTCCCCCGCCCCTCACCGGCCGCCCCTGCCACACCCAGCGCCCCGGCTGCAGGGCCCCATGCGCCCTCCCTCGCAGCGACGAGGGCTCTCTTGCGACCCCCCCACCATCTTCGTTGCTCATGGGGCCTGTGCTGTCGCCCTCCCACCTCCTCGGCCCCTTTTCCGCCTGCCCGAGGCCTCTCTCCTCATTCCTGACTGCCACAGGCACCCACCACCGCCGCCCCTGCCCTTTGCCTGCCCTTGCGACCCAGTTCCTACTGAATCCAACTTCTGGGCATCTGGGCCCCAGGGAGATTCACGCTGGCGGGGTCGGTGGGACTTGCTTGTGGGACAGCGGCGGGGGGCTGGCAGGCGGCGGGGGCCTTTGCCCCGCTGGGCAGGGTGCATTGTGAGGGCTGCAGCTGCTGACCCAGCCCAAACAATGTGCCCTTTCCTGCTTTGCTCGAGATTTTGTCCTTTGTGGTTATCCCTATAACGGCGGCTTTTGTTGCTTGCTGCAAAGCCTTTAGAAAAAATAAGTCGGACTTTATCATGTGAATGAGATTGTGCAGGGGGTGGAGGGGTAGAACAAGCACCAAACGAACTTTAATGGCCCAGGGCACTTCAATAAATAATCACAGCTGAAAGAAGAGGTTATTGAACACCGTCTCGAGTCAATCATCTTTGGCAACTGGAAGTTTACTGAACTCAAACCCAATTGTACCCCTGGCTTCAGCTATCCACGCTTTGCCTCACGGCAAAGAGACGGGCTCAACAAGCACCTCCTTTTCACAAAAAATACTGCTATTAATTTGAGAAAAATTATTTGTATTTAAGATACCAATATCGGTCATGGTAAGAAGCAGCAGCTGAGAACCACTGCTGTAATCACTCAGGGTTACATGCAGAAAGCAGCAAGCCAGCTTTGAAGTGCAGATGGTGACAGTTTTATGATCGCTAGCAAAGCAAACAGAAAAGAAGTCATTAAGTAACGTAACCCTAAAAGAAGGAAGCAGCAGTCTTTTTACTCAGCATAAGGACTCGCTAAGACAAAAATTGTAAGAGGAAAATAGTCTCTAGGTTTTCAGAAAAAGTTGTTCTCTATTCAAGAGGAGAGTATTTTCCCTGAAACACATACGCAGCAAGAAAGAGGAAACTCTTCAGAGACTGTAAAATAAAACGGAGGAAAAATGACCTGGCATTGTTAAAACACAGCTGCATTCGTGCTCATTCAGTGATGGTTTTTTAATGCTGAAAATGGGATCCTGAGGTTTGAAAAATACTAATTTCAAACAGACCTATCACTACCAGTAATTTTTTTCTGCTCCATCAATACAATACCCTGTGTGATGCAAGGTATTAATGAATATTTATTTTGTTCCAGCTGCTTTCCAGGCTCTTTGGATTCCTTCTCAGCTGTCATTTTTCTCGTCTGTATCCATGACATTTTTAATGCTATTTTTAATAGTATCTACATCCTGTAAAAAAGGAACTCAGGCAGAGCTTTATTACTGCTGTTTTGACCTTGCCTTAGAATTTGAAAATAAAGCAATCTGCCAAACCATTTGCATTTAATCCGTACTGAGTTTTCATTAAGAGACAAAAAAAAAGGTGGTTAAATTATCTGCAAGGAATAATTGAATCAGCTTTTGTCCGAACTATTATTATTTTTAAGTGAAATCATGCTTCAGAAAAGTCCTCTGAAGGCAGTAGATACAGGTTTGGCCTGACACACCAAGAGATGTCCAGGATTGATCTTTCTCCTATTAATTTCACTTGAAGGCAGAATCAGCCTTCAGAGGGTAATGAAAAGAGGGGTTTATTGGAGACTGAAGCCAAGATGAGTTAGCAGAAGTGAGCATGACATTTTCTTAGTATCTGCTTATACCATCACTGGCTTAGATCAAATTTATAAGGACCTCCTTTTCTTGATTAGTTAATTTCACACCAAAAAAATTTACAGCATAAGAAGAAACAGTATTTTGAAAGTCTGTTCTACTTCTTGTTGCTTCCTGCTGAAGAGCATATTTCATGATATGGAAATCTTTTTGTCTTTCAGGAAACAAAAAATTGCTGAATAATGTTAAAATAAATAGTGTTACGCAAATGATTTACAACGCCACCAATAATCATTACAGCATCTCTGATTATTAATGGGACATTGATGGGCCCCTGAAGAGTTTCTTGCTGAATCAGCTTTTGAAATAAATTGCTTTCCCTCCAGCGGCAGACGCACCCCAGAGAAAGGGGAACCGTGTCTTGACTGAGTAATTGATTTAGGACAGCTAGCGGATACACGCAATGCACAACATAAGATGCTTTATGAATTACTACGTCTCTGTTAATGGAGCTTTTTTCCCACTAACGCAAAACTATTTAGCCTTGATAAGTCTGCATACATATATCTCATACTCTTCATATTTTCAATATTATTGATATTTCCATACTATTCATATTTTTCAGGAATATTTTCCTGAGACTATTAACTATTTTGCTCTTTTTTTGTTGTTTTCCTTTTAATATCCCTGGATCACTGGAATACTGAAAGAAGTTACGACCACAAGCATGTCGCTTCTGAGAAGTACCTCTGTTCCCTCGTGGATCTTCGTGCTATGAGTCTCCCTACAGTGTAAGAATTAGTATTTTGTTATCTTGGGAGTCAGATACAGGAGATCAGGGCACCTAGATTTCCTTCTTTGTTTTGCAGTCAGGATATCATGCTTTGCATAAGCATTTGTCCTGTACCTTTGAAAGCAACGTATTTACCCTCCCTGGAGGAAACTGTAAGGATTAAGTAATTGGGCTTGCACTTAAAGCAAGGTTTATGGTTTATGGTTGGACTTGATGATCTTAAGGGTCTTTCCAACCTAAATGATTCTGTGATTCTGTGACTAGCAAAGTATATGAAACCAAGATGCAAGTAGATCCTCAAAGGAAACATTCAATAGAAGTTCAAAGAGGCACTGTGTCATCAATCTTGAGAAAAAACTGCAGGCAAACAAGAACAAAAGGAAGCCTAATAAGTTTTCGAGACAGCTACTTTCATCATCTAAACAAGAGTTGTAATTCTGCCAATTAATAGTAAGGTCCATTAACTGTAAGTCATAAAAACTATTTGCTATGCAAAGCACTCATTTTTCTTTGCTGGCTCTGACACTTTGGTAGGGCAGTGTAGTAGGTAGTAGGATATTCTATAAAGCAGGGACTGGTGATCTACAGCGGGAGTGGACATAGTCTCTTAATGATTTTACAGCATCGACAGTTGAACAAGCTCCCTTTTTAAAAATAAACACATGAAAGACATGATTCCAAGTTCCTGGGGAGGTTAAAAATGATATACAGATAGCTGTAATTAGTAATAGACTGTTGATTTAGCAGCTGTACAATGCAGGGCGCAGCTAGAACTTATGGGATGGAGCTGAGAAACAAGAACCACAGCGTGAATATCTAGTCTGAAAGAAGAGAAGGGAACGTCAGCTCACACGGTTAGTTGGGGTTCTGCAAACAGGACTGTGTGAAATGTTTCAAAGTGTGCTGTACCAAACACTTTTCCATCAGCTAAAAATGAGTTAAATCTTATTCCTCCTGGCTGGATTCATTATAGACGTATGCTTTTTACAGACCCGGAAGTCCTTTCCTAAACTTCTGTGCCTTGTTGTATTATGACCACTGATCATAACAGAAGTATAATGTCAAGGGGGGAAAAAATCTCTTACTAGGTAAAAATAGGCTCTCCTGCATAAAAATAAAAGGATAAGCAATAGCAACATGTTGCTCAGTGCCACAGGATTTATTCACCTGGGAAGTCCCTAGCTGTTTTCTCACTCTACTGAGCCCATAAATAGACATGGATATTGAAAGATTCATGGTAAGTATCTTTGATTGCTCCCAGCCTCATGTCCAATAGTTATAGGTAGCCTCACTCCATCTGATTTGTCTGTCTCTCTTGTAGTATCATGGGTAAAGTTTACCAACACGGACTGCAATTATCTACTTCCCACTGACTTCCAGCAAGATGTTATCATCTATCTCCCATATATGCCTTTAGAAATCTCTCTTCTCATCTACAGAAGCACACAAAAGAGTCAGTGCATCAGTCAGCGTTATACTCCACTAACATCTTAGACGTTGGGAAAGTTAGGGGGACAGTTAGACACAACCAGAGCATGAAGATAAGCTACCTGACTATCATCATGTGGCTTCGGCTTATATTTGAACCCCTATGATTTGCCTTAGATATGAAAATGCTTGGAATGACACATGGATGTGCAAAACTTCAGACCCAGACCCAACCTTGTTGAAGATCGTGGAATGTCCCAGCAGCGTCCCACCTTGTTGAGTTTGCTACAGCCTAGGGTGTAAGGCAGACTAAGGGAAGAGTAATGAAGGAGATGGTTGTGTTGAAAGGGTTAGTTATGTTAAATGATTTCCCATCTTTTTTATTCAACTATAAAAATCATAGTGGTTGCCAATAAAAAAATATGCTCCTGGAATTGTTAGGAGGCATATTACATAGCAAACAAACATGGAGAGTACAGTCAAAAACGAATAAAAATATTTAAAAAGAGAAAGATTAAATAGCATCCCAGTCTTTCAGCCGTACAAGTGTGCATAACTCATCAGAATAAAACTGTCATGGGAACATCTTAATTAGTGACCTCAGTGTCTGCCTCACAGGAATCAACTTCTCTATATGCCCAGCCATTTATAAGCCTGCTCTTAGATTGTGGTCTTTTTATGGCAGGAACCAAATGTGTGTATAAGTTCGCACAACAAGGATAAAATGCTTCTGAACTTTCCCTGGCCTGATGTACGAAGCCTCTTAGGAGTCCTGTGACAAGTGAATGGTTTTATACACTGTTGTAGCCTGTTATATGGCAGGGGAGTGACACAAGGCCAGTGAGACTGTCTCCTTTCCTCCCAGTGCCTTGCTAAGGAGCACATTTTCCAGTTGGGGTGCCCCTCTCCAACTCCCTGACCCCAGCTTCCAGACACAGCTGGATCAAAAGTTAGGCTTACCCAGTGGACTTGGCATCTGTTGTCTGAGAGAGGATGAAGCTGAGATGTAAATGATTGAGGTATGGAGGTAAAGGTAGGGAGCACCAAAAGAAAATCAAATGTATGGATCTCATATAGTTTGGATGAAACGAGACAGATTTTTATTGAGACCACCCTTCAAAAATATATATAAATTAACTGCAAATAGAAAAGTTCACACTAAAATTAAATAGGGAAGGTAGTGATATAGACATAGAAAATGGGCAAAAATTACATCAAGAGATCTCTTAATCCACCCTCCTGTGCCAAGGCTGGATAAATGAGAGGTATATGATTATGGGCTGACATATGCTTGATTGTTTTAAGGTATTTAATCTAAAGAATAGAATTCCACAATTTCCTCCTGCATTCTTGCCTAGTGTTTATTGTCAGAAAGTTTTTACTGATATCTGATGTAACCCTTCCATGATGTAATTTTAGCACATTCTTTTCTTGTGCTATCTGTAATGGACGTGTAGAACAGATGACAACCTGTGATTGTTTGAAGGCTTCTCATGTCTCTCCAGACATTCATTCAATAAATTAAACCCCTAGCTCTTTCAGTCTTGCCTCATAGGACATGTTTTCTAATTCCCTGGTCATTTTTCTTTCTTTCTTTCTTTCTTTTGGATTGCCTCCACATTTGCTGAAGTTCATTGCACAGAACTAGACACGCAGCACTTAATAGCAATGCCCTATGTTTGCTTTTACTGTAATAGTATGACATTGTTGATACATATTCCACTTGTGAGTCACTGTAACCTTAACAACTTTTTCAGCAAAACTTCTGCCTAGTCAGCTGTTTCCCATTCTGTGTTAATGTAGTTGATTTTTCCAGATTAAGTGCAGACCTTGCAATCTCCTTTTTGAAGTTCATCCTGGTTTTTTTTGACCAGCTGTCCCATGTGTCAGGATCATTTTGATTGCTACTCCACCAGGTTTGTGGTATCTGCAGATGTGCTAAACATACTTTCTACTTCATCATCCAGTTCACTGAAGTAAATGCAAAACATTACCAAACTCAGGACACATCCCTGGAGAATCTCAGCCAACAGTTTTCCATTGTAAGAGTGAAACTTTGATAACTATTCTCTGATTTCTGCTTTCCAAACAATCTTCTCCATCTTCTTAAAAGAATGCCATTCAGACGTGTCACATAGCAATGTAAGAAACCTCTATCTATACCAACATTTTCCAGGGAGCTGGAGTCAAACATTTCCTTAACATTCATGTTTATATTAAAGTTGATTACTCATCTCTTGTATGTAGTATAGAACACTTATATTTGCACAAGAGATGCAAAATGATGTTTCAGAATTGTCAGTGAAAGCTGGGCATTTTGGACGCCAGGCAGGCAAAAATTGGATTTTCACTTGTATAAGGTCCTTAGATTTTGAGCATCAGTGAGTAACTTATATTTGAGTGTTTGCTTGCATGACTGAGGGTCAACATCGCTTTTACACAGATTGGAAGGCCTCCTTCCATCTGTAATGCTCCAAATTATCACTTCCTTATGCTTCCCCAGTATCCCTCAGTAATGTATCTGGCAGTATTGCATTCATTCAATATATTAGCCTAAAGTCGAGCAATGAGTTAGTTGACATTACAAAATTTTGCCTAGACTTTATCAGGAGTACGATATTATCACTGTAAAGACTGGCTAGTAATATCTGGTATTAGAGAGAGGAACTTTAGCTGACTTCAGGGGGCTTCCATACCCACCCTACCCTCTCAAAAAGCTGTATTGCTCTAAATACATTTTTCCAACATAAGCTCTCCAAAGGTTTCCTTCTTTGGCAGCTCCAGTCACTGTAGACTGAGCTCCTCTTTTGAGCAGCCCTCTGGTGAAAGAAGATGCCTTGAATAAGGCATGAATGAAGACCAAGATTAAAAGCAAAGTTATTTCCTGCTTCAGAAGTAATAGTGATTGTGGCTTGATCAAAAAAGCCACTAGATACTAATTTTGAAAAATAATGAGAGCGAAAGTTAGATCTTCATCAAAGTATTAAAATAGTTAAAATACTGTCAGTTCGAAAGACCAGCTTTCTAAAAATAAAGAGATGAGATGGGTATTTGAAAACCAACCAACTTTTTTACAAGGCAAAACTTTATGCATAATTAATATGTCACTGGGGAATTTTTCAGCAAATAAATATAAAGCTAAACTGTTTAATTATCAAGATAATTTCAGCAACTTATTACTGCTTTGTGTGGTAGGATAGACTTCCCCAGTTGTCTGGAATGTTACTCAAATTAGCTAAAGTTGAGATCGAGCTGATAGTTTAAAATGTAGAGCTTGAAAACAGGAAAAAAGGTCTTATTGTCACAGACATGCTTTTAATCTTGAAAATCACAATTCTTTCTTTGTAATGAAATTTGGAAGTGCTATATTTATTGGATTTGCTTTGTGAAGCGTATTCTTTAATTGTCCTTAACAACATAGCTTCGGCATGTGAATTCTCAAGCTTTTATTCTGCTTTCTGGCTGAAGCTAATACTATTTAGCTGTGTTTTACAATCAAAAGCAAGGGAAATCATGCTCTTCCTCAAAATACAATGCACATTTCATTATGCAAAGTTGAAGAGCAATCACCATGTTAGGTCTCCATCTTGCACGTTATATCCTAAGCCTCCAATTACACTTGTGTACCCACAAAGCATGAAGCATGAGTCTCTTCAGATATCGGTCATGAGTTCAGTCCTGCTGACTGCAAAGCTCCCTGGCCCTTGCGGTATCATAGGACCTTTTGGCTGAGCTATGTGGGGGTTTAAAAGTTCCACCTGTACTTTCTGGGTCAGCACGCTCACTTCTTTGCAGGATTAAATCTTATATTAAAAGAGCATGAAAAGTGTCATTTTCAGTGGGTCTTAACTCTGCCTGAAAGCTGCATGGATGCCTACAGTCTCCATTCTCATATACAATTCATATAGAGTTGCCCCAATGCACAAGCAAATCTTATCCATGTGCATGTGAACTGGAATAGGCAAGATACATTGCACTGCACTGTGAGCGCTCGGTGTGTCAAAAGGAACAGGAGTGCAAATTCCCAACGGTAATTAAGCCTTGCTGGGAAATCGAGCATGTGTCATATAGAATAGGCTGTCTCTTCTGTTTTCCTTCACTCCCTCCCCCCCTCAGCCCCATTTTGCGTAGAAAGAAATCAAAATACAGAATGAGGGGGAGATTGTAAGTAAATCTTAACAGCAGCTTTTCAGTTGCAGGAAAATCTGTTGTTTGGATGACAGTATTAGATGAGGAATTCTTAACTGATACAGGAGAGAAAGAAAAGCAACCACAGCAAGACAGAACAAAAACCTGTCAGAATAAAGAAACCTTAGTGAACCCACAGAAAGGGCGAATGGGAAGCTCTATGAGAGAAAGAGAGTGGTAGAGCACGTATGCAATGCAGATGCTCAGGGAGGTAAGGCAAAAGGGAGAAATAGAGACTATTTGCTCATTCGGTTTTAGCTGGAATGGGAGATGGCTGTCTTTCCTACCATACATCAAACTGAGCTCTGGAACTGTGGAACAAAAACAGTTCAATACAGACTGTCTGCGACTATGTCTTTTTGATTCTCCTTTTTCAACCAATGCCTCATGGGAAACCTCCCCCCCCCCCCCAAAAAAAAAAAAAGTCAGTTTAGAAACAACTGTCATTACGTAGCATATTTTCCTCATTATAAGGCACTTAAAGAACAAGAAAAAGCCATCTGCTGTAACTTGGCTGCACTTTCCATTTTAGATTAATCCACATTTCTGGCTTTTTCATCATCTTTCCTAATTAAATCCTTCTCCAAAACAAATTTAGATGGGTTTACAATTTTTATTTAAACCTCCTTATTCAATTCCAGTCCTTTTGGCAGCGTATCTGACAAAATCATCATATCTTACATGAAATATTTCTGCCTGAACTTTGTCCACATAACTGATTTTCCATTTGCAGATTGATCTCTGGGGAAAAGGACTGCAAACTTCCATGTGACTAACAGCCCCAGCTTTGTGCTGGATGCTGAAGTGTAATGGCATCATAGCATACCTTGAATTTTAAATACTTCTTTATTCGGAGTCCTTGCGTGGAGCTTTCTGTTCGGTTCCACTTTACATTTCTAGGAGGCTGCTAGAAGAAGCTGTTGTATTGTGCTTTGTACAGTCAGAGAATTGCACCCTGTCCTGTCTCCTGGGGAGAGATTTGATTTTTGTTTTGCCTAGTTCTATCTATTATGCCTTAATCTAATACAAAAGTATCTGTGTGGAGAGCAGAATGATGGGAAATGCTTGCCCCGGAGTTCTAACACTGTCTCTCCTATTTCAGTCTTGTTAATGAACAGCAAAACAAACCAACAAGCTGACAAGTCTGAGCTTCCCTTAGCTATCACAGCAGGCACATGGAATGGCTTCTCCCAGGCATACTGATCGCTTTTACCACATTTATAGTACTCTAATAAATGCTTCTTGGAGCCGCTCCAGGCAATTGTAATTAATTCTCAGTGGGATGCTCACAGTGGTCACCCCGGATCAGAAAGGTCAGGACTTTGTCTGTGCCTTTACAACATCAGTAAAAATTAAATACCCACTTTCCCCAAAGGTCATCACAAGCCGAATGCCTGAAACGATCAATCTCAATCAGTTTCCCATTCCCTGCTGTTTCTCATTATTTCTGCAGTTATCCTAAAAATTAAAAGTAAATACCTAAACAAATCAAAACAGAAGCTGCTTTCAGTGTTGATCTAATCCTCTGCCCTATGCAAGCAACTGATGAAGATATAAACAGGAAAAGTGAGAGACCCCCCCGGGCACGTGGAGAGCCATTCACCTATGGGGACTCTGGCTTTAATTAATCTCCCTGCCTTCTTAGGGTGGCTAAAACAGGAAAATCCAGGCTGGCAAACATCTGTTGCACGGCGCACGCAGCAGTAATTCAAGGTACAAGCCTGCGTAACCTGAAGGAAAACGCCACCCCTGCTGACGACTCAGCCCGGCGTGGGCGCGGTGCGAGGGGCGCCGCCGCCGCTCAGCACCATGGACAGGGCGCGGCGCGGCCCCGCCAGCCCCGCCGCCGCCGCGGGCCCGCCCCGCCGCCCGCCCGGGCTCCGCGCCCTCCGCTGGGGCGGAGGCACCCCGGGAGGGGGGTTGGAGCCCCGCACGGCGGCCCCTCGGAGGCTGCCTCCCCCGGCCCCGCGGAGCCCCGCGGGCCTGGCCGCCCGCTCCCAGCCCTGGGCGCGCAGACCCGCCGGGCAGCCGGCCGGGAGGGGCAGCAGGCTTGGCGACACATGTCGTTATTTACCGCATGCGTTTTATAGCCAGGGTTCCGCTTTACCTTCCGTAAGTTGTCATGCCCTTTGAAAAGGGCAATGTGAAATTGGTTGTGAGTCTTCTTTCTGTTGTTTTTCCTTTCTTTTTTTTTAACGCTGCATATCTTGGAGCCTGGCAGTTTTGCAAAGGAGAAGGAGGGAGGAGACCTCAACAGGAGGAAAGCACAAAAATAAGGAAGAGAAATACAGCAGTGTGCACCCTGCCAAGAGAGTAAGCATCAGCCAAAGTCATGCACAAAATGAAACTGGTTCTGGACCGTTCTAACCTCTCAGTTATTCAAAGCTATGGTCTTCCTAAGGGAGAGAACATTAGTCAAATTTTTCTCAGTGACACTGGTGTAAATCCATGTGCCTCTTTCAATATCACTGGTTTCTCTTTCCAGGGTCAGAGAGGTCAAATTTGACCCTGATGATTTTATAAAAACTTTTAAATTTTACAGCAAAATTTTTCCCGCTTCTTCTACTATATTGTTCCTTTATCTGACAAATATTTGTTTCTTTCAGTGGCCTGGTGGAAATCCTGAACATGATATCACTTCTTTCAGAAAACATGTAATTTTGCTTGTAAATGTCAAGTCTCATTGTTCAGCATGGGAAGTGCCAGCCTCAGGGCCAAAGCAGTCAGGTTGGCTTAAACAAGTGCAAGAAACAGTCTCCAAAGACTATCAGACACTGGGTGTCATTACGCTGCTAATTTCCCTTGGGACACTCTCCGTCTCTGCTCATAGGCTTCTCACAAATCCGTCCAAAGTCTTCGTCTCAGCCGCACTCTCCTTACATCAATCTCTGCTTTCCTCTCCTCCACCCTATCCTCACTTGTGTGCATCATCTCTCTCCCTCTGTTCTTCTGTTTAGTCATTGTGCACCCCCCTTAAACCAGCCAAAGAACAGAAAATGTTCAAGCCTCACTGCCTTTTCCTCACTGCCCCACTTCCCTCAAAAAGCCAGGGAGCCAAACTAAGGTGGATACCATCACAACCTACACGATGTTTTCAGGGGTATCTCTCTTATATTTTACTTACCTTGACTGCAACTCATTGGACGGGCAAACTGTGAAGAGTACAATCTCAGTGGATCTTTGGCTGCTGCTGGAGTACAAATGAAGAAATTATCTGTCTTCAACTTGTACACAAGATAATGTCATTCTCCATCAAATAGTACTTTTGTAAGAGATGAAGACAGATGATGGACTCTGGCTGGTGTTTATTATATGAAGTGCAACATCTTCTATGATGCACCCATCCTGCTCTGCTCTATCTATCTATCAATTCCCATCACATAATTAAATCGTGAACTCTGAAAGGGAAAGCCATCTTTCTTTTCAAGTACTGATCAGCATCTAGCCCACCAGGGCTCTGAGCCCTTATTAGACCTCTTGTAATACTGCAATGCAAATAGTAAGGGAGCTGCATCTGCCTGCTCACTAGCCCCAAGACTCCACACTTGCCTAATGCAGGGGATCGTATATATCCAATAACACAATAGCTGGAGTGACAGATCATTACAGTGCTATTGTGCCAGAAGTGTTGTTATGAGTATAAAGGATTGAGCCGGTTATTAATCATTTCAAAGCATTTTACACGGGCACAAACATAAATCACAGCACTCCATCCAGTTGGGTAATTACTTTCTGCCACAATAAATTCCTTCTAAAATTTCTACCAATAACAGTATTTTTCACTTCCAGTCCTAAACTTTGTGCTTTGTTGCTTTACACCGCTAAATAGCTGATGTATTTCTCTTCTGAGGTGATCAATGACCTTCTGTGGAAATTCAGATGGACACAGAGCTGCATTATATTTTTTATGTAGCCATCAGAGAACTCTATAAAGCCCTTTCTTCATATTAAATTATGTATAGATGCACAATTTTCTTACTCTAAAGAAAATGCATTAATGGCATTTAGCTCTTTAGGCAGCTTTTTTGAATGCCACAATAGTAAACATTGAGTCCTAAATCATATTTATCCCATGATGTCATCAAATCCAAAAGCAGCGAGGAAAGAGAGAAAATACTCTAATCTCCTCTTAATGCACCTTTCAAAATCTCAACAAAATTTGGACAGTTCTGATTGTAAAATAGCAATGTCATTTGCAACTGGCTATTTATTATTTAGTATACAGGGCTATATAGCTGTGCATTCCTTTATAATACATGAAGGGAGCTTTCAATTAGTAAAGCAGGGAAGATTTGGCCCTTTAGACAGGCACACTTGAGGATGTTTGAAAAGCCTTGCTGAACTGCATTTTCTGAAGACCTGTGCTGCTATTCATAGCTACCACTTAAGATTTGTTCCTCACAGAGACCAATTCCCCCTAACCACAGCAAGGTGTTTGTGTCCAAATGAAAATGGCATGTTGGAGCATGCCGTGCTGCTGGCAGTGCAGGTCACTTCCCTTACTAGAAAAATAAAAATAAAAATCACTTGCTGTTTGCCTTACATAGGTCCTGATGCACTCTTTAAAATCAGCTTCCAAAGAGAGGATAAATGGACCATCTTTTCAAAACAATGTCTTGAAATTATGTATGACACCTGATATCATCAGTTTTGCAGCTATCTTTGGAAGCTTCTCTGGTTTAGCAGCGAACTAAAGAGATAAGCAAACACATACTAGGATCTGCGTTGTTGCTTGGAAACAATCAGTTTGGGAATGGCATAATCCTATTAGTCTAAAGAAGACCAAAATTTTAATAGTCTTCGTGCAATTCAGATGCAAACTCTTCCTCTCAAATCAAATTTTACTACACATATATAACAGTTTTCCTCTTTTTTTTTTCTTTCTCCCTACTAAAGGACATACATAAATGCCTCATGGCATCACAACAATGAATAACGATGTGCTAAACCTTTACTGATTTGCTTGGCATTCTCATAGACTCCCCACTCCCAAAACATATGCATTGAATTACACACTCATGTTTGCAGTATAAAAAATACATTACATTCAAAAGAGAAGATTGAAGAGCTTAAAGGACTGCTAATGGAATATAGAGGTCCAGATTATTCAAGCTGGGCTTGGAACAAGAGCATATCTGGGAGCACAGGAGGGATGCTCACACGGCAATTTTAGGCAACTCAGTTAGCATGTCTGATTAGAGTCCTGCTATTGTGAATGGAGAAACACCAGCATCTCCTGTAACTGAGCCAGAGCGGTACTGTCTTACTCTTTCTCTGTTGAGTACAGAAGGAGTCCAGCTAGCTAAAAAGATCACTGAGGTTGAGTAGAGCATCCTCAGGCCTACTGTGATGTATTTTCAGCTGTCTCAGGAGTCAGGTCAGCACCCTGGGACTGCTGCAACGTGGGGAAGCCCTGTGCTCATACTGTGGAGCCTGCCTGGAGGGTGCTGGAGCATGACTCGGTTCCTCAGCTCCAAGATGTAGATAGTTCTAGCAGTGACTCATAAAGATAACTTTCCAAATTCAAAGTGGTGCAAAGCATCAAGAAAGAAAAAGAGAATGAAGCCTGTGGTCTTCCATGGCTAGAATTCCATTTTCAGAAGTACTGAACTACACACTGAAATATGTCTTTATTCAGAGGAGCTCTCATTTACACGCCGAACTCCCATTTGCTTCAGTGGAGCAGAAACTTGTGTAAAGCATACCATACACAAGTGCTTTCCCGGTGAGAATGCCTCCCGCCTTGTGCTGATGACTGCTGACTTCAACCCAGCCAAGAGCAATAGTCATCTAACCTTACTGTATCAGTGTAGAATTAGCTCATTGGCCATGGGCAGCTCCTTCTGAACAGACACGAGGATCAGAGGCCCTACAACAACCTGGATTCATTTCATACCTGATAAGCAGCAAGGCAAAGGATGGAAATAGCCTGTTTTTTCACCCCAACACACTTCTCTTCGAGGCAGGGTTGACATACGCAGGGCAGGAATAATGCCGAGGCACCTACTGATGTTGCCTGGTCTGAACTCCATTCTCTCAGGCTGTCAAGCAAGCGGGTACAATATTCCTATTAAAAGCATGAATTGTAAAAGTACAAATGGGAGATGATTCTCAAAAGGCACTTTTATAGACAACAGAAAGCTTCATGCCAATTGCTTAAAAAGGCTTTGAAAGTTTTCCAAGATGGCACAACACAGGCCCAGATCACTCATACTGGTTTAGCTTCACAATTGCCTTCTCTTTCAATACTTATTTTTGTCTTCAGCTGAAGACAGCCCAAGTCCCCTCTCACTGCCAGCATCCTTCAGAAAGGGCTGATTAGAGCTTCCCTTTCCACCCCACGGACATGGCCCGGCTGTGCCACAGGTCTCCATGGGCAGAAGCACAAGGTGCTCTTACCCAGCTGTGCCCAAAAATATTTCCAATGTTCCCAGCATGAAGTGTTAAGGAGAAAGTCCAGCTCTCAGGTGCAGTGCAGCCGACTACCAACTCCTGAAACCTGGAGCAATCCCACAGCATTTGGCAATGTCTGCTTTGCCAATACAACTCTCGCAAAGCTTAACCTGTTATCTCACCAAGTATTACATGACCAGCTGAGAAGAGGAAATATTTGTGTTTCAGCCAGGCCCTCTGAGTGTTGGGTTTTACTGAGACAGGTTTTACTGAGACAGGTTTCTACAAGCAACTTGAATAAAAGATCATACTCTAAGCTCTAACACAAGTTCCCGGAGTTTCCCAGAAGCCTTTTTTCACCTGCATAACATCTGTTCTCAGCCAGTGCTGAAGATCCCATGAATTTTTAAATGCTGTATTTGGATCAGAGTTTCTCTAGCCTCCTTTGCTGCCGTTTCTGTACACATTGCAGAAGAGCTAGTCTGACTTAAGCTCTCTGAGACTGTCCTAGAGACCTTTACTTCTTTATTACCTATTCTGCTGGTGTCTAGACCTCCTGGGCACTTGTATTTCCACTTTGAGATCTCCAGTGGTGCTGTCCTCACTCCTGCATCCAAGCACTGAGAAATTTTTGAGCTAGCTGCTTCAGAAATGCAAATCAGTGGATGGGAAGATAATAGCCTTTTCTCATTTGTGTTCCTTAACTACTTTTTCTGTTAGTAAAAAATCTGCTTTTTTTCCTTGTCTTTTCTACACCTTCAGCACTTGAATGATTAGTCTACTTCTTATTTCTTCCTCTTTGGATTTTTTTATATATTGCTAACACATTTTTATCTTAGAAAGATTTCCGGGGTTCTTCAGTGTCTAACCACAAGATTCTTCCTTATTAATATGTTACTGTTAGCTGGCTGTTATTACATACATCTATGTGGGATACAGCTGTTTGTGCACCTAACTGGTCCTGTTGGTCAGCTTTTGCTGGGGAGAGGTCAACACAGCATGGAAGTGATGATGTCAAAGTAGCTCAACACCCATTTGCATTTTCTTCTCTGGCTTTTCACAGCCAAAATCTGCAAGGGCCTGTCTACTCTGAGGTTGTACCCACCCCCCCACTCCCTGCCCCAGTCCCCATCCCATATATCTGCAAGGAGTAGGGGGGTCTTTCAACTCCACATGGGATCTGAGCTCTTTTTTTTGCTTGCCCCTCAAAGGAGCCTGGGTTTGGGATGGCCATGGATGCAGTTCACATGGAAATGTCTGCAGTCATCACAGCACACATTTGGGGAATCGGGGGCCACCACAGGGAGCAGAGGCTGACATCAGCAAGGAGACACGGGTGAGCCAGCAGCATGGAACCCAGCTGGGTGAAAAGTGGAACAGCCAAGGAGGTGAGCCTGGTATTACCAAGGGAAAAATTGCCTTTCCAGTGAGGCTGGGGGCAGCAGATTGTGGCAGAAAGCGAGAGTCCACATGCTGAAGAGTTAAGAGCTTGCCTGTTTGTCACAAAGCACAGTGAAGCTGAGGATGAAGAAAGAGCCATAAGCACTAAGCTTTCCTGAGAGGCTTAAACATTTCAAGTACCAGCACCCATAGCCCTGTAAATACAGCACTGCCACTGCTCGTAACAGGCCTTAGGCTTTCTGCTGAGTTTACAAGGTCTCAGGACTGAGGTTCATCAGGCTTTTTTTTGTCTGAACTTGTCTTAACCTGCCTAGAGCTTTGGTTTAAGCCTGGTTAGCTGTATCTGTATTTTTTTTCTAATGATCAGGGGCTATGTTTGATTTGTTTTCATTTTGCTTCTTTTTGCCTGGTATAACCGTAACGTTTACATTGACAGTAGCAACAAATAGCTCTTCCATGCAGAACGAAATCTTCATGCCTAAACAACGAGGTGGTGTAGAGGAAGGCAGCCAGGCATGATAGCAGGGGCCTTGAACGTTGGGACACAGGACATGGCGTATAGGCATGGGACCATAAGAAAAAGGTGACATGCTCTGCTGACATGGCAGAGGCCAGGGCTGCAAACAACTCACCAATGGTCAATTAAAGAAATGAGGACCTGGGAGCTGGACAAAGTGTGTTTCAGGGGTAGCAAACAGAGAACAAGTATCTAACATAAGTAAAAGGTACCATATATGTAAATTTGGTTGCAATGCAGAATGGCAAAGCAAGGTGTGAACCAAACTAGCAAACTTACAGAAATTACTGCAATTGGCTTCTACAGTGAGGAGGAAGAAACTATCGACCTGGAGAGGGACTCAGGGGTGTTGATGATGCCCCCCTACTTTGAAGCCATCAATCTGAGCACCCAGAGGGCAGTGGAAAGGGGTTGCAAAACCCTGGGAAAAGGACCAGACACTAGGACTGGATATAACACATTTAGCTGTATTATTATTATTACTATTATTATTGAAACTTTTTCTATAGAAGTATTCTTTGCTTTTTTTTTTCTTTTTCTAGAATAATTAGATCTGGATTAACAAGAATTCTTCGATTAGATAATTTAGATTTCAGTTACACTAACAGCAAATTCTCAGCTCCACATATGAATTGTGTTTCCTTTTTGTCCATAACAAGATTTTGAGCTTAGCACATTCAATAAATCCCTGATGCTTTGGGGACTGAGACCATTTCTGATTTCTCACAGCAGACACCTGAAGGCACTAACATTCTCACCGTTGTCCCAGAGCAATGTGAGTAAGAGCAGGAAAAAGATGCTCAGCAGCCGCAGAGCATCCATTACAGCTACTCAGCTGGAGTAGCAGCTTCACTGAGGCCCTGCGTAACCACCCTAGCGTAAAGGATTTCTAATTCCTGTAAGAAACATTACTCTTTCACATGACTGCAGTGCATGCAGATAATTCTCACTGACTCCTAGCAGCTCTATGCTACGTGTGTTAACGCACTCTCCCTACTTTTCTGAGTATGACAGAACGAGGTCTCGAAAAACGTGAGATCACCCCCAGCATCTTTGTTTCTGCACTGTGGCGAAGGGGTTGTAGCACTCTATTAAGACAGTTTTCAGCCAAGCATCACAGAGCAGAAGAAAGCCCCAGCTGATATTGGACTATTATACCGGTTTCTTGCCCACAGAGGCAGAGTCAGCTCTTAAGTCTGCTAGGTTTATGGTCATTTTGCTGGAGGAGACCAATTTATAGCAGGTGCAGCATCACCAAGAAATGAGGCCACTGACCTGGAGTTTCAAAGGGATTTGAGCATCTAGATGGAAGTACAGCCTTGCTGAAATTACCCCACACTCCTTGGGATACTCCTCCCTCTATTACTGACTACTTGGAGTTGCTTTTCCCCTGGTTATTTCAGCACTGCCAATATTTGCTTAGAATTTTCCAGGTCTCTGCTGACGTGGATGAATTTAGGAGGCAAAATGCCAGCATCTCCTTCTATAATCATCAAAATAACCCACTGAATTTCCAAAGCTGCTACCTGCAAGTCTCACTCAATATCAGGAGCTCCAGTGGGAATTCAATGCTTCTGAAAGTCCAGCAAGGAAAAAAAAAAAACAGGCTACAGACAAACTGGAGAGGATATTGGTGAATGAAATGGAAGAATAACTCTCTGAGAGATACAGTACCCCCTGGGGAAGAGGATGCCCAATTTGGCTGCTGCATAGATTTTTAGGTTGCTTTTGAAAAAAATATAATTATGAATACATTTTTTAAAAGTTTTCATTGGCCGATTAGCACCTAAATCCTTTGCAGATGAAGTGATTTAAAGAGGAATTTGAGTGAGGAAAGGACGGTTGTTGAGGACAGGGGAGCAATCCCCTATGCACAGTGTTCATGCCCTTACGATGTGCATGAATTTTCCTTGCGTTTCCCAACTTTCTCTCTGCCCTCTAATTTAAGGTTGCATGTTTCGATAGTAAACATCTCACAGCTGCAGAAAGGAAGTCGCAGACAGCCTGTAATTTACTGCCAAATATCACTCGGAAGAAGTTTGCAATTTGTGATAATGGTATTGTTCCTTCAATTCTGTTCTTGTAGCTCATCCTTCATTACACACAACACTTTACAAAGCCTTCTGTGTTTAGCAGCATTAGCCCCTCAAGCAAGAGATTACAGTAAGAATATTTAAAATTTTATTACTGCAGCTATTTTTTTAAGTCCCTAGTGACGGTAAGTGCAAGGTATGAGTGGGTAGTGCCAGGAAAAAGTCATCCTTGTTTGTATCAGGCAACAAATAAACCCCACATGTCTAATACAATTTGACGTAGTAAACCCTCAGTGCAATTAGCCCTTAGATTAGCAATTTTATAATTCAGCTGTTCAGCAATGACTCAAACCTGTTGTATGCCATCTTTCAAGTAACAATATAAATAGCTTTAGCAAGCAAAAAAGAGACCTGCAATTTATTGTTTCAAAATGCACTTTTCCGTTCCAGATCTCTGATAAAACTGCCTGAAGATGATTTGGATTAAATGGATGGGCTTTACTCAAAGCAGTCTGAGGTTCAGCGGAGAGTGTATAATCTGTGTCAGCCCTGAAAGGACTGGGAAAGTGTACCCTCACCCAACAATAGGCTATTTCTCTGCTAAAGAATTTGCACTTTACTGCTTTCCCAGGCAAGATATGCATCATCTCTTACCTCTAAGGAGGGATGGGGGTGTGCACAGAGAATCAGTGCGCACAATCACTCAGGCAGGATTCAAAGCAGATGGATTTGCTGTTTCTTTGGGCTAAAGGCTGAGGTCTGCTTCTAATTATGATACTGGTCAAATCCACATAGGATTCAGATTTGTGAAATCCAAGGATTTTTTTTTTTAATTTATTTTGTTTTGTGATATTGGTCTTGTTGAGTTTTCCCATCAATGATTCTTTCCAGAAACATTATTTAATGTCACCAAGGGCCTCCTGAGGAAGATGGAGCACTCAGCTCTGCTGCAGGGCTGTTACTCACACACCACGTGCAATTGCTGAGGATCTGTGACACTGTACTTGGCTCCCAGATTGTTCCTGTACTTCTGGATTGTATCAGTACCCAATGTGTCCTCTGGAGTGTTATATTTAAATGGTTAAGCTTTTCCTCTTCTGTGTTCCACTATGCTTGTTTCTTTTCCCCAGCTGGGA
Organism: Gavia stellata; assembly: GCF_030936135.1. Taxonomy (NCBI): domain Eukaryota; kingdom Metazoa; phylum Chordata; class Aves; order Gaviiformes; family Gaviidae; genus Gavia; species Gavia stellata. Next base: position 22,542,550 of record NC_082594.1, on the reverse strand, counting down.
TACACCTTTCCTCTAGAGAAATAATATTCAGTGCCTCAAAATTTTCTTGTGTTGCGGAAACACACTGCTTCCTTTTTGAAGAGTCTCTGTTTTAACCTAAAATATGATATTACACTCTGGGTTTATAAACCCACTTCATACTATAGCCCAAACTCCACTGCCTTATATCCCATGTCTTTCTTCTCATCTTAGTATGATGAGATAGAGGGAGCCATGCAGGCTAGATCACTCATCTACTTCATGGAGAACTGACCCAAACTGGCAGCTGATGGGTTGTACTCTTAAACGTGGCCTCTGCTCAGCAGATAAAAGTTTTTCTAACTCTGGTAATATATATGAAAAGGAACAGGGCTCCTGGGAGGCCACCGTTGTAGACTCTGCTTCAGTTGGTAAAACAGAAACAGGAGTACGAATGATCTACCTTTTTCATACCAATCATTAGCTATATTTAGTTGAACACCAGGTTAATAAAGACTTGTGATCTGGTAATTTTTTTAAGTGGAATGAACTTAGACTAGGCAGTCAAGTTGATATGGCATTTGTGAATTTGGACTTCATTTTCAAGAACAAATTTGGTAAGGTTTTGTAAAGCTAATGTGACCCTAATGATGTTAAATACAGAGGTCATATCATATCATATCATATTATAGAATGGTTTAGGTTGGAAGGGACCTTAAAGATCATTTAGTTCCAACCCCCCTGCCATAGGCAGGGACCCCTTCCACTAGATCAGGTTGCTCAAAGCCCCGTCCAACCTGGCCTTGAATACTTCCAGGGTTGGGGCATCCACAACTTCTCTGGGCAACCTGTTCCAGTGCCTCACCACCCTCATGGTGAAGAATTTCTTCCTAATACCTAATCTAAATCTACCCTTTTCCAGCTTAAAGCCATTACCCCTTGTCCTATCACTACATGCCCTTGCAAAAAATCCCTCTCCATCTTTCTTGTAGGCCCTCTTCATGTACTGGAAGGCTGCTATAATTAGAAGGTAGTTCATAGTAAATCAATATTATAAAATTCTCCAAATGCTTTGGTGGATAGATCATCGTATATAATTTTAAATAAAAATACAAATAAGATTGGTTGAGAAAAAGTAAACTTTTCAGAGCAATTCTTAGGCTGAAATTTTTTTCCAAAATGCTTTGCTGTCTTGTTCTGCCAAGACGGGAAGTTCAAATGCACAAAAGAGAAACTGCTGCAAGACTGGGCTTTGTTAGAGTGCTTGAAAAATCTACTAACAGAAAATGCTTGCTTTGCTTCTGATTTCTTCTTAAAGAAAGAAGAAAGTAGCCTCTGTCAGTAATTTTTGTGTGATTGGTCAGGAGTAAATCTAGCAGAAGTGTTACCCAGGCCCTATCTCATTGTAATGTAACCGAAGTAAGAAGTGTCCTCTGTGTGATTTTTTTCCTTTTTATTATTAATATTTACATCTTAAAGTCATTTAATAAACACAATATGCTTTATTGCACTTCTACCATATCCTAAAGTAGAACTTTTACTTTGGTTTCTTCAGGGAATGGTGTCTGTAATTTTCAGGGATTTGTGGCACATGCAGCCATGTAGGTATGAGGCATCTTTGGGCAGCAAGGTCTATTTTGGCAGCCCTTATATTCTAGCTGTTGCCCAGCTTTCCTCAGTTAGCGAAGAGCTCCGTAGCAGCAGGGAACCCCAGAATACATCATGGAACCTGTATGAACAACACATTAAACATGGGTTGCGGAATAATTACTGTCTTTACTTTCATCTCTGCATGACTGGCCACATGCAGTCTCCTAGTGACTGGCAAGCCGTGACTTCCATCTCCTGTGTGAGTGCAGATTGCAGCTCTAGGATGAGGCACGAGCTTTCAGTGGAACACAGACTGACCCCCAGAATGGCACCATGCACATTTCTGAGATTGGGCTGCACGTGGGAGACTTTTCGGAAGACAGGGCTGCTGACTTGTGGGAGCATGACTGAGAACGTGGTGTTACATGATTAGATGGGGTGATACTTCAGCTTTGCTGTTAACAGTGAGAGACATTTCAGCTACTAGTCCCTAGAAGAGAAGAGAGGCTGGGAAAGATGTTGCTTCTGCTTGCTGAGGAGAGGTTTCCACCAGAACTCAGCATTAAGAGATACCAGACCTAAGAACAGCCTTTTCCAGATATTTTGGGAGACATTAGTGACCCGATTGCATCTCAGGTTGAAGGGTCCCTCACATCTCTCCTCTCTCTGTTAAGTGTTTGTGATACCTGCAGATTAGCACCACACCCTCACGTTGCCAGGATTGTCTGAGCCCACCTCAAGAGTAAACACAGTGCTGGTAAGACAAAGCCCCATTTACCCATCAAGAGATAAGGTCAGGTTTCTGTTAGAAGATTGCAAACTAAATAGCCAGCAAGTATAAATACAGTTTTAATCTCAGCCCTTCAACACAATGTGTCTGTTTGACTCTCTTACCTAGGACATATCTCCACTCTCAGAAGAAAGGGCTGAAGACACCATCCCACCATCAGGGTGTCATCCTCTGCTGTCCAGAAGCAGAGACCTCCTCCCCAGCATGGACCTGGTTTATAGACCTTAGGACTGGAGTCAGAGGTAAAAAGGCAAATGCTGAGGAGAGTATTTAGGAGTCAGACTGGAAATGAGAACCACCTTAAATAGCTACAGACCATCTTTCCTCTGATCTCTGGACAAGAGAGTAATACGTTGCTGTATATACTTTTCCTGTAATTGATCACAGAAAAAATTTGTGAAGCTCATATGGTTTGCTGCATACTTGCAGATCAGATGCCCATTTAAATATTGCCTTATTTCCATCCTTTTCCCTCCAGCAAATGTCACAATCAGCACAGCAGAGCTTCTGAAGGTCTTGTTTTCCTCTGATAGCATGAAGCAGCCCAAATAATATCAATGGGCTGTGGCTAGAAAGCTTCACTAGGGAGGAGAATTAACCCAGTTGAATAAACATGGGTTGGCTTTGACTAACACCTCAGGGTGAAATCTCGAGGTCACTTTGGCTGAAAATGACAATATGAAATGGGTCAGACATCCAGGTCTCGGCTCCCCCTGTTTTCCAGGCTTTAAAGTCGGTCTTCACAGGCGGAGCAAGCAGGGAATGTTTTCCCGCTGACCCAGTGGGGTTAACGGGCTCTGCGAGGGCACAGGGGAGTGCTGGAGCCCACGGAAGAGACAGAAGAGACAACCATCCTTAGGGAGGATGGGACAGCGGAGAGGAGGCAGAAAGGGAACAGAGCATTGTTGCAGGGACTGTGAGCTCCTGCAGCACCATCCGACTGTGCTCCGGTTCTCTGCACAGTCGATAGAGAGGGATAATTGTGTTTTGAAAAGGCTGGGTTTAAAAGACACAATAAATTTCCTAACTGACACCTCCCTGGTAAATGTGTATAAATTCCTTTGGCTAACATGCCACTTGGAGAATTACAGGCTCTGAGTGCTTGCGTAAATTTTACTGCTTTGGTTTCTGTAGGTTGGCTAATGGCTGTGAAATTCCCTCCCAGCTCTTAGTTTGAACACTGCATCCGCAATGTAAAAGCACTCACATGTTTACCCCTATGTTAGATAAAGAAAGAGGCTACATGGGTGATATGGTATGTTATACTCCTTGACGCAGCTAGAGAAATACCAGATACCAGAAAGCTCGGTCCATCAGCAAGGCTGTAGCCTTAAGTGAATAAATACACAGAATAGCTTCTCCAGCAAAAAACAGCTTTGAGCACCAGGAAGAATAAAGTCCTAATTCTGCGAAGATATTATCAGCAGCCACTGTAGCACCTATTGTTTCTATTCATAAGCTCCCTCCTGTATCTTTGCCTCTTCTACTACATCAGTTTCAGGCTACTGAGAAATTCCTCCATTCCCAAATCATGCTCAAGCTACTGTAACCCCTGGATGCACTTGAAAGCAGTTGATTCTGATTTGTTTTTTGCTCTATTATCTCAAGTTTCCTCCCTTGACCTCTTGAAGAGACACCATTCAAACACTCTGAAAAGAAACTCTGACTTGCTAGTTACATAAACTTTCAAACAAAAGGCATGCATAATTAGAGCACCCAATTTTGTGCAGTAGCAGAAATCTTATTAACAGACAGCAACCCTAGAAACACAGCTTTTCTTAATCAAAGAAAAACTACTGTGCTCTGAGGCTGTAATGCTGAGAAAACTTGGACAGTACGTATCTACTGCCGTCTTATAAATGACATCATGCAGTTAATTAATGGACTGCAGAGAGTCTTCTTGGTTTGTCTTTGTCTACAAGTACATTTAAATAAAAACTTTTCTATCACTGAACTGAACTCTCTTTTAGGGACCAATTCTGCATTGCATTTTCTATGGAGACAAAAACCCTGCACATATGTAGACTGAAATAGCTTTATGGCAATACAGCATCATCCAGGGTCATAGGGAGTTCACTCAGCACAGAGTAACAACTTGGTGTACCTGTACATCAGCAATGCCAATATACCACACGTCGGACAACACTAGATGTTGCACCCATTTGCAGGACACGAAGCTGAATCTCAGACAACGATGGCGATGGTCACTTGGTTGTTAGACAACTGCTGTTATAGCTAAACAAGCGAACACGAGCTCCAGGCAGATTATGGCTCCTCCAGACATGGCCATTATTCAGTTACTACAAAAGCCTGTGACCAGCTCCTCAACATAGTGCTACCCTACTTGCTGGACTGCGTGGCCATCACAGGTAGTGAACAGAATCTCTTGATGTTTCTCTGGGGACGTAGAGCAATTTGTATCTTTATGCCTCTCTCCAAAGAGACAAAGTCAACAGAAGCCTACACCATCCACAGGAGACATGGACCTAGTTATTGTCCAGATCACAGCCACAGTTTGGGGCTGTGAAAGGCTCAAACAGCTTCATTTAGAAGAACGTCCTCTCCCATGGGAAAAGAGGAGAATGGAGGCAAGGAAAACCATCCCAGAGAGCTCAGCTCATCTGGAAGGACTCCAGTGGTTGTGTCTTTGGAGGGATTGAAGAACATGTTTTGTTCTGATTTTGCATCCCTGCAGATACATAGTCAGACTTCTTTGGTGTGTCGTGTGTGAAAGTTGTAGGTACACAAAAGGATGAGTTGAAAGCACAGCTGGGCCCAGGTGTATGCAGGGACACATAGGGACACACACCAGGTGTGCTGGTGTGGACAGGATGGTCTAGGAGCAGGGCATATGGGTGTTCCCCTGCAAGGATCCATCGGTGAGCAAAGTGCCTGCTCAGCCTTGTAGTCAAGGCAGTCTCTGGCCCTTGAGGACAATTTTACTCCTCTTAAAGTAGACATTTAGCTTAGCTAAGTTGGATGCTTGGCAGTTGCAAAGGATGTATCTACACTGTTGTTTTGGTTTGGCTCACGAGTGGGCTTTTGAAGTGATTGTCCTGATCAGCCCCATGGAGCTTTCCATGGATACTGAGAACAGCCTAAATACATCTCCCAGCATCCTTCTCGGTATCTTAAGGGGAGCTTCAGGCAATCAAACAATTGTCAATTTTCAAAACTTGACAAAGCAGCTCTTTCACTCCCAGAAGGAGGAACACTTTGTTCTTCCTGAGCAACAGCCCTGAAGTCTGATGAATGAAGTCTGACCATGACAGAAAAGGAGAACCTGGACCAAGTTGACAGTGGCAGATAAGGTGAGGATGGATTTAAGCCCCTGTGCACCCCATGGCTCTCAAGCAAGTGCAGGGCTGGCTGTTTCCTCACGGAGATGAGATGAAGTCCAGGGTCACCAGAGCCCCAGTCTAGCTGACAGACAATTGAGCAGTTCCCATCATTCCTTAACTGGGCCAATGGCACAGCTGGGAAGGAGAATTCAATCTGAACACTACAGTTTGGTGAGAAAATATCGACTTCTCTTTCCCTTTTATTTCTGGGTAGAAATTTGTCAACCCCCTGTTTTTTGGTGGAAAAGAGATAGTTTCAATGGATATTCCCCTGGAAGTTAAAATTAAAATATTTTCATGGAAAGAAAATTAATTTCTTTGGTCTCGAAACGTCACTGGAAATTAATCTACATCTAATAAGAAGTTCAATGTCAAAAGGCAATGGATGTTGAATTTTAGATTTTTTTTATCTGTGTGGGTGTTGGGGAGGTGCTTCTTCTCCCTCTTTGGCAGAGGGAGGTGGTGCTGAGGCTCTACATGAGTACTCTGCCTGCTTTCACCAAAGGGTCAGTCACCCTCCTTTCCTCCATCAAAATGATTCAACTTTCTGCAAAAAGACAAAGCACTGCCTGACTGAAGCAGGCTCTGCCACCTCTCACTGAAGCATGCCGCTCTGGGCTGGTCCTCTCTGGGGTTTGCACCAGTAATTCCATCTTGGCCGTGTGCCTTAGAAAACGATGTGCTTCTGGGAGAGAAATGTGGCACTGCTGTCAGCTCCCAGACAGCCCTAGCCGTGCCCCACGTCCTCCTGGCTCTTCAGTGAGCCCCTTGAACACATCCATGTGTTGTTGCTTCTCATGTGCGCTGACTGCAAGCACCTTAGCATAGGGAGCAACTCTTTATTTGATATTCAGACAGCACTTAGCACAATGAAGTTTTAGGGTGGTTTGGCTTTTTCTTCTTTTTTTTTTTCAAAAGGGACCCTAGAAAGAAATACAAAAAGAAAGCAGAAGACGATGTTACACAGCATCTGATACAAGCTCTTATTCCATGGCATCATAGTGAATATGTTTTGCTGACTTTAAAAAAAATGTGGATTTTCTCAGCTGGCCATGGGAAAGGAATATGAATGGGAAGTCAGTATGAGCTTAAGATTTGTAACCTGATCCAGCCAGGTCATGTAGTGCCAAGAAGATTTTTCTAGTCACCTAAATCAAGGAATTGTGTGAGCCATGGGACTAATAAATCCTGATGTCCTGTGTCCTTCTTCTGCATAAGTCTTTGCTGTGTAATGAGGGGACAGTTGTTAGTTTTTCCTTCCAGAAAGGAAGGAAATTCACTCAAACTACTTGAGACCACTTCATCCTTGGTTCCAGAGATAACCTGGGAGGGTCAGGACTTGGGATCTGCCCCAGTTGCTCCCCAGCGGAGCCGAGGGAAGCCAGCGCACTGGCTGTAGTCGTACTGGAGTACCTCCGAGGAAGTCTGGAAATGCTGTTTGCATTGTGGGTTTTTTTCCTTCCATCACATTGTCTTGCCTAGACGAACGACCAGCTCTTTGGAAAAGCAATTGTGCTTCTGTAAAGGGTCTAACATAAAGGAATTCTGACCTAGGCAGTCGCTTACTAGAGGAACAGGGTGATCCTACCTTTTGAGAAACTTTCCGGTAGGCTGCTCGTTCAGCCACTTCCTCTAGCGAGACACTAGAAATGGAGCTGCTTTGGTGATGATGGCTTTTAGCTCTAGAGAACAAGTGCTCACAACTCTGCCTTCCTGGCGATAAAGGGAAGGCAATTCCAGGCCTTTCCTTTCCTGATTTGTTCCCAGCATAATGAAGTAGAAACTTCTCACGACCCAGTGAAACTCCTGCAGGGAGATGGCAACCATCTGGAGAGCACTCTGATGAAGGGAACAGATTAACAGCATGTTCTGCAAAGGACATGGGAGTGTCCCGGTAAGCTCCTTCTCTCTGAGAGTCTTTGAAGGATCCTGCCTAAAGTCCCATTTTTTGGCAAGGTACAGTTACAGAATCACAGAATCACAGAATCACTGTGGTTGGAAAAGACCTGTAAGATCATCAAGTCCAACCATCAATCAACACCACCATGCCCACTAAACCATGTCCCACAATGCCTCGTCCACACGTTCCTTGAACACCTCCAGGGATGGTGACTCAACCACCTCCCTGGGCAGCTTATTCCAGTGTCTCACCACTCTCTCAGTAAAGAAATTTTTCCTAATATCCAGCCTGAACCTCCCCTGGCGCAACTTCAGGACATTTCCTCTTGTCCTTACAGTTAGTGTTCCTTTGTCTTGGTTGAGAAAAAGCCATGGGAAACTGCCAGTCACTCTCCTCCTGCTCCAGATGTCCCATCTGATGTCCTGCCTGGAGAGTGGTTATTCCTCGACCGTTCCTGGAGCTGCTCTGTTCCTGCTGTCCCAGAAGCAAGGGAGATGGAGCAGCACTGGAGAACTGGTGCAAAAGTCTCCCTTGACTGACAAGCCAATGAATACTGAACTGCTTACTTTTCCCTACAGGTCACCACTTGTGACAGCCAAAGATCTTGGGGAATACTTCTAGCTGATGGTTCTCTCAGGAGAGATTAGACTTGTCTCACTCGTACCTCAGGGAAAGAGAAAGCTGAGGCCACACTGTCACTGCTAGTTATTTCCATCTGTCTTGCTGCCCCGGTCAGCCTCATTTGCTGTTGTCCTTCATTGTTCTTATTTAAGGTGTAACAGATGAGTTGTGGAAGTACTGTGAGTGACGTCCTGGTGTCTCTGGCCTGCTGCCACTTCCATTATGTCATGTAGGAGCCGCAGGGTCATGTGAAGCCCCTGGAAGAAGCTTGGCATCTTCATTACGCCAAGCAAACTTACTACCAGCTATGGTGCAGTGATCTCTGCTTCGTGCTTTGATGTGATGCCCTCTGAGAGCTGGCAGAAGGGATCCCTCCCTCTCCCACCAGCGCTCGGTGTTGAACTGAAGGGCTACAACATTATCGCTGCCTCACGTCTCACTGTCCAGGACCCGTTGCATGCTGCAACCTAATGGCACAAGTTCCCTCGGGACAGGAATGTGGGGGGGAAACCAAACCTACCAGAGACATGCTCTACCCTCTCCTCCCAGTCCCACCCTCAAGTGCTTCCCCGCTCCCATCCTTCCTACTGGAGACCAGCCAGCAGGCTTTACCCCAGCAGGAGACTTTCTTGCTTGGTACCTGCCCGTTAATTTTCTCTAGCATCTCTTGATTCCCCATTGTCCTTCTACCTCCCTCAAAGCCCCAAACCCTTGGCCAGAAGAGATGCTGAGGGGTTTCTGCTGTAGCCTCTCATAGCAGGCTGCTCTCCCACCCTCTGCCCTGTCCATCATGGCTTGGGAGGCCATGCATTCTGCACTGAGCCAAGCAGGCAACAGCAAGCTCGAGCAAGATCGTCTGTGGCAGTAAACATTTTCTCTAGCACCAGGGCACAGGGGGAGGAGAGGTGGCTGCCCCATCTTGGACGCTTCAGACTGTTCTGAGGCTGTTGCAGAAACTTCTGAACTTGGCCAAGTTCAGGCCCTGTCCAGCTTCAAACAGTCTTGGCAAAAACAAAGTCTGAAGCTCAGGAGATTGATGTGGGCTGGAAGAAAATGCTGCTCCTTAACCTACTGAGACAAGGCTTGGAGAGAGAAAAAAAAAAAAAAAAAAGGTGTGATGGGAAGAGGAGGAGGAGGTGGGAAATAGCTCAGCACTTTAATGAAGACTTTTCAAAATGTCTCACACCTTGTCCCTGAATTCAAATCTCGTCCAGAAATGAACACTGAGGAGCACAGTGCTGTTGTTCGAGACGGCCGAGGGTGATAATGCAAGGTACCCGCATTGGTACCTATTTTTTGGTTGATCTTTTTTTCCCCTTCTTTTGTTGAAGTTCAAGAAACACGGTTCAAAAAGCGTAAGTATGCACTTCAGACCTTGGGAAAAAATGTTCCTTCTGTTGGAGGAGGAAGGCTGGTTTTGTGCCAAAATTACTTTTTTTTTCTATGGGACTATTAGAAACTGGCTTTACTATTTAAAATAGTTTGGTCGGATGTGATTGCAGCCCGTTTTGTATTGGAACACACTGGAATACCTGAAATTCTCCTTCGGGCGTAAGCAGCCTTTCCTAGACCCACTGACAACCTCCTGGGACAAACCCACGGAAAGGACATCATGGTCCCGAGATGTCCCCTTCTTCTTTTCTCTGCCAGACCTCTGCGTGCACCATGGCCCACCTTTTCCACTGGCACCCACTGCTCAGGACAGGGCTACGGGTCCCCCAGAAAATCCACAGGGAATCATCTCCCTCTTTTGGCGCGATCCCGTACTACACGTGGGTGCTCCTCTCCGAGCTCCCCAGCATTCGCTGCTCCAACGGTGCTTGGAAATGCCGAGCAAAGAGGTGGCAGCTCAGCTGGGGGCAGGAAGAAAACAACACCTTTGCAAGAATGAAGGGGTCTAAATTGGGGGTGGGTTGGAAATGAGAAGAGGGTGTAACCACTAGAGGAGGAAAATGAGCGCAGGAAGGTGATGCCAAGGTTGTTCAGTTTATGAGTGAAACAGGAGGAGGCAATCGCCTGCGGCTGCTGAGGAATGGAACCAGTGGGGCAGAGCTCCCACCCAGTCCTTTTCACATCAAATCCAAAAATAGTCCCTTTCCCTGAAGCCATGCTGGCCGTGGCCATGCTGGGGCATGTGGTCCCTCCTCCAGGAGAAGGTTGCCGGGGGTGTGAGTGGCACAGGTCTGTTTGCCCATCGGGCAGGTGAGCACTAACCCGGCAGGACTCAGCACTAAGGCTGGAGGCGTTGCCTTCACCACTTTGTCTAAACTCTTACAAATTCTATACACCTCTTCTTGGCAGAGTCGCTCTGTCCGGTAGAGCTTGCTCTTACAGCAAGGAGGGCTGCAGCTGGGGAGCAGGGAGGGTGAGAGCCGGGCAGGCAGGCTGCAGCCCGGCTCTCCTTCCTCGTGACCACCACGGTAGACCTTGTAGATGTCCACCTGACATCTGCTCGGGGAAGAAGCTGTCATCCAAACTTGCCAAAACAATCCTTAGAGCTGCAGGAAACGTAGAGAAGGCCGGGTCAGCGCTGGCCCACTGGGGCACGCTCGTGTCACCCCACGGAGACCCAACCGCCTGGTTGGGAAGTGCTGCAGCTCCCGGCTGGACAGGGAAGCAGCTCTCCTCGTGCAGCACCCCTCCAGGAGGGAAGCTGGTATGTGCCCAGGTCCTGCCTAGGGCCCCTTGCCTGAAAGACAGGGCTGCGGATGTGCTCTGATGATGCATGCCCAGCATGGCATCCCAGACCAGCCTTGCACAGAGGCTGATCCTGGGTTTTATCATCACGTTGATAAACAGGAAACTTTCTTGGAGCAATTTCTGCTATGTCTGTGCATCGGTCTTAAAAGAGGATTGCAGGAGCTTCCCTGTGCTCAGGTGACTATGTTGTTTGCAGAGCTCAGGGCAGCTGGGGAGGCCTCAGTTCATCATAAATATTCAGAGAGAAAAGCCAACCTAGATTAATAAGAATTCACAGTGAGACTGGCCAGATTAATTTAAATGACCAAGCAATCCACTTTTTGCCCTTCACACTTTGTGATTTTCATAAACCTCACAAGTGCTTGATGGATCATTTTTAAGCTAGACTATTTGTGTCCGGTTAACACCAGCGGCATCCAAAAAGGTGGTGCAAGAGCGGTGCTCAGCAGCAGTCCGGGGGCACATGCAGGTGCCGGGGCCTCACACACACCAGCGCACATCCCCTTTGCAGCTCATGGCAGAGATACTGCCCCTCCACAGAGCTCTATGATTCCCACCTCCCAACCACATCTCCTGCAGCTCAGCTAACGTGACAGCTAATTAAATACACCAACAGCCAGGTGCTCGTCCTTTGAGATGGGACCCAGGAGTTATCCAGGGGTTGCTTCTGCTTCCGAGCAGTGCCGCTGGCTGGTGCCAGACTTCACGGGCTGCTCCCATGCCCACTCCTCGTCTGCAAATTCTGCCCCCGGATTAAATCGCTTTGATGTGACTCACGATCAGCAGCAGTGAAGGGGAAATGCCAAACGCACGTGAAGCCGGGTTTATGTTTTGGCCGTGTTCATCCCTTCGCAATCCCAACCTGAGGAGTGGCTGAGTGCTCTAATGCTGTTCGTTTTGTTGGGTTACATCATTACAGTGAGAAGGCTCTTGACCTTGCTCAACAAATCAGCAATAAAGCTAATGAATTTCAAAGGATATCCCAATATATGTGAGGTCGTCTATTCACAAGTTTCCCCTAAATATTTCCCTTTTTCAAAATGAAAGCTGCAGTTTTCATGTAATGGCATGAATTTACAGGCTAGGAAAAGCAGCCTAGCTCCTGACTTCCCACTGACACAGTGAATGGGTCGGGAACAACTCACTTCCAAACTGCTCAGGTACCTTCCCTCTAATGCTGCCAGGAGAAATTGCACAGGGTTAGGCCTTCTGCACCAGCCGTGCTGCTCTCTAGGCGAAATCCCTGGACCCAGAGACCTGTTAATCACTGCAAAACCAAGGCAGAAAGCAGGAGATAGGTGTCTGTAAATCCTGGATCCTCATTTGCAAGGAATTCTCCAGGCTCCCAGTCCTGCTCAGTAGAACAGCAGCATTCACTGCAACGTGTATCTCGCAGAAGAAAGGCCCCTTGCCACCTACCCTTCCCCACCTGCCCCTCGAGTGGAGTTTATACAGGACCTCTCACTTAGCCTCTCGCCTATTTGGTTTAACAGGGTACATCTCTAATCACATTCAAATTATAGGGAAAATGGGGGGAAAAAAAAAGAATCTGAGCATTTATTTGCTCTTCTGGAGTAACAGTCTCAGAGCAATGTTACCTACAGATTCAACAGCTGAAAATAAAACAGAGATTATGGAATTGAATGGATAGTCATGCATGGTACAGCAAGCAGAGGTAGACATGTCCTACTGAATTTCTAATTCAATGTGGAAAGTACACAGAAAAAAAGCTTAACAGAAGAGCAAGAAGGATACCTACTGCTAGGGTCGGTAGTGATGGAGAGGGAGGAAAAATACCTGTAAAGAGATTTGTGAGAATCACCACGTGTTTTGTTCACACTCAATGTCCAGTCCACGCTGGCAGCGGACAGATCTCACGGGAGGCCCCCGTCCCACCTGGAAGGAGCGTTTGGATGGTTAAAATTTCTCTGTGTGACCGACTCCTCCAAAGTGGGCTTTTAATGGGCTGCGGTGATGGGAGCTGCGTGCAGCACGCCAGGCGCCGTTGGTGGCAAGCTGCCCCTGCCAGCGCTGGCTGCTTCGGGCCATGGCAGCAGCCACGTGACAGTGCTTCTGGTCACTCGCTGGGTGACATTTTGTTTGGTATAAATTACAGATGTTACAAATGACTGAACAGTTTGAAATTCATACAGTCATAAATTGGAAGGCCAGGGGGCCATTACCATCAGCCGCTCTCACCTCCTGTATAACACCGGCCATAAAACCAGAGCCAGGAACTCCTGCGTCCAGCCCGGCAATTTGTGCCGGAGCAGGAGTGAATCTGTGAGAGACACTCTGTCTTGATTAAAATCCCAATGTGACAGAGAGCTCGTGTATCCTGGCTGAGATCTCCTAAAGGCTAATTACTCTTGCAGAATTCATACCTTATTCTCGCTTTGGGTTTGCTCCTCTCCGCAGGGTTCCTTACCTGCCTTACTCACAAAGCTCCCCTGCAAAACCCAAACTGGGTATTTCGTTGTACCCACTGATATTTGACTGCCTTAGGGACCATTGCTGTTTGGGGACTAGATTCACAAATCACACTGAGCAAACAAGTAGGGGCACGGGATCACCTGCAAGTTTTGGAAATACCAAAATATTCAGGACATTTATCAAATGATTATACAAATTATTTGCTGAGCCCTCGTCTAAAACAGGTCGGTGGGCACTTGTGCCCCCAGTAAGGTCATACAGGGAAAAGCGAGGAGAGGGTGAGATGAGTGAGCGGATTGACCCAGGGCTTATTAAGGACAAAACTGGAGGCAGTGTGCCAAGTATCCCCAGGAATTGAGGACTAAAAAAAGTCAAAAAAAAAAAGGCACATTTTAGGAAACATGAGTGCTGCAGGAAAGATGAAAAAAAGGGGGTTGAACCAGAGGTGCCAGGCGGAGGGATGCCTGTGCCGGGTGCGGGGCTGGACTGAAAGCCAGGAAGATGCTTTCAGCCGCCGTGCTGGGAGCACCGGAGAGCACAGGAGGGCAGGGGACCGGCTAGTTTCTCCATGTTCACACCAGCGCAAAACCTGACCTCCCATTCCCATGGCAACCCTAACCTGGCTGCATCGCACCGAGGCGGATGAAGGCATAAATTTAACAGCAAAGCCAGTCATCTCAGACCCTCGGCATGCGTGATGCAGCCGAGTTCGGGTTGCTGGGGGAACCATAACTTTTTAATCACACCGCATTAAGGGTTTTATTACTCTGCATATTTATAAGCCTTGGTTTACTCAGAGCCGTTGAGAGAGAGATTTACCATTTTTACTGTGTCTGTCATATTACCCCAGGTTTTTCCCTCGCTTTGTACTGCACCAGTGCTGGTGCAGGCGACTGGGGTACTGCTGCTGAGGGCAAACGGGGTGCAAAATAGTCACAGCGTGTGCAAGCAAAATAACAAACAGAGATGCTAAAGAGAGAACTGCAAAGTATCTGAAGGATGGAGTTCATTGAGGCGGTAGATGATACAATACATAATATTTCTGTGGATTTTGAGTGAAGAGACAGCTGGGACAAACATTAGGAGGGTGTTTTACATAAATGGCAGCTACAAACATTTCAACAACCAAAACCAATGACAACCAAGGGGATAAAAAGCTCAATGAGCTACTTTCTGGAAAGACTGAGGAACAAATGCAACCCAGAAGAGACATTTTCTGCCCTCCAGGGCCTTTGCGCACCCTTATTATTCCCCCTCTTGTCCTGTACAGCCGTGCTCAAAAAACTATTTGGAAAGTCTTTGTTTGAATCAGCTTGAAAAAAAATTACTTTCCAAAACATTTGTTAAGGCACAACAATGACCTAAAGAAAGCCTTAGAGGTTGTCCTGGGCTCAGGGCTCAGACAGACTTGTCGCTTCAGATTTAACACGTCCCTCCAAACTGTACACTTTCACCCCACTGACTTGAGTATATTTGGGCTTCTTGCTGAGCTGCTCGGCCCATTGGACTGGCCGGAGTGGGAGGTGTGGGATGCCAGGGCCAGGCATCTCCTCCTTCAGCCCCGGAGAGGACAAAGTGAGGTGCTGGGAGGCAGCATGCAGCCCACGCGGGGTGAGCAATTTGGCTGCCCTTGCCGAACCTTACAAACAGATGAGCTCATCGCCAAGGGAAGTCCCTTCTGAAAGTAGCAGGAAAAACAAAAACTGTCCGCTTTGTGCCACGTGCTTTGGAAAATCCCTTCCAGTGCTCCAGTCATCACGAGCTCCCTCCCAGACAAGCTGAGCATCTGGCTGTGCCTCAGCCCAGGCTTTTCATGCCAGCCCCGTCTGTGGTGGTGATGCGTAGGAATAGAAACAAGACCTATAGCTTCCTCGGTATGACTTCCAGCACTGGCTGCTGGATATTCAAGAGGGCTGTGGGCACCAGAAACACTGGGGCTTTTGCAGGGGCTTAGAAGAGCTGGTTTGGTTATTCCAGTGAAATAAATGCTGGGGAGAGAAGGAAGAAACAGGAGCTGGTACCATGTGTACCATGGTGGGTTGCACAGGTTGGGATGCTCCCACTGCTCACGTTTGTCCTCTCTTCCATCTGCTCTCCTTTCTGCCCTTGCCAACTCCTGCTACAGCTCCCCAGCCCCTTCCCGCTCCATCCACTGATGCCCATGCTCTTGGTGCTGCCGGCACCAGGAGCCGTGGCAGCAGCAGCCGGTGCCCCAGGGGCTCTGGCCCCTTGGCCTCTCTTGTCCCCTCCTCTAATGCTCCCAGCTTGGTGTCGCTTCTCACTGACTTTGCTGCAGTGCTGATTTTTCAATTTTTGAAGATTTTGGGCTTTGACCGTCAGGGCGATGAACAGGCAAATGCATCTCACTTCAAAAGGCTCCAGCTGTGCTGGGCGAGCTGCTGTGCTGCAGGACTGGGGGGGATGAGTGCAGCATGTTTCTCTGCACGTGGGTTTGCCAGGTGTGGTGGGTTGACCCTGGCTGGACACCAGGTGCCCACCAAGCCACTTCCTCAGCTGGACAGGGGAGAGAAAGATATAACAAAAAGCTCATGGGTCAAGATAAGGACAGGGAGATCACTCACCAGTTACTGTCACGGGCAAAACAGACTCGACTTGGGGAAATTAGTTTAATTTATTACCAAACAAATCAGAGTAGGATAATGAGAAATAAAACCAAATCTTAAAAACACCTTCCCCCCACCCCTCCCTTCTTCCCGGGCTCAACTTCACTCCCGATTTTCTCTACCTCCTTCCCCCGCAGCAGCACAGGGGGACAGGGAATGGGGGTTGCTGTCAGTTCCTCACATGGTGTCTCTGCCGCTCCTTCCTCCTCACACTCTTCCCCTGCTCCAGCCTGAGGTTCCTCCCATGGGAGACAGTTCTCCATGAACTTCTCCAATGTGAGTCCTTCCCACGGGCCACAGTTCACTAACTGTTCCAGCGTGGGTCCTTTCCACAGGGTGCAGTTCTTCAGGAACAGACTGCTCCAGCGTGGGTCCTCCGCGGGGGTCACAAGCCCTGCCAGCAAACCTGCTCCAGTGTGGGCTCCTCTCTCCACAGGGCCACAGGTCCCACCAGGAGCCTGCTCCAGCGTGGGCTTCTCATGGGGTCACAGCCTCCTTCGGGCATCCACCTGCTCCAGCGTGGGCTCCTCTCTCCACAGAATCACAGGTCCTGCCAGGAGTCTGCTCCAGCGCGGGCTTCCCACTGGGTCACAGCCTCCTTTGGGTGCATCCGCCTGCTCCAGTGTGGGGTCCTCCATGGGCTGCAGGTGGATATCTGCTCCACCGTGGACCTCCATGGGCTGCAGGGGCACAGCCTGCCTCACCATGGTCTTCACCAGGGGCTGCACGGGAATCTCTGCTCCGGCACTTGGATCACCTCCTCCCCCTCCTTCTTCACTGACCTTGGTGTCTGCAGAGTTGTTTCTCTCCCATATTCTCACTTCTCTCTTCTCCATCTGCTGTTGCGCAGTTGTTTTTCTCCCCCTTCTTAAATATGTTATCCCAGAGGCGCTACCACCGCCGCTGATGGGCTCAGCCTTGGTCAGCAGTGGGTCCATCTTGGAGCCGGCTGGCATTGGCTCTGTTGGACATGGGGGAAGCTTCTAGCAGCTTCTCACAGAAGCCACCCCTGTAGCCTCCCCGCTACCAAAACCTTGCCACGCAAACCCGATAGAGCAGGCTGGAGCCACAGAGTGACCTTCACGTGGCGGGTCAGGGACAGCTGCCCCCAACAACATGAGACTGCATGTCATAGAGGAGTGGTCACCCTTGGTCAGACCAAATGTCCGTCCAACCCCACGGCTTGTCCCTACCAGCAGCAGATGCCATGGGAGGAGGGTGAGGACAGGGTGAACCCATTGCAGCACCTCCCCAAATTCTCCTCCCACCTTTGGGGACCCAAGGGACCTCCTGGGCCAGAGTTAATGTCTCTGTAGGCAATAGCCCTTAAATTATTTTCCTTTCATGATTTCCTGCCATGTTTTCAAGCTGTGGCCAGCACTGACAGCCTCCCGTGGCAGAGCTCCATTGTGTAACAACATGCTGTGTGAAAGCATCGCCCCATTTTGAAGCTGCTGCCTCCTGCTTTTGCTCCATGCATCCAAGATGTTGCCTGGGAAGAGGTAGTGAATGGTTACAGCCTACATGCTGTCCCCAGGCCTCCGCTATCACCTCTTCCTTCAGCTGTGCTGAAAAACACTATCTTTTTTCCTGATATTGCAACCGCTCTATACCTTTGACTACCCTGCACCCATCCCTGCTCCTTCTCCTCCTTGCTGAGGGTGAGGGGAGCAGAGCATCACGCAGCAGCCCAGCTGCAGGCACGACGTGGCTACAAAGAGCATCAGGGAGGAAGATCGTCCCCGAGGGGCTTCTCTGCAGGTATGGCATGGCACTGCAAATCCTGGCGCTGAGCGAGCCGGTGGGTACCTGCTGCCACTTGCCCAGGGCGCTGGGCAGGAGATTACTATGGATGCATTTCATGGTAATGCCTCTGAGCGGCTGGATGCCCTCGTGTCAGTAAAGCAATGCAGCACAGTAGCCTGGCACGCACACAGCTTGAAGTAGGACACTATGGGTTTAAAATAATGTCATTCCATAAAGCTTTCTGGCTTTATGTCGCACTTGCTGTTGGTGCGGAGGCTGAGAGCCCATACCTGGCCCAGGCTGGCACCTCTGGATGCCCACACTGAGCCGCTGGCACTGGATTGCCACACAGCCGTGCTGGCCACTAGCGCTGGGCCAGAGGCAATGCTCACACCTTATCCCAAAGCGCTTTGCACAGTTGCTGTCAATGCTGTGATGCCTTTTTTTTCCAGTGCCCTTTTCTTCTCCGTACAGCCAGTAACTTAGAATCGCACAAGGTATTTTTAGACCTAACTTTGAAGTGCTTCAGGTCTGCAATCAGGTGACTCAGCTGCCAGTGCTATTTACTTTAGTTTTACATTCAAACTGGGCAATTACAGCCCTAAAGAGCTATTCAGAGATCATATTTACTTGTCATGCTGTCATATAGTTTGCAGGCAGCATCAGCTGTAAAGAAGCGCTTTGCACACCCAGGTACGTGTCTAAAGGTTTTCCAAAGCAGATGGAGAATAAAGCCCTGGGCTGTCACACCTCTTTCCTCTGGCTGCTTGTAAAGCCACCTTCCTGTGCCCTTCGTAACACTGCCTTATTTCAAGATGAGCCGGCACGCTCTGCCAGGGATGCTCCGCAAGATGACAGCTCGCAAAGGACTGCTGCAGGATTTGGGTCACGGCCGGAGTGTAAGGTGGCATTTTCTCCCTAATGAAAGTCTCTTTCACAGCTTTTTCCTTTCAGAGGAAGAAATCTCCGCAGCTCACAGAGCCATTTGTACTGGTTTAATGATGCTCAAGACATTTATCCCAGGGAAGGGTTCTGCCTGAGCTCCCTGTTTACTTCAAGTCCACTTATTTATAACATCCTTTCCTCCAGTTCTTGAATCCTTCACCTGCACGAACATCGCCTTTAGATCATCTTTATTGAATACAGTTAAGTGTAGCTCATGGGGTTATTGAATTACAGGCATGAGCTTACCAAAATGAGATAAATCACTCACATATTAGCCTTTCTCTATTAAACACATTTCACCCTGAGGCATTTTTCCACAGAGCAGATACTATATATCAAGCCTTTGAATACTCAAAGTAGCTAACGCGGGCTTCTCCCAGCAAGAAGGCACGCAACAGGAATGCAGCAGCCCTCTCTGAAGGAAGCTTTACTGCCTAAAATATTGATTAGAAATAACATCTTCTGTGTGAGGCTTGAAGAGTAAGAGCTTGAGATGGAGTTTGAGCCACGTTTGCTCCCATCGGGTTCTCTTTCACGCGGTGCCGTATTAAACGTCGATGTGCGCTGTCGTGGCGAGGTACCGCGCTGCAGTGAGTCGCGCCGGCCCCTGACGCCTGCGTCTGCCCGGCCCCTGGCACGGGAGGGGCAATGCCAACATGCCCCTGCCAGGCACCAACTTTGCCCCCACAAATCACCAGCTGTGGGAGAGACGGGTTTTGTCTTCGTGAGATATTTGAGCTTGATTTCGGGGTGGGGACGCGGACACAGCACTGGGAAACGTTGATGCCGTTGGGGGATGCGAAGGGGATTCGGCTGTGTACTCAGCTGCGTACTCAGCCTCCAGCTGCTGGGGAGCAGCGGGTCCTGGTGCCACCCAGCCCCAAACCACGCTGCCTCCTCGCCTGCCCTGCGGCACCCTCGGACTCATGCACCTGTGGTTTGTCTTTCTCTCTAGTTACTTTTCATTCTGGCACTCCTTTTAACTTCTCCTACCGTGGCCTCACCTTTGGTATTTTCACAGTCCGCATCATATCCACATATTTCCTTCACTGCCTTGAGGTTTGACAGGTCTCAAGTTTTCGGTGGATTTTTTTTTTCCCTTCTTGCATCATCCTGTCTGCGTTATAAGCCTGAGGGTGTTTAGTGATGGTTTATTTGGGGGATCCTGATCCCAAACTGCATCTGCTGACTCCACACCACTGATGCTGTAAGGTCACCGGCTGAGCTTCAGCCCAAGGTCTATGAGGCGAAGGCACAAAATCTCTTCCTGCCACTTCGCCGGGGGTGCGCAGAACCTCTCTGCAGGTGCTGCTCTTCTGCAGGGAAAGTGATGCAAAACCACCTCCCCTTTTGCGCATTTCTGTCCAGCGCGACGGTGCGGAGGCGTGCCAATTTAAATGTCACGGAGGCTCACAAAATCAAATTGGGCAAGTAATAAACTCAAAAATAAACATTATTTAAACTGAAATTGTTTAGCAGAAAGCTAACTAGAAATGAGACCTATCAAAATCGTTCAACACTCCCACAAGATCAGTAAGCCACAGGTTCAGGATGATGCACGAAGGATTGAAGCTGCACAGCCGGCTTTCGAAACCAGGATTCACAAGTGCACGATCACTTGCCTCTAAGATGAGGGCTCTCAACTTGGAGGAGTTCCCCTGGGCAGCGTCCCGACCCAAGGGGAGAGTCCCGGACCGCAGACCCGCTGCTCCAAGCGGGACTGACTCCACGTGCCCTCCGGCAGGGCTCCATTTATACCCCAGTTGAAGCTGAGCTGTGGTCATATGTGGCCAGAGGTCTAGAAACCTCTCGACTGAGGCATTTCATCGGCTGAGGGCCTTGTCTGTCGACGGAAGGGCCCTGCCTTTCCTGCCCCTCGACCGAGGCGTTGGCACTTGTCACTGTAAAGGCGCAAAAGTAATTGCACGCAAAGTAAGGACGGAGCGGTCCTGACGCCCCGCTCTTGCAGTTAGAGAAGAGGGCTGATGTTTTTAACTGGTTCAGCTTGCTGAAAAATGGCCAAAATCTCTGCAGAAATCCTCTTCTGCTAAATGTTCCTACTTTCCATTATTTTCAGTAAGTCCAAAGTTTGAATTATTTTCAGATAAAAAGATTCACTGAAATACAAAGAAGGGGAAAAAAAATACATACAGTAATCTGCCCTGATACATCGCCATGAAGATTAGTAACCTTTCAGGAACAGGCACATTCACTGGAGCATTCCTGGATCCTTGCTCCTTATGCACAGGATTTTGTTCTGAATAGCTCTTGGATATTAATTAAAATTTTATAAATAGTTAGCATAATCAATATTTTAAATCCTGCCATTGTTAAGGATTACACAAGGATTGTTAAAGACCGACACAGGTGTATTTGTAACCTCCAGAAGCATAAACTACCCTATTTAAATACTACTATTTAATTAAGTTGCCTCTCTCAAGGAAAATAATTTTTACAATTAATTAATTAGGTTTTCTGCCAGTGGAAACAGTTTCCAGTGTCGATGTTTAGCTTTTTTCTCTGGGAACGCCTTTAATTAAGGAATAAACTGTAAATTTAATAACAGTGATGACATCTATATGTTCTATTTAGTGTCCTCTGTCTGCAAAAGGGTCTTTCCTGCCCTGTTTCAGAATGTTCTGCAAAAGACTGCGGTGGAAACAAAAGCTGCACCACCCCTTCTCCTGCCTGTTCCCCTGCACCCTTCAGGACCCCCCCAAATGCACGGAAGCCCACGAGTGGCACTCCTGGCTGCAGCAGCCCTGGGCCGTACACAGCGGGACCAGCCGCTGCCCGTGGGCACGTGTGTGCAACGTGCTGAAACCAAACGGGGGCGGGAGCTCCACTTCCATGGCCTTTTTGTTCAGACTGCAGGTTTATGACATGTTATACCCACTTTGCCTTCCAAACCCAGATTCCAGCTTGTCTTTGACCCGCACTTTCGAGGTATGTGTATGTTGCTGGTTTACAGACACCACATGGTGCAGCATGGGTTACTTCATTAAAACACAAACCTCTGTGATACCATTTCTTCTCGTTCCTAGTGAATTTGATTTAATACTTTCAATTTTCTGTTAAAAAAAACAGATAGACAAATATGACAGACAAACTTTCATGCTTGTGTTTTATGTTGATCCATTTGCACTGTCTTCTCTCCTGGTGGAAGCTAAAATCACTCTTGGAGCCATCTCCTATTATGTAATATTTTAACCAAAATCATCCATCTCGTGTAAACATGACCCAACTCGCAGTTTGTCAGAGCAGGGGTTTGGCGCCTGCGTCACCAGTGTCGCTAGTGACTGCATCTCACTGAACACACATTTGTCAGAATTTGCCAGGCAAGGGCATAGCAATAAACCCCTGTGGGGTCTTGCGGCTCTGGGCAAATACTTCAAGCAACACGAGGCACCAGGTGCTCTGTAAGGCAGCTGTATGTACTCCATCAGGTCTCTTCCTTTAGTCCCCGTTTGGGCAATTTGATCTACCTTTGGGTGTCCATGTGCTCTTCAGCTTTTCAATCGGGGAAGAGGAGGTTTTCCAGCAGATTGGCCCTTCTGACAGTGGGTCTCTGCAGCATCTCCAGCCATCGCTGTCCCGCTGAGCCCCAGGGTGCAGATCAGCCAGCACCACTCACCAGCACCTCGCTGTCTGCGGCCGCTACCTGTCCTCCTCCTCTCAAACCCAACCAGCAATGCCTGCGCCTGTCGGGGAGCCAGAGCTGCATGTGATTGCAAATGACAGCCTTACCTCTTCACCCACAGAGCGAGGGTCAGATGAGATCTGATCAAGCAGCTGCTCATCAGCCCCAGGCACCGATGGCCCTTTGCTCAGGAGGCACAGGCTGCTCTGCATCAGAAGTCCCCGCAGGGCTCTCCCAGCAGAGCCTCCAAGGCAACTGGGGTGGGATTTTTCAAATCAGCTGGTTTTGTCTGGCATGCAAATAAATTGCATGGGTATCTAACATACCTGCATGGCTGGTGGCAGCGCAATGTATATTAGGAGCTTATATAGGGATTTCTAAGTTCCTGGGCTGGGACATCATACTCCTCTCACCTTTTCCTGATCTTCTGAAGGTAAGATGGGGCAGAGAGCCAGGGCAAAGCCTGAAGGCTGTGCACAGAGGACATCAGGAGTGCCTGAGCTGCGTATGAGCTGTTTGCACTGAGGTGAGCATACCTCAAAGCACACAGCCACCACAGTTAGCATTCCTGGCACCCAAACACAGAATTTATCCCCAGATAACTCTTCTCCACAGCTTGCTGGGTATCTCCGTATTCTGATCTACAGGAGCACTTAGCTGAAGCAGATGTGAAGCACACCAACCGATGTATTCTGTTGTCTTCCCTACCCAGTTAACATGAAGAACTCACTAAGGTAGAGCTTGGCTGCTGTAGGAAGTCTTACAGGTCCCTACGTATATTTGAGAAACACAATAAATAGCAAAGAATTTTAATTTAAAAAGTTGATCGACAGTTGATCTATGCACACCCTGCCAGTATCTTGTGGGAAGACCAGCTGCTGGATACTAAAGGCGACCCTGCATAAACTGGAAACACAAATGTAGGACACAGTCAGATTTTGGCACAGTGACTCGGAGAAGGAATGAGCTCCCATTAAAGATGGGAGTGTTATTTACACCCCACAGGGTAAGACAATACGTCTTCCCCTTCTCAGATAGCACCTTTGGGAAGGTGTAACGGTACCTTCCATAAGCATCTGCTCAGGGCTTTTCAACTCTGATCTCAGCACTCCTGTAGGCGCTCTCCTTACACAAATCCCTACTTCATCCCCCCCCTTCCTCGGTCAGCTGGTCACATTTCGTATGTAGCTGGTGGGGTGGCAGAGAGGCTGCTGCTCCTCAGACACTGTGGGTAAAGCATTTACAAATCCAACGCTCCCATGAATATTAGGCAAGGGCTTGCTCCAAGCACATGGCAGCTTTCCCACATCCCAGGCTGAGGAACCAGAAACATTTCCTGAAAGCAGGTGCTGTAAAGGCTCTCCTTGGTGCTGCTCTGAGCATGGGGTTAAGTGCCAAGACATGCTGTGCTGCTTAAATAACAAGCGCTTCTGAGGCTAGCCCTTTCTCCACCTCCCCTGGCTCAGGTGGGGCACCCAGCCCACCTAAGTAGGAGCGGAAAAGCAAAGCGATAGTTAAACTCAGTGTGAGGGCCAAGGAAAGACGCCTTAAATCCCGGCAGGCTGAAAAGCGCTTTTCAGTATCTTGTGACATGGAAGCTTTCAGAGCAGTGACGGAGCTTGTGCAGATTCCCCTCCTGGTTTGGAGCTGGATTGCATCACCCCAGCGCAATGGCTTCATTAACACCAGCGCTAGCGCCAAGCTTTACGGCACAGGATCCCTTTAACTAAAGACAGTCCTCTGGAGATAACTCCCTTCTGCCATCGCTGAAGCCAACCGCCAAGATAAAGGCTGCTTAAAATCCTTGAGGAGAGGAACTTATCACAAAAGTCCTGGTGGAAGAAGCAGCTTTGCTTGTTTTGCTTTCAAAGGGTAAGCACCTTTTTCTCTACCTCTCCTACTGCTACAGCAGTTTGTACATCCCATCATTCAGATGTCTGACATATTATTTCACGAAGCATTCTTTATTCACAGCTGTGACAAGCAAATTACACTGAATTAAGCTCATCTACCTTGGTCTCAAGGGACACTGGCTATTAAACTGTCTCAGAACTGGCATCCCGAAGCGCTGTCACCACTCAGCCTAGAGGAAGATGCTGAGACGGCTGCGCTACCCAACAAAAAAGGGCTGCTCTATTCAGGGGTGTAACTAAAATAGCGTGTAGGGAGCACCACATTACTCAGCCCTTCTGCAGACAATGGCAACAACCTTTAGTCCAAATGGCAGGTCTGCAAATTCACCACTGGCTCCAAGAAATAATCTATGTCTTTCCTTTCTGATACACTATAACCAATACAAGATCCTGCAGGCTCCATCCCACCGCCATTATCTCACTCTGTGGCAGTCAAACCGCCTAACTGTGTCCGTAAAATCATCAACAGCCACCATACATGACAGGCAGAGATCGCAGCTTGCCTTTTAGTGAACCAGGATGGGCTTGGGGGAGATACAACAGAAGCTGCTTATTGTTCAAAGAGCAATTTTAGAAAGAAATCGATGGACACTGGCAAACAGCACAAGTCATTTCTTCACATAAAACCTCCACTTGCAACTGACTCCAACCCTTGTTCTCACTAACTGCCACCTCTGCTGGGTCTGAATGGGCAAGAGACATACAACAAGGTGAAAACAATAGGAACAGCTTCCAAGATCCTTTTTGACAGAGCTTAAGGCCATTTCACATGACATGGCTAACTCCTGCATGCTTCACTCACACTCCACTCATGCTTTGCTGTCTTCTTGTTTCAGTTGGCAAAGAAAGGTTGCGTTGACACCACTTCCTATAAAATAACATCCTGATGATCAGAAATGATAACGTCCTAATGATCAGTCTCACAAATGTGCTGCTCCATGTTGTGAAGAAAGCTTTGTGCAAAGCTACTGTGGACACGGTAGCTGACGAGACACTTGGGACTTGGGCTGCTGACGGCCCTCAGCGAAGAAACACGGAGGAACTTGCTCTTTTCTTTTGGAGGAGCCCATCTAGCAGAGATGAGACAGCAAGGACTGCGATACTGTTTGAACAGGCAATGGCACACACCTGCCACCTGCATCAAGTATCTCCCCTGAGAAAGCAAAGCATGGAAACGTATATCCCATAAAAATTAAGCATTGCACACAAAAAGCAAAAAGGAATTTGGAGAGATGTGATTGCTCACTTGTCTCCCGCTCAGGCCTACCACCCTAGCTGCTTGAGGAGTTTGCCATCTACACATGAATCACCCCAGACCCAGAAGAGACTCTGCCCAGCAGTAGCTTCAGAATGAAGGAAAAAGGAAGCCGAAAGAAAACCTGAACTAACCCTGGCCTGCCCCTCAGCTGGGCATTGCTTGGGCACTGCCATGGGCAATTCAGTGAGTATTTTCCAATTTATGTATACACACAGACAAAGCCAGGACAGAACCTGGCTCATTTCCTTCTCAGACTGCTCCTCCCCACCACTAATGCCTCTTCAAAAGGGGTCATTGCAAAAGTTATTTATTTCTTCTTAAAGAAGCTGGGTTCTTATCAGGTATGATAAATTCAGAGCTGGCACGAGCTAGGCTTGCTGGGAATGCCAAGGTGAAAGTGAATAGTGTATTTATCCTCACGATGAAGTTAAGCTTGTAGCCCATTTTCAACATAAGCCTACTCTAGAAAAACAATTTGTTCTTCAATCAGAGCAACAAAGACAGGCTCCCAGGCTCCAGCTATTTGAAATACACTCAGATTGGCCCAGATAATTGTTGGTGAAAAATGAAAAGCTTTGAAGTTCTTGAATCTAGTAACAAATGCTGAGCTAGGCGAGGAAAGAGGCACGGCTCACACGCTGGCTGCTGCATGCCAAGCTGCCATCTCCCTCACGGGAATTTGCAACTCTTCTATTAAATGCTCTCAAAGGTACTTTCTTCTTCCTCCCCTTTCTGTAACCCTCATGTAAAAAGCCCCCCAGAGCAAAACAGGGACAGGATTCATTTTTATTTTTAAACAGTTTAGGAAAGTAATTTAGAGCCTTGCCCTCAGTATTCCTAAAACCAGTATTAAAAAACTTATTTGATGCAGATAATTTATAATTGTCATGAATATGACAAGAATAACCTTATCTACAACAGAAATACACCCTGTCTTGAAGGTATCAGAGGTTATACCAAGCATTGAAAAACCTTTTCTTTCCACAGTTCTAAAGAGAGAAACCTCAAATTTCCCCTCCCAAACCACCAGCTGACTCAGGCATCGAAACAAGTCAAATATTAATATTTGACTTACCTGCAGGATCTCAGTTTGTTGAGGTAATCTGCAATGTCTCCTAAAAATGGAGTAGAATGAATGAAATCACTGCAAATGCAGTAGCAGACTATTTAGAACTAAATGTAGAGTATAATTTAGTTTTATTAGAATTAGTTGATAAGCCGCGTCTTCATCTCAAGTACCTTCTTAATAGGAAAATTAAATTCAAGTGCAAACTAATGGCAAGAGTCCTTTTTGCCAGTTGGATGCATTTCCCCTTGCAAAACTGAAATTAAAGCCAGCCTGCTACTTTTAAACAAAGCACTGGAGACATCACAATATACTGCTATTAAATAAGGTTTGCATTAACATGCGTAATATTAACTCTTATGCATTAATATGAATAAGCATCAATAAGAAAGCAAAAAATCTAGGCCAATAGTACTTTAGCCAAAGAAAAGCCACTCTTGTTGCCTTTTCAGTACCTGGTAAGAGTCTAGAGATACTGAAGAGGCAAGTTCAAAGCCTATATATAAATTAAACAAAGGATGAAAAAAGGCTTTCATTTGAAAAACAAAAAGAAGTTTAAGGCATTCCCACCTATATATTTATTTTTATTCCAGAAACTGAGGAAAGGCAGATTTTGACAACACTTACATCAAAATGAAGAGGGTATCACACAGTACTACTAAAGCAGCATAAACTGCACTCAGATTTTTAATTTAGTTGTAAGTCTCCTGAGCACTTAAACCCCTACTCCACTCAGGTAATTTCATCTTCACCTCAAACATCATTTGCATTTCAGGCTGGCTAATGATTTGGTTTTTCTTTTGCCCCCCCTGTCAGCAGCTGAGTGCATTTGAATGGATCATACTAGTTGATATTCACACTACATGAAGCACTTGCAGAAAAAACATCCTGCATATATTGCATATGTCACATGCATATGCATTTACATCATAAAATCATGGTGTGGTATTAGATAACAAGGTAAGAATGAGTTACAGAAACCTTGCAAGAACTATTCAGACAGGAACGTCTCTAGATTTTGGAGATGAAAAGGAGCTGTCTGATCTATAAAATGTAGCTAGTAATAAACCCACGTTCAGCGGATCTCCAGCTGATTAGCTACATGTATGCAAGAGGGGTAATGCCATTTTATGAAGGCACTGTAATTTTTTCTGCTATTTAAAAAAAAATAAATCCTTCTCAGCAGTTAATGGAAGCCTGCCCACTTGCAAGAAAAATTCCTGTCAGATACTGTTTCTCAAGACACAACCCGAAATAGATGTACAAGGGGGGAGCAGGGTGTTGTCATTGATAAAAAGGAATACAGGCAAAGGTCATATGCAGATTTATGAAAAATAAATTTATTACATAACACCTTGTTTTAACAATGTTTGATTTTTTTTTATTCAGAATACTTGTGTCATTCATGTAAAATAGTTTGATACAGTACATTGTATGTAAGTTTTTCCTCATAAATTCTAAGGCTCTCCTAACACCTTGATCCTCTGCTGTAGGAATGGCACCCCTAAACAACGTGCGAACATTTAAAAAAATAATTAACGGAACAAAATTTAAAATCCACTACACCAAGCTGGTTCTCAAAAAATCATGATGAAATATCTGAATGGATGCCGCACCTTTTTAGGAAATATCATTCATGCTTTTTTAATCCCAAAGCATGCTCACAAATCATTAGCAACAACAGGAAAAAAATAAAACACTGTCTATGACAATCATTTTAAGTTTGTTTGCTGAACCAAACATGTTTATATCAATGACAACATACTTACTTTACTATCAAATAGCAGCTTTAATACCAGTCAAGTCATAGATTTAAAAACAAAACCAAAAACTTATGTTGGAAATTAATCTTTGGGACATTCGTAATTGCTGGAAAAAAATGCAAATGTTTTCATGTTCCTAAAAAAATCTCATCGTAGCAATCGTGTCGGTCATAAAACATTGATCTAGGTGGAAAATGAACCAACCCACAAAAGTCACTAAAAATAAATGTCTATCAAAATTGTCTCAATCAGAGTCACGGTTAGTTTGCTTTTTTGCCATGGTAACATATACTGTATGCTTCAAGTACTAGTTCAAAGATGTTGTGTACTATTGGTCAGATAGAGTTGTTACATCAAGAGAATTCACCACATACGACAACAAAAATGCTTGCCCCTAGCACATTTCACAGCTTCAACTGCTACAGACTGTCACTGAAAAAAAAAAATGCATCGATCAGTCTGAACCATGTCAAGTAAACTATGGAAGTAGCATATCCACAACACAAACTGTGCTAGCACTTTCTTTTTTTCAAGTCTAACCCCAAAACCAGGTACAATTTGGGAGCCACTGCTCCGCTCTGTGGAAGGGGGTGGATCGTGGCGATCGGACAGGTTGGAGGTGTGGTTGTACAGTACATTCTCGTGGCCCAAGCCAGGTTCCAGGCAGGCAGCTGTGCGGCCAGTCCTGCAGCATTAGCAACAGTGCATTGACGTTATTGGGATGCAGCTCAGTACCGATGTGTCTGATGCGAGTACTGTGGCGGCTGCTGGGAGGTAGCTGAATATCCCATGCTGCTCTGTGGCTGTGATGTGCTTGGTCCGGGGTTGGGGTAGGCAGCATGGGGGTTGGAACGCTGCAGAGGGGTAAAAGCAGAAGAAATGCAATCCTTTGTAACAGGTACATCGCAAGACAGTTTTGCCTACTGATTTATTTCTGCAAGGGGTACCAAGCACACACAGTCTCAAAGCAGCTGCACTTCCAGGCTTCTTCTCACTTACTCTGATTACAGCAGGTACGAACATAAGGAATACCAGATTAGAAAGCGACAGTTACCACCCTTCACAGTTACCCATCCTAATTACCTCCTGTGAAACTACCCCCAACATAGTCAAACCTCCAGCCAACCCTCCAGATGGCTACAGTACACCTGCTTGTTACCACTGCTGATGGCAGTGGTCTTCTCCACTTGCTCCCTTCCCCTACCAAGAAGGTACACTGGGGTGGAGGTCCAAATGGTGCATCTTACTGCTGATGAGCCACTGTGCATTATTCTGCAGATTTTCCTATACAAAGGGTATGCTTGCCACCCTTCTGTGTGACCTAGGAGTAAAGGCTGAGAACACTATTATTATATAGGCTAAAGTGTCATCTAGCAGCAGCCTTACAAATACTTGAAGGCAAGTTAAAGACAACAGCCACATGCTTTCTCAGTGGAACCAGGTATTTCAGGGGGAAATGGACATGGATTGTGGCTTGGGAGGTTCAGGTTGGACATTGCGGGGGGCGGGGTGGGGGTGGGCAGGAATCACTTCGAGACAAGTATAGCACTAGAAGAAGAATTTGCCCAGGGAGGCTGTGAAGTTTCCATCTGTGGAGGTTTTTAAGACTCAGCTAAACAGAGCCATGGCTGACCTGATTTAATATTAGCAACAGTCCCGCTTCAAGTGGGAGATTGGGCTAGATGGTCTCCAGAGGCCCCTTTCAACCGGCACTTCTACAATTATTTATTGAGTGGAGTATTCTTCATTGCTAGAAACTCTGAGCAAACCAACAACTGCCTACTTCAATTTTAAACTAAACGTCAGTTATTTACACATCATGCATTATAAAGGAAAAAAGGACTGGATGTGAGATTTTCAATTTAAGCAGATGACCACTTAGTAGCATTTAACATTTCATTAAGTGAACACAATTTCAGTACGTTACTGTGCTGTTTTACATTTATGTTAAGGTTTACACACACACAAATTTTGCAGCATTTAGAAACTTCTGTGTAACTTCTGAACTCTTGATATCGCTCGCAAGATGTATTAGTATTTTCAGAAAAAAATGCTTCTAGTAAAGGTCTGGAAACTTCTCTAAGGTCAATATTCCAAGACTAAGGTATTGCTACTGAGACCTGATAATGTAAAACAGTGGTGAACCAACATCCTGAAAAAGTAAAATATTAAAATAGTTTTACAGATTTTCTAAGTTGTACCATAAAATAATAAATAACAACTCCAGTTTTCCCTGACATTCAGCATTTAGAACAGAAGCTATAATCAGGATGCTGAGATGATGGCAAAAATGAAAAGGCAAACTCTACTTGTTAACATATGCTCACAGAACTGAGCTAATTCTCTAGGGGTGTATAGTGTAAAGGGGAAGAAATGGCTGGACCAGCACTTAATGCCAGCGCGAACAAACCAGCACTGCTGAACTGCACCATGACACAGGGACTGCACTTTTGTGACATTTGCCTTCAGTCATGAGAGATGGACTAAGTTACTCGTCAACAGAAGTGTCACAGCTCTGGGTCACCCTTCTCCATGTAACAAATATAGGATGTACTTCAGAGAGCAAAAATCCGCAAATATTCTTTTTGCCCAAGCATCGCTCCTGTACGTAGGAAACTATCACAAGTTTAACCATTTAAAAACTGTCCATTCATGTCAGTTGTAAACAATTTCTGCATCCTGATTTCTAAAACAGATCTTATTTTAAGACAGAGGCAATTAAAAATCAGATTCTTTCATGACACCCGGCGCAACAAGTGGCTTTTGTTTAAGAACAAATGTAAATATCCAATCCTTTCTAAATACCATTAAGCACCCAGAAGGTTATCACATGCAAAAGCTCTGAGTAGTGGAATTGCTCCAGCCTGTTTACTCACATTGCCTTTAGAAGTGTCACATTGCAGATTTAAACGAGAAGGCAAGGAAGCCTGTGTGCCATGTGTCTACTATTTTTATGCATGGCAGAAAAGCATACAAGGTCAAATTGCCCTGCCAAGAGTAATTTGACTTCTGAGCGGACGTAGAAACTGTCTTAGTGTGCCTCACCCAGGAGATGGCAATCCTTCTTCACAAGCTTTATAACAGGGAATTTGAGTAAATCAAATGAAGAATAAAGGAACAGGTGTTTGATTAAAACAGAAGGCTCTATTGTAATATTTGTTTGCCATCTCCTCAAGTTGCAGGATCAGAAGCAAAAACATGTGAGGAATTTTTTCAGGGAGACCTGAAACCACCAATAGCCAGCTTTTAACTGCTTTTGTTCTAGTGCCAGCAAGTTCAGCTCTCCTCCCTTTGACTACCATGTTTTCCAGATACCTTAATCAGAACAAATCTACCCACTACCTTCTTTGCAAGACTCGGGGCAGGGTTGTTTGTGGGTTTGGTTGTGTTTTTTTTTTTTTTTGTAGGGGAGGAAAACCAGGTGTTTTACCTCCTAGAGAGACAGCAAAAAGATTAGTCAGGAGCAGTCAAGTTACCAATAAGAGCTCCTGAGGTAGCAAAGTAGCAGTTATCACTATCTCAAGACAAAAATATTCTGAAATTATGTTTATTGACACGGGCTGCCCCCAGCTATAATCCTGGGATGGGTATCTGAGAGTACGAAAGTTTTGATGAGCATGAGCTGAAAACAAACCAATGTCAACTCCGGCTAAGGCAATTTGAGTCTTCTGACTTCTCAACCAGCAAGCCTCAGCTCTTGCTCACAGAAGTGGAAGCTGAAGTTTGTTCAAAATGCCAAGCTGCAGCAGCAAAATGAGGTGAAGGGTGTGCAAATAGGGCATGTAAATGGTGCTCCCTGACACAGTACCTGAACCTCTGCATCAATCTCCTTAGATATGTGACTCAACACGAGGGGAAGATTAAGAGAGTTACGGCTGCATTTGCCTTCTTAAAAATACACACAGAAGTGGTAGAAAGAGCCAGCTAAAAGGCCAAAACAGTGATCGACTGCAGGCTGCCAAATTGAAAGGGATGAAGCTCCTGTAAGAGAGTGCTCTGTGATGCATAATCCAACTAGAAGAAAGACAATGTTTATACTTAGAGGCGCTCCACACTGCAGCACTGTAGTTAAGGCTGACCACTGTTTCAAACAGCTCTAAAAATTTACATCATTCAAGGAGAATGACTTGAAAACTGATATGCTATTGATGTCCTGGGATAAACTGAGCAAAGGCACTTGGGGACTATATGAAGGGTCTAACAATAAAGCTCCTGAAAATGACCTTATTTTACATTTTTTTAATACTTTGAAGTTTTGGCCAATGCTGGAAGTATACAGATTTATATAAGGATGAGGGTAATGCCCGCAGGCAACCTTTAAGGATATCTCAGGAACAAACTCTGAAATGCAAGATTTCAAAGCCCATTGGTGTCTATGGAGAAACAGTATCAAACTGTGAAATGCAAGCTGACAGCAGCAGTTTTACTGACACTGTTCTTTAACTCTCCCTAAGTTTTGCTACAGAATGTAAGCATAGCTAAGTGGGTTTCCAATATTAGGGTCTCACATTTAGATATTAATCTTTAAATTAACTAAAAACACTGCCAGCAATTTCTGACTTCGACATCTTTTGATTTCATCCAAGACTCTCTTCCAATTGGTCTTCTGTACGATGCATTCCATGTGAACCAGTATGTAACAGTTCCTGCGGGCTAACATTTCCATCAGCATGCCTCCTCTTGAAATCTTCTATTCCCTAGGCTTCCAAAACCTGCCACTTCTCTAACTGCTTCTATGCATATCATTTGAAGTTTTCCTTGCTCCTCTTTTGTCATTTCTTAGCTCGCATTAACTAAAGGTTCTGTCCTTAACTCTCTTCTCCCCAGTCTCCAGGAGTAACCTCATCCAAACACACAAATTCAGGTATCATTCCCTGGAATGACTCTCAGATATTCTTCTGCTCCAGACTCTTCTGATTTCCTAATGTCTGACCACGAGCTCAAATGCAGGAAGGCTAGAACACAGTTTTCAAGTTTTCCTCAAGCTTTTTTCCTACACTCCTCCTTGTCTTCCTCACTCATTGATCGCCACCACCTCACATGTCTCTTCAGATCTGTAATACTGGGTTTACTCAACATGGAATCTCCCTTGGTCTTCAGAACAGAGATTATGACAGGATCATGCCAAGTCTTTCTGTTTGTCATCCAAAATACTGCTCTCCCATCCATGTGCCCAGCTAAAACTCTTGTTCAGATTCTTATTTCACAGCTTGTTTACTGCAATATCCTTTGCCTCCTACCATTACAGGCTTGTTTAAATAAGGAATGGTATTTTTAGGTGACACAGAGCGCAGCACAACAGGCCCCTGGTCCACAATCAGCATTCCCTAATATGAAGGTAATAAATTAGTAACTGTAATAATCTCTGATCCTAATTTCCTTACTGCCAATCTAAAGAGCATCAGCATATCAATTTACAGGCAAACCATCAACTAAACACATCTGAAAAAACACATGAAAGATGCCAAAAAATACCAGTTAATACAGTGACATTTACAAGATGACTTTTTTAGCTTAAAGAAACGCTGCTGTAAACGTGAGAACCAAATACACAATATATGAATAAAACAAATACCTGATAGTCTGAGGTCATAATAAGTCCACCTGAGGTAGTGGTAGGAGGAACAACTCTCACTTTTTTCAGTGGGGGTCCCTGCGTGTGACTGGTGTCTTGGTTCCCTGGATGACCAGTTCCATTAGTATGGTTATTGCCCTGCTGCTGCTGCTGGTTCTTCTCAATTGTTTAAACACAAAGAAAAATTTCAACTCAAAAGCAGTACATGAAATAACATGAAAACAGGAAATAGTGTGAAAGCCAGTGAAGCATGACGATACTGTTCTTCCAGTACTTACTTTGTCTCCTTTATCATCTGGTTCTTCTTCTGTTAAAAATTCTCGTTTTGGGTAAGGGATTTGACAACCTGCAAAAACACTGCCCCCCAAAAAAGTCTATTTATCACTGTATTAGAACAGAAGGGTTAGACCTGTAAGATTCATACTTCACCCGTGCTAGTTTCAAGTCGCCTGAGCCACAGCCTAATAGCTGTAACTAATGAAGTCTTCCCTGTCTTACTTTCATCATCTTCTAAACTTAGTAAACCTATTCACATTTATTTAGACTCTGCAGTTGCCTCTTACACACTCATTTAAACTCCTAATAGTTTTCATGGTTTCTGGTAACTGGTGACCAGGCTAGTGGCTGAAAAGGTACACCACCTGTTAGATATCTGCAAGGGCACAAAGAGCTATCTTAATCCAGCTATAGTGTAATTCACAATCTCAGGACTAACTAAAAATACTCCTGGAAACTCCACTGACTATTAATAAAACCACCTGGAACAAAGTTTAAAAATAACTAGAAATCTCATCTGCCAATTCATATCTCATGGTCCACATGAATTTGCTACTGCAAGGTAATATTTACTCAATCAGTAGAATTTACTCAATCAGTAGAATTTACTCAATCAGTAGAATTTACTCAATCAGTAGAATGTATTTATAATAAAGTCTCTGTACACCTATTAGCATTATTTATTGTGTATTCACATTAAAATGCCAACCTAAAGTTGAGAAAAAAGCCAAACACTGTCCTAAAAGCAGTTTCTGCAAAAGCAAATCATTCACATGACAACATTAAATCACAGAGACGGGTCAGGAGCTGTTATAAATAATCCAGTAGGTTTTCGTGAATTAATTTTGGTTTTAATTAATTGCTTATAAATACACAAACCATATTTTATAAATTCTTCCCTGGTAGAGAATCATACAAAGGATGTACTAACAGCTTTCCTAAAAAGATGTACAATCATGCTCTCTGGCTAGTATTTTGGGAGGGGGGCTTACTTTCTAATGAAATCATTCATTGTCCCTAAATTTTCTTCCTCTTGTAAATCTCCCTGTACAAACAAAAAAGAGGAGTGGCTACAGAAAATGGATTTAAGTTGTTAAGGATGACAGCACATAGACACCAAGTTGACTTCCCCCACCCACTGAATTTACAACAAAAACTAAGACAGAAAAAGGTAAACTAATTAGAGTGTGTCATCTGGTGTTCTGGAGCAGAGACGTGGACCTGCGGGCACTTGCACTTAGCAGTTGTCTACAAAGATCTGTAGCATGCGTAATCAACCTGTCAGTGAATAACAAGATTAGTGCTGCGACTAATAGGATCAAAGTTCCATAAAGCAAGAGATTAATAAGAACGCTACTTAATTTTAAAAACCACAAATGGCATTTTAGTGGTTATAGCTTTCTTTGGTTGTTAGACAGTAAGTATTTAGCTCAGTATTCACAAACATATTTATAGCAGAGAGAAACCACGCATTTCTAAAGCATCTCTGGATGTACTGATAGGTTAATAAACCGACCACTTACTCGGATGTGGGAAGAGGATCTTCTAAGAAATAGGGATCCTGCATAGCCTGTTCTGAGGTAATTCTCTTTATTGGATCCATAGTGAGCAATTTCTGAAGCTGCAAAAATAAAAGATAAAAAGCTCTGCATTACCAAAACCTTTTACAGAAACTTCACTGTATTATTGCTGAAAGATGAGTGGACACAAATG
Organism: Gavia stellata; assembly: GCF_030936135.1. Classification (NCBI taxonomy): domain Eukaryota; kingdom Metazoa; phylum Chordata; class Aves; order Gaviiformes; family Gaviidae; genus Gavia; species Gavia stellata. Next base: position 22,506,698 of record NC_082594.1, on the reverse strand, counting down.
CGTCTGTACTCAAAACCCTAACCGTAAGTGGCATAACCACATTCTTCTCTCTTGTTAAAATAGTAACTCCATTTCCCATCGAGGAACACCTGTTTTTACTTGCAAAGCCCAGGACACTCAGTTAGCTCCAGTCACAAATATTCTAACAAAAACATTCAAAGAGTTTCCACAAGGTACCAGCAGCTTTAATCACAGAATCATAAAATAGTTTGGGTTGGAAGGGACCCTTAAAGGTCATCCAGTCCAAACCCCTGCAACGAGCAGGGACATCTTCAACTAGGTCAGGTTGTTCAGAGCCCCATCCAATCTGACCTTGAATGTTTCCAGGGATGGGACATATACCACCTCTCTGGGCAACCTGTTCCAGTGTCTCACCACCCTCATTGTAAAAAATGTCTTCCTTATATCTAGTCTGAATCTACCCTCTTTTAGTTTAAAACCATTACCCCTTGCCCTATCACAGGCCCTGCTAAAAAGTTTGTCCCCATCTTTCTTATAAGCCCCCTTTAAGTACTGAAAGGCTGCAATAAGGTCTCCCCAGAACCCTCGCTTCTCCAGGCTGACCAACCCCAACTCTTTCAGCCTTTCTTCAGCAGAGAGGTGTTCCATCCCTCCAATCATTTTCATGGCCCTCCTCTGGACCCAATCCAACAGGTCTATGACTTCCCTGTGCTGAGGACTCCAGAGCTGGATGCAGTACTCCAGGGGGGGTCTCACCAGAGCAGAGGGGCAGAATCACCTCCCTCAACCTGCTGCCACGCTTCTTTTGATGCGGCCCAGGGTACGGTTGGCCTTCTGGGCTGCAAGCGCACCTTGCCAGCTCATGTCCAGCTTTTCATCCACCAGTACCGCCAACTCCTTCTCTCTTTAATGGTCTGTTCACTTCCCACAAGAGGATGTGACACCACATATTTAGCCTGGTTTCTTCAACTACACTGCACTTAACAGGAAGCAACATCACATCCACCTAAATTCAAGTAACTCTTAGCAATTAATAAACAAAAGTGATTCCATATCCATTATTGCTCATTATTTAGTATTGTCATATTAGTGCATCTCCATTGCCATCCACAGTATTTTAAAGATGTTATATGAAGTCTCTCCTTCGAAAATCCTTATGCTGTAAAAGAAAGTAGTAATCAACACGTTCAAAAAACCCACCTGATCACTTTTTATCACCCACTCCAGTGTATGCTAGTTTATTCTGACAAATATGGAGTCTCAGACACATCTGTGTACTACACGCTGCTCAAAAGTCTTGAATTTTAGTTGATTTTTTTGCGTGACATGATGCAAAATACTCTAGAGAAGTCTAATACGCTGCCTCCTCCATAAGCACATCAAGTTTGAGCTCTGGTGCTGTTGCACTACCAGTGTAAGACCTCAGCCTTTATCTTTGTATCAGCTGATGAATCAGGTATCAACTACATGAAAAAAAATCTTTCCAAAATGCCCGTGTTGGTTAAAGACAATGAAGATGATCACAAAGTATAAATATGCAGAGGACAAGGCAAAATACAGTGTTTTACGAAACAGTTGAACTCAGTTCCACTAAAAATCCAGCAAAACCTTACCCTTTGAGAAAGCACCTCTTTTCTCATTGGGAAGTGTTAACAGAGGGCTAAGAAGCACAGTAGGTATTTGCTGCCTGATGCCCAACTTTTAAAAAAAAGTGGCATACAAGTTGTTTCAGTAACAGATAGCAGAGCAAAAATCCTAAGTAATACACAAATGAAAATTTAAGAAAATAAAATTGACCTAACCAAAGCAAAGTGAAAAATTTTTATAAAAAGAGTTACAAACATTGCTACTTAGATGGACATGCTATGAGAAATGCTTAGGAGACATAGCCAGGAACTCTTCTTGAGTAACTTCAAGCACCAATAACAGACATGAAGTCTAAATTCAGCACAACGTTAAAGATGGAAAGGTAAATCTAAAAATAATTTTTACTGTTTGTACTGTTTTTACTCTTCCACTGTCATTTTGCACCTATGTAAACATTTCAGAAGCTGGCTGGACTTTATACACTTGTCACTGCACCATCTCAACAGTGATTTTCAATAAAAAACACGTTAGAAACATCATGCTGTCTCCATGGGTCTGAAGATTTTTCTCTGGTTTAAGAATAGCAGACCAGAGTGATTTTGTTTAACTCTAGCACTGAATTGCAGTGATGCATTCTAAAAGTAAGTGTTTCTTATTCAAAAGATCTGGTGTATGTGCATATACTTCCCCCCATCCACCTAGCAGTTTTGTGGACTATGGCTGCGCTGGACAAGCAACATATACAGGCAGAATGAGATAACCTTCATATACTACACAGAAAAAGGAAAATAGAGAGTCTTCATGTTTCACCACAGAATACAGTGTCCAAGGCAAAACTACACCATGATGTATTGTCAAAGACAACGATCTTTAAAAGAAATGCTACACTTCCAGCCTATAGCTTTTTTTTATCATGATCTAATAAGATATGCAGAAACTACATATGCAAATAATATTCATTTTACATTTGCTATTCATACTTTTCATGGGATTAAATTCACCTTTTTACCAAGATCCAGAGTCATGATCTATGTCTGAACTGGTCATCTCCTTTCACCAGCTATTAAGTGAGCATACACAACCACAATGCAGACCTCCACGCTGCAGACAGCTAAAGTTAGGAAAATACATTTTCTCTCCTCAGCCTTCAGTTTTAATGGCATGGTTAAGAACATAATAAATATATATTACCACCATCAATCTAGTTTTATTTTTCACATCATCAACAAGGACTCACAATAAGTTATTTCAGCTCTCTGAGTCTGCATGTAGTCTTTGTAGAATATCAGTTTGAACAGAACAATTTTTGTTCTCTCAAACAGCTCAAAAAGCAATCGCAGGAGCCAGAAAAGGGGAAGGCAAAAAAGGAGAAAGAATTGCCAACATGCTGAAAAACATCACAATCCAAAAACATTGCAAAATTCTGGCAATTAAGTTATAAAGCTGTCCATCACATGCTGACAAGAAGTGAGGAAACTTGGTCATAATCAGCAACAGAAAACAGAAACCACAAGAAAAGTTTAAGGATTGAGCAACCATTATCACACAGGGGATCAAAACTCCTATTTTGGCCCTTGTTCAGGTGCCAGCACAGAAGTGACTCTTCCACTTATTATTACAAATATTTTAAAAACTATTCAATTAAAAGATCACCTGGCTGAATGACATAATAAAAAATGCAGTAAACTTTATATATCAGCAATGAATGGGACAATCATTACAGTTCATATAGACCAAAGTAACCAAATGGAAGACGAAGCACAACTCAATTAACCAGGAGCAGCAGCTGCATACCCATTTTCTAGGGCATAAACAAATAAGTAGAAAAAAACTAATCAGGAAAGTTAAAGTGGAAAAAAACCGTAAGCTGCAAAAGCAAGAAGGAGCCAAATTTGTCTCATGTTAACACACCAGTTCTGCATGTGAAAAGGGACCATGTGCATGAATGTCAGTAAAGAGGGAAAAAATCTGGTTAATTCAATTTGGGAAATGAAAACATTTCGTTTTTGGCAATGACAACAATCTCTGGATTTACTAGTCCTGGAATTATCAGTTCTGGCATATTTTACAATAGTAGATGTAAACAGTTTTTTATCTGCTCTGATGCAGAGAGTAAAATGGCTGTGAGACAGCTTGTGGAATAGTAAGATCTTGGAGTGTCTCTGGAAGAACTGGTACCAAGAGATTCACTGAAGTTGTTCAGGCTCTGGTGGAGGGGCCTAAGGCATTCATCTGCAGTTTAGCCTAGCCTCAAACAGCAAGAGAGGAAACCTAAGGCACCTTCTGATTTTGACAGCGCCTGAACAGTGTTTTAAGATGTTACTTTGGAAAGATCAGGGTTTTTAAATGGGATCTGATTTTCAGTGAATTGTTCTGACAGACAGCAGTTAGCAGAAAACTGAGAAAATTCCATTAGAGCTAATTAACTATGAACTTCACAGTACTTCCCTCACAATCCATATCTATGGGAGGTAAAAAAGAACATGGCTATGTCTACACTACAAAATAGCTTTTTAGCTTGCGTGACACTGACTGGTACCATCCAAATTGCACAAAGCTCACTCTCTTGCTATCAGTTTTGTCGCAGGAAGGTGGGTAGAGGTCCAAAGCGGAACAAGTGGGTGAGGCAGCAGTTGAGCAGCACGTTCAGTCAGGGGTCCACGCTCAAACTCCCTTTCCAGTCCTCTTGTTCAGTATTAACAGATATGACCAAGGACGGAAGAGTGGTAGTGGCCTCGTAAAGGACACCATTCCTTGATTTTGCATTTTAATGTAACCACTGCTTTTTGGTATAAATATAAACATGCTGAACACATTCAAACAGTTATCACGCTATTGTGATACCGCAGGGAAAAGAGAAAATGCTGTAGTAAGTGTTTTAAGCTATTCTCATGTGATTATTTTGTGTCCAGTTTTGTTGTTCTATTGAAAACAATTTCTAAACTTGCAGGACTGGGAGAGCAGATGAGAAATTTTGGGTCGGTTTGGCCAGAGCACTCACAGCTCGTAAGAGAAGCTAGTTCATTCAGAGAAAGTCTTTTTATGGGCCGCCAAGATGTACAGCAAAGCCTGAACTACTCACTTTTACCTGAGCTTGGTATTAAACCAGCAGACTGGAGAATGTTGAGAAAGAAATAGTTGAGGAACGGAGGGAGGGGAAAAGCACTTACGTTACTTGAAGATGAAATCACTGGCCATGTTATACAGGCTGTTGCATGGAAAAGGTTTTTACCTCAGATTGCGACTGATTTTAACGGGCAGAACTGACTGAGTTTTCTCAGCTACTCCGCACTAGTGATAACTAGCCACTTTCAGATTTTGGTACAGCAACATAAGCTTAATTTTGAGAGCTTTAGACTCCAAATATGCCACAAGTCAAATTTGTAGGTGACAAGCAGCATGTTTGTTCTCAAAGAAGATGGAGTTAGAAAGTTAAGTACTGATGCACACAGTTGCATAATTTTATGGAACACTGGCCTAGAGTGGCTGCTGGGAAAGACCTGCAAATTCATTCAGTTTGCTTTACTTAAGAGGCCAAGGATTAGTTTTAATATCCAATACCCATTCTATGCAAAACATCATATTCAACAGATACTTCATGTTCATTGTTTTTTGCTTGTTGAATTACTTAATATAATTTTCAGAAATATTATTTAAGGCTTTGATAGAAATATGAGATATTATCTGCTTGCTATGTCAAATACGTCTTTTTTAGAGTGTGTATTCTCATACTAAAACATAAGAACATCTTGGTAAATACTAAAAATGCATTTATGAAGCTCTGTTATAAACAGCTACATGGTAAGAACTGGATTAAGTATGGGCAAAATGGGATGGACTGTTTTGCCTGTGCATAACAGGCACTTCAGTTCTTCACATATCAACATAAACTTCTTATGCATTACATACAAATATAGACTGCTCAGCAGCAGCATCCAATTCTGCTTGGATACAAAAATCCATCAAAAAATTCAAAATCTCTACCAGAGGAGACTCATTTCCTTGCTTATGTAAACATCTCTAGTATTTCACAAACTTTCAACTTTAGAGAGCAGAGACACTTCACACTAAATGATGCATGATGGTACAACCACCAGGTAATTTCTTGTGATGAGTACTTGATTCAGCTGGTTATACTTTTGGTTTTAATCTGAACCTTGAATATACATTCTATTTTAGACCAGTTGCAGTATAACTCATCTGCTTGGAAACCCCCATTCAAAAATGCTCATGCAGTATGCCAGAAGAAGAATATTGCCTCAGAGCTGCTCTGACTGAAGGATAATTTCCTTCATATAAATTCTGGAATAAGTACTGAACAGAAAAGAGATGGCTGCTTAAAAACCCTTGGGTCTGATCATCAGAGAAGGTACAGCTTCCAATGGACTTGAACAAAAGCTGCGTGGTCCCCAGACACCCAGGGCTCTTAACCATCTGCCCTTTCTTCCAATTTATTCCTCTCATCTCCAAAGTCAAAAAAGCTTCCTGTTTTCTTCCCTCACTCCCACCCCCCCCACCCCCAATAATATATTTACCTTATAATTCTAGCCTGAAAATATTTAACCTGAGTTGGAAACATCAAGATAAGGGGAATGTCACTTCAGAGAGACCAGACATACTTAAATTCTTTCTTCTCCGTATATAAAGTTCATTTTAGAAAGCTGAATGTTCTTTAAAACACCGAAGAAAAGGCCCAATATAGTAACATCTGAAACAATGTAACACAGGCACTTCTAGGGCTAAGCAAGTGTATAATATTAACTGGAGTCTTTAATTAAAAAAAAGTTAGATGTTCTAGAGATAAACCAATTGTTGTAGGAGTACTAGGAAGTTTTCATAAGAAAAATACAAAGGATTAGTGCAGCAGGAAGGCATACTGAGATTTTCCAAACTAAACGTTCAAGTCTCGAGTTAATTTTTTTTTGTTTTAAATGGAAGTGCATAAGACAAACTTAATAATGAATATGTAAGAAATTATGCATTTAGAATTATTTTTAAAATCAAAAATGGGCTGTTAAAAGTATGGAAAGCAGCAAAATGGGGAAGAGTTGCAGCATCATTGCAAATATAACTACAAGCTTAAGACGACTCAAAGACTGAAAACTTCTGATACACTCAACGCAGAAACTAATCCAGTGAATGACTCGCAGAATGATTTTATCAATGTGAGAAGGTAAAGTGGTTTTGCAATTTTCAGATTGCAGAGTATAAGTTATCCCTAACTTTATAAATAAAATAAGGTATAATATTTACAAAATAAAGTTAGTTACAGAATACTTGACACCAACTCAACTCTCAGCTGGAACACCTGTAACATATATGAGGGTTTTGATTTTTTTATGCATGCAAGAACTTACCAAGTGGAATGCCTTACTATCTGGTTTAACTTTATGTTTTTCCATATATTTGATAAGGCTGCAGTTGGTATACCTAGAGAAGAAAAACAATGTGACACTTCTAATATGCAAATCTGATATGGCAAAGCTCTCTCAGTAGCCATGAAACATTGATAAGAATATTTTAGTCTCCATTGCTAATCCACTAAGCAGGGAAATAAACAAAACTACCAACACCAGAGATTGCTTAAAAATCACTCAGACACTACAGATATGCATCTGTTTCCCTCACAAGCTTGTAAAAACACATCACATCCACATAAAAAGCACACTTCTAACCCACATGCAGACACCAAACTATCACTTGGATTTAAACTGCCTTTTCACTTTTTTACTACTACACAGTTTCATACTGTATATTTCTAATGCCAGTAAACATGGAGATAAATACTAAGCCCATCTTAACACTCTCCTGCAATATAGAGGTTGCTACAAGAACATCCATGAATTCACTTTTTTTGAAGAGGAGCTCAGAAATAAGGTTTCTAAATGGTTACAATAGCATGGCAGATGCAAGAAACGTATATAACAGCACAGCCCCAAATCCCTCAGCATGGAAACAAGGCAACAGGGCAGGGTCTTAAGTGCAGGTATTAGACTCTGGCAATGTCACAGCAAAAATGAAACGTATTCTTTTCTTTAGCCTTCATAAGCTACCCTAGACACTAAACCTGACAATTATACCCACTGTTTGCTGGAACAGTATAAGGTTACCAGATCTCTTTTATGCAGCTATCACAGAAAAATAATTTCCAGTACCATAGATTTGGAAACAGCTGTGACAACCTGTGCTTAGCAATCTCCAGAGCTTTGTGGGGTCTTACTGGCATCACCCGTTTCACACCTGCCACCTTACCATTTACAGCCTGTCTCTGGCTACTCTCCTGATCCACACCACCGCAAAAGGCCAAGTTCACTGTTATGAAATTACTTTACTTTACTTTTTTCACAAGCTAAGTCATAACCATTTCATAGTCCTTCTTTGGCATCTACACAGAAAACAATGTGAGCTACAAGAAATCTAGGGTAGGAGGGAGAAGTAAAATATGCTTTCTTAAGAAAGCTTAACTCGAAGCACACTTACGTGTTTCTCCGGAAATCCTTCATTAAAGTTGAATGTTCGGGCATCTTTTTTATGTCTTCCCAATCTTTATCTGCAAAATCAATATTTATTCTTTTTTTTTTTTGCCCCAAATAAAAAAAAGGCTTTCCAAGTGTCTCCGCAGCCCTGTTTTTGTTTTTTTTTTTTTTTTGGTCTGCTTCTCTAACCTTTCAGTTACTTATTTCTTTGTACTCCTTGGCTCATGTTCCTTCCTCACCTCTTCGTAATAATCTTCACAATACCAACACCTAAGAGGTTCCAGTTGTGTGCTGATTAGCTCAAGAACTTTAAAAGAACAGCTGCCAGCTACAATGAAGATCACCACATGCCCAAAAGACAACACAGAATAAACCCCTGTCAGCCACTATGCTTGCACCCTTCAGGACTGTTATTTAATTTATTCAGGCACAGTTGTGATCTCGGGACAGAAGTACACAAGACTCTCGCAAATGCTGTCTCCTTCTAAGGGATTTTCCATTCTAACAGCACTGTCTTTAGTTACAGGAAAATGCCCATGGATACTGTGTAAATTTCTGCTATCTCAATGTAGAAGAAACACTCAGCCAACAAAAGGTTAAGAAAAAGTAACATTTGCACACTCAAATTAAAGAATAATTCATCTCAACTTGTCTGTGTAGACAAAGCTTGAAATGGATTTAAAAATAAAACAAACAAACAAAAAAATCACTACCAGCACCTAGCCTCAAATGTATCACGCTCTGTAACTCCTCAACAGGCTCTGTGGGCAAGTCATTAGATTCATGTCAAATCTTTACTATGTCTTATCACAACTGCAGGACACTAGGAGCTTAAAAATACTAAGTGAATAAATAAACCAGAGATTAATTATTTAATTATTATTCATTTAAAGAAAAGATTCTCCTCTTTCCCTATCCCCAAGACATGTGAAACAGTTTCAAATATGGCACGTGTCATTTAAGAAGCAAAAAATTTGCTGCAATTAAATGAAAATAATATTTCTTGGTAAGAATCAAAGACCGTCAAAAATCAAATGCAGATCATTAGAAAGGATTATTTAAACCAATCAGAAAACAGTAATGAGAGTATAATCTTTTTTTGTAAGCTACACAAAGACCATGTAAAACCCAAATGAAGTAAGAAAAGCATAAGAAAAGGGTAAAATTCTAGGCTAAAAGCAGAAGAGGACAGTATTGTTTAAAGAAGCAAAAATAAGGGGGATTTTCAAAAAAATTAGAGTACTTAAAATGCAAAGGCAACACTTACAGGAATCTCATACAACAGTATAGAAGCAAGGAAGTACATACAGGACAAAAAATAGTCAAAGGGAAAAACAAGAGCAAATTTCATAACAAAATTCTAGAACCACACAAACATAAAGACCACAAAAATTCATGTGATAGGAAGAAGAAAGTCCCCCAGAACAGTAAGTAAAAGGATTATTAATTGTGAATGGACAACAGCAGGGAACACAAGCAGTGAGGAGAAAGATGACCAAAAAAGTAAAAATAAGGCTCTTGTTATTCTGACGGCTGCGATCATGTGAACACTAGAAGACAAAGCATTAACTGAAAAGATGCAAGACAGCCTGTAGAAAAACAAGATATGACCAACACTGAGGGGAAAATGCGACAAATGATATCCACATTGTAATTCATTTTGGTTCATGCAACCAGCACTTTGTTCCTGTTTGCATAAAGACATTTTCTCCATATCACAAGCTTTCTACCAGGGGAAAAAAAAAAATGAAATAACCTCCCCTAGTTCCAAATGTTATGTTTAATTTAGCATGAGTTAAACATCTGCATAGTATTTACTAAATGTATAGATTTTTGCTTGGTTTCATACAATCATCAGTCACTTTCCAAATCTATAATCAGTACTGAAGAAATGCAGGCATATTTCTTCTGATTTTTAATAATCCACCATAAAACATGGTCTTTTAAAATTACAAAACATTGGAACATGTATACACAAAGATAATCCTATCATTAATAATAGGAAAAATATCTATATGACCATTAGATTCTAGATTTATAACTCATGAAATAAAGTTTGTGTTTGAACAGCTTTGTTGCTTTAATCAGCTGCCACCTCCACATGCAAAGAAAGCAATACAGATATCTTTCTTTGAACAGCAGTGATAAAAAAATACAGTATGTACCTGCAGGAAATCCCATTACATTGAATATTCTGTCCAGCTGGTCATGGTGATAAGGATTACTAGTTTTGATATCTTCTTGTCGACAATGGAATATTGGCTCTGATGTTAGCAGCTCTGCAAATATACACCCTATGGCCCAAATATCTTTAAAGAAGGAGAACAGAAATTAAAAAAAAAAAAAAAAACAAAACCACAAACGAATCTTTCCAAAAGCATCTTGGTGAGGTGAAGGTGAATGTTAGTTTTCAGAGATAAGGTCCCTGCATTGAAAGTTTCAAGTTTCTATTGTAGAATTGCAACGCTTCCTCAACTTCTCCTTTTAGCTACAGACAGAGGTACACAATTCAGTAACTATACAGGAGCTGAGAGAGTACCACACAAGTTTTGTGTGTTTTTTTATACTGTAGTTACCATTTATTGCTGTAAAAAAATAATTTGATTAAGAAAAAAACCCAAAGGAAAAGAGTTGGGTAACCATCCACGCATAAAACACAAATAAAGAAAAGCCAACCAACACCTTGCCCATTCACTGTCATACTGTCCCTGCCAAGAAATCTGCCCTCTCTGATCAGCCACTGGGTTTAGTAAGTATTAGAAGACCCAAAAAATATTAGTTGAAAAGCAGTGATGTTGGAATAAGCCAAATGCTATCTATAAAACCCAGTGGAAAGAGAGTAACAAGAAAATAGCTCCATGCCCACGTACTTCAATCCTTTTTTTTTTTTTATAACATCCATTTTAAAAAAACAACAAACCCCTTTCTGTTTCAACTGTTGTGTCCCACTCTGCAAAATCAGATAGCCTGAATTTTCACAGTTGTTTTCCCCATTGTTTTCTAGTATATCCAAGTGTAATTTTAACTTGCATAAAGTAATGGTACACTGAACCTTGAATGAACAAGAAAAGGTCAGGAACAAGGACAAAAGCAAATGATGCAGAGAGCATAACCCCATTACTCAGTGTTTGTATACAGTCAGTTTTTATCTGTGCTGAAAAAAGTTATGTACTAAAGGCTATGACCATCCATGCAGTTTCACATGCTGCAAGCAGAAGAAAATGTCAGTAAAGTGAAGGAACATGCAAATACAACAAAAAGCAGTTTAAAGGAGCATATAAAGAAACGTATTTAATCTATAAAAAAAATATAGTATTAACAGAAAAGTAAATGAAAATATATTTAAGTCATAAACATTAGAATTTCTGACAAAAACACTGACATGATCTTAAAAAAATAATGGCAAAGGTCTGAGGAAAGAATTTCAGGTTACACAAACAACACCACGTATGCTGAGATACAACCTCCATGTTTGTGCAAAGTAAGTGGAGCTTTGCAGAGGAAGTTATTTCCCCAAAAATGGTTCCCAGGCTTTAACGTATCTTTTAAATGAGAAAAACTTCCCAGTCCTCTTTCTCTCTCTGTTCCATGGCAAAGCTGTTCACATCCACTGAAGGTGAACCCCCCTCCAGCCTGCTACTGGCCTATTCCCCCTGTCCTCCAGCCACAGCACACAACTGCTCCCGCCGTCGGCGATCCCTTACCCCCGAACCAGCAAGAACAGAGACTGGCAGGGCAAAGTCAACCGCGCCATGCCAAAGCTGTTAAAATTCAGACCAGTATCTATGCATTAAGTGGCGAGGAGGATGCAGCATTAAGCTGATGTAACTAATGCCATCCTGATGGTGTCCGAGTTGTGCGAGGCTTCGGTTTTTCTGGATATGCCTGCTGCAGCATCACAGCTTAGACTGTTGCGTGACCCTGATCACATCTCACTGCTTCAAGCAATTCCTGTTCACACTTGTTCTTTGAAAAAGACACACCGAGAGGCTAAAATGCAGCTTATTTTTTACAGTTTAGTTTCAGTGCAGCCAATATATTCTCCATTCTGTACATTCCTTATTTCATGTATTTATTACACTAGGTAAAATCCTCTGCAATAAAATTAATGCACTGTGCCTCATCATCATCATAAGAATTCTTCTAATACTTGGAAGATGCCTCCGTATTTTGTATAACCTTTAACAGCATTTATGAAAATCTTGTGTGAAAGCCATATAAAATTATACTGCATTGCAGGGCATTTGGAGCCAAAACCCTGAAATAATTCATTCCTGTATCTAGCCAGAGACCATAGTAAACTAAACAACATGTCAAAGTTGAGTATTTCCTCAAGAATCAGTAACATACCTTTAACTCAGCTACTGTCCTTTGTACTATTTATCAATGCTTCAATATTTGGGTACACTTTGCATGAAGAACAAAATAATAGAGGGTTTTTTTTCCCAATTTACTTACCAATAGCTTTGGTATAATGCCTTGCTCCAAGAAGCAACTCTGGAGCTCGATACCAGAACGTTACAACTACTGGATCCAAGTCTGCTAAAGGCTTCAGAGGTGAATTAAATAACCGGGCAAAGCCCATGTCAGCTGCAAAATTCAAAGAGAGGTACTTCAAAATTTTAGGACAACTACCAGTTATATTTTTTAAACGAACTGATTGAGTTTACTTGTTAGCGCTACCATCACTGTGCTAAATAAAACACAAACGCAGACTGTAGCAGATAGGAATTCTGTGAGTAGATTTTCTTAAAGCTTTTGTAGAAGTTACTGGATGTCATCACCTATAAAGTATATCATTATAAATCATTACTAACACGAGCCATTTAGAACAAAGAATTAACCATTGTTCTGAAAAAGCGCATCAACTCACTTCTCTCAGGACACTGGTAAATCCTGACTCATTTTACCTGATATTCTCTGGTAAAATATTCCGTTATTACAGGATGGCATTTCAAGAAGCAGCATTTTAAATGTGAGCAAAACTGAAGTTCTGCAAAGGTTAGAATGATTTATAATACATACATGCACATCACAAAAGCTCCCTCCTCATGAAGTTAGCTGTAGCAAGATTTCCTTCACACAAAAAAGGCAACTAAGCCTACAGCATCTGCCTCCCTGCTAGTTTTCTGTCAAGAAGTATTTCCAGTATCAAGATACCAGTACTAAATACCATTTAGGCTATGATTTTGAAGTTCTGTTTGGGGGCATTATATCATTAAAAACTGCTTTTTAGAATTGGTGGTATACAACTACCTAGAAAGCTGTCTGAACTACCAAATAAGTGAAACAGAAAAAAATGGGCAGAGACTAAAATATGCACCTTCTCCCCCCAAATTGCTTTCCCAACCCACCACTCCCCAAATCCCAAGACAGAGGGACTCTGCGGTGCAGGGATATACACATGCTGAGAAAGACTCGAATGAAATGAGATGAGTAGCCATTCTGAGGGAAAAGGACCTACACGCTATAGCTCACTGGTTAAGGGAAAATGCAGTGTAAAAATGGGTCTCTAACTTGACTACACAATCCTTAGTAATTTTTTTTTCATATGCATTCCTATTTATGATTGTTTTAATGCATTTAAAAAGAGAAACATTTTACAGTTTTCTACATTAAAATATCAATTACTCAAGATATGATCAAGTCACTAGTAACTATGAAAAATAAGGAAAATTGTTGGTAGAAAGAGAATTTATAACTCAAAATGACACAAAAAGCCTATAAAAATTATTTTAAGTTAAACACCAGTTATGTATTTTTTAGAAAAATTAGTTACACTGGAAAAGTGGAAGCCCTTGGTATGGGTATAACTTCTGCATTCTTTTCCTGCTGTGGTAATATCTTAAGAAAATAAGACAAAAAAAATCTACATGTTGATAACACACTTAGAAATCCAGGGTCCCCCTCCCTCTTCCCCCACTGGGAACGGATGGCTCAGAGGACTGGTGGTCCGATACAGAATCTTTCACCTGTCCATCAATAGATCTGACTAAATTTAGTTGTGCTCTAATTTATTCCCAAATTGAGTCAAAACTATCAATTAAGAAATAAATGGGTGGTCTATGTACAATGACTAGCAAGTAGTTGTGTACAGCAAACATCACCACCACAGCTGAACATGACCATGCCCAGAGGATGACCTACATTCTCAACTTCGGAAGCAACCGCTCCGTGAAGAATAAGGTAATGGGAAGAAATTTTCCCTTCCGCTGTCCGTGCTGTACCTGTTTTGTATGGAAAAGACCTCAATCTCTACTGTCCATTTTAAACCTCGGAAGGGCATTAAAAACTTTCAGGGTAGGATATGCAGAAGTGTTCAGCCCTGGCCCGTCTGCTCCTTGGATTTCAAAGAGCAAGGGAAGGACTAGAGCAGCACTGAACGCTCCAAGAAAATCCTACCCCGAATCGTTATGCTAGCGATTAACAAGATAGTTCAGATAAACAAAACAGTAAGAGTACAGAGCAATAATGCAGAAGAATAATCTCATAAAGAAAGCCAGAGGGAAGTGAAAAAGATGAACTAGCTTTAAAAAACCCCTTCCAAATGGGGCTGCGTTACCATAACAAATGTAAGTAGGCTGTGCATCAGCAGTCTGCTATCAAAGCACTGCCACGCACAGCATGGTATAGCTTATTACTGTTAGGCTACAGTTAATTTTTATTTATTTACTTACTTTAATTTGAAACAACTGAAGTTCTACAAATTATCCTCTCACTGTGAACAGTAACTCCCACCAGAAAATGTTACAGCAGTGGGGAAAGCATTGGGTCCTTCCTACCCTGGTACACCCCAGTTTGAGCATTTAGCAGTAGTTCTCACTAAGCATTTTGGCTGGATTACTGTGTTTTCTGGACTTTAAGATCCCTTGCGTTTATCTCCAAGGTACCTGTCTACCCTTTCAAGAACATTTTGTAGGCTGAATGCCACCTTTGATTACATTATAAAATTTAAGGTTTGTAGTAATGAGTAGTTCCCTATTTAGATTTTATAAGCAGCAGCAAGATAATGTCATGGCATTACAGGGGTAAATGAAGGAAATTTTTAAATCCCATTTCCTTCTCCTCCTTTCCCCTAGCTAGCTCTCATCTTTACCCCCACATCAAAATCCCCCACCCCACACGAAGACCCACTTAAACAACATATAATGACATTTTCCACTTTTCATTAATGAGGCTACAGCATTTCATCATCAGAACTGGTGCATGGGGCTAATATCAAGAAGCCAGTCACTCAGAAAACAGCATTTAGGCAATGTGCCCAGGCACATACTAGTGTTACAGTGACTACTTTAGGTGGTACAACTGCACCTTCAGAACATTCTAACTTAAATGCTACACTGGGACTTATCAAAGATATAAACATACCAATTTTTACTCTTCCTCGCTCAGGACCTTCACCCATAACTAAAATATTAGCAGGTTTCTGTGGAAAAAAAAATAAATATACAATACATATACCACGATAAACCTAAACATTAGTCTCTGAAAAGTTAGTTAAGCTTTGTTTTGCCCGTTATAAACCAATTTTGTTTTGATAAAAACGTCAAGTTTCTCTGTCACAGTAAAGCTGTGCAAGGACCCAGACACAGGCTCTCCCTGACTGCATCTTCCTCACGTTTCTTTTTGGCACTTCTGTGCTCCAGTACCATGCTCCCTAACTGACACCCTGGTGTCTGTCCTCAACCCGCATGAGCTGGCAGTCGCCGAGCCACCAAGATTTCTACCAAAATTGCCCTAGATCCTTTTGGTGGGAGGCAGTCCCGTTGCTGCTCACCACCCGGCACCCCCAGCACAGGGACGGGAAGCCAGCTCTACAACGTGTTTTGCCCAGGGTTATTAGGCACATTTGCAGACACATTTTACATAAAAAAAAAAAAAACCCCAAACAAACAAACCAAAAACCCTGAGTGAGATGCAGATTAAACATTACCATATCACTTTATATTGGAGAGAAAAATCATCTAAATTATTCCTATTTACAAGCGTGTACCAATTCAAACAGCTGCAAAACTGGAAAGCATTGCCTTTACATTATTTTTCTGTCTTCCCTTTCTTTCTTTTACTAGGGAGGCGAGTTAAAGAATTGAGCTAGAGTTCAACTGGGTAGAAACATAACCACTCACTTCTTAATCCTACTTTTTCTGCCATCCTCTTTCTCATGATCCAGTCTCAGCATCTGCAGTCAGAAGATTCCTCAAATCCTAACACTGTTCATATAAATCAAACCTGCAGTGCTTATTTTGAGGGAAAAAAGTCAGGAAATTCACAACTAAAGCTGAAAATGTATGCTAGACTTGTTTTGAAATGGAGTGATTTAGATACCCACTCATACTGTAAATCCTGGACAAAACAGGGGCTCGTATTCAGTTGTGAACTGTAAGAATTATATTAAGGCTGAGTTACAGCTCTTGCTCCGATTCCCCAGTTTAAATTGATCTGAAGAAAAAAGTACCGCGGCAAGATAGTTTAGGCTACCTAAAAGTTAATATAATAAATCCTATTATCTTAGTGTGATTTACCAAACACGTATTGTGGAAATTCTCAAGTCTTCCTGCATCTATCAGGCTCCAGTGTAAACACATTCAAAGAGACAAAAGACCACAATTTGATATCGATCTAGTAGCAATTCATATTGTGTAAAACATGGTGCAAAAAATTAAGAATCCAGCAAAAAATTTCCTTGAGAAACTTAATTACTACTGCTTATGAAAGGCTCCAACATGGATTTCTGAAACTGTACAATCCACATACAAAATATGTAAAAGGAATTTGAGGTGTTGCATCTTTCCTCTGAGAGCGGGTTAAAGACAGAAGAAAATGTCATAGCTTGACTGTGATCAAAGAGATATGATGCATCCCATTCTTTCCAACAGCAATTACAACAGATCCAACTTGTCCTGCATTAGCTCAGTGTTATGCAGAAGAACTTGTGTCCCACACCACCCCCACCCCCCCTTTTTGTTTTCTTTATTAAAGGCATATGCTCCAGGTAAGTATTGCTTCAACATAAAAAAATGCAGTATGCGGGCACACAGCTCACAAAGCATTCAATTTTGATTGTTTCTAGAAAAGTCCTAGAAATAAACAAGCAGCATAAATCTTTAAATTCAGAGTTCATGTTGAAGTTCAAAGCAATTCAAACTGCTAGGTAAGAAAACACATCATTTCATCACATAAACCCTTCTATTGCTACGCTGTGACTCTAAGCAAATATGCCTATCTTCTACAAAAACTGCTTCAATATATCTGAGACGTTAATAAGCTACATGCCTAACTAATATTTTTTGAGTAGAGTTAATGGTACATTACACAGGCACTACAATTTTTCAGATAAATAATACATTGACCTAAAGCATAATTTCTCCCCCTGCGTTTTCACAGGTTGATAATACTCTACAAAAATGCTTGTAACATCCTCATGATGATTTTACCTTAAAATATTTTACTATTTGGATTTTGATAGGGACAAGGAGCCATATTCACACAAAGACTCCATTATGCCAGATGATTAATCAGCACAGCACTGGTAACAATTCCTGCCCCAAAGATCTTCTACCCTAAGTTCAAGGTAGATACAGATAAGAAGAGAAAGCACAAAGACATGAGACAGTACTGGTTAGCAAAATAAGTAGCTACAGCTTGATTCAGGCTCAGATTCTTTTTTTTCCTCTCAGGATTTACAGATAACGTTTAAAAATACAGACAATTTAGAGATCCGTGTAGGAGTCCTCTAAAGCCATAAAATAAAAAAAAGCCCTCAGTTGATCTGGAATAACCATTCACAGCAGTTCACCTCTTTCTAGAGTCAAAGGCCCTTCACTGAAACAACTCTGTTTGAAACAGAAGATTCTTACTACAAACAAAAATATTTATATAGTCACATCACTGCAAAGAGATACAACACCACAGTTAAAGATTAAAAAAATAGATTTAAGATCAGAGGTCTTATTCTGAAGGTTCCCATTCTTCAAACCATAGCATTAGTAGCCTGGAACACCATTGTTAGTTGAAAGAATTTTCCAAACAAGACCATTAATCAGTATTTAAATCCGATAGGGGAGTATCTACCAGAAAGCAGTATAGGGACAGTACTGGCCTTCCTAAAACATAAGCACTTTGAGAACTCCCTGAAAAACATTCAAGGCCACTAACAAAAGTCAAAACATGGGTCAGAAAGTCTTGTTAGATATCTTTGACTCAAGCCCACCATCTGGACAAAAAACCAACTCCCCAGATTTGCCTCTTTGGGCAACTCATTACATAATAGAAATTTATTTGCAAAGAAAAATAAGCAGTCATTAGAAACAGAAGGGAGAAATCTGGACAAACTTCAGTTTCATTTGTTAAATTTTGGTTTAATTTTAATTATCCAGAGAAAATGAAAGTTTGAAGTGCTTATTCAAATCACTTGGGCTAAGCAAGTGTAGAAAAATCTTTCAGCAATTTTTATATTGTGTTCTGAAAACACATTGATTTAAAACAGCTAACTTTTCTTTTATAACTACAAATGATCAACTTTTTAAAGTCACTCATTTTTGTTCTAGTGAAGGCATATTTACTTTTCCTTTCAAGTAAAACAATTTGCTCATGCCAGACAAATGCAAACAAGAAAGCTGTTATGATCCTAAACCAAATGTGAAGAGCCATGCAGAGATGTACAGCTGAGTACTTCAGAGACCAACAAAAAAAAAAAAGCTTTCTGACAACCCCAGAGAATAAATTTTTTTTAAGAAAATCACCCTTCTGCCCCTGCAACAGCCCACCTCAGCAGCAGGGGAATAATTCATTCTCATGGAAGAACAGCCTTCTGACCATGGCCCAGCACTACATCTTATCTCGTCCTAGATCTGGCTGTGTAGGAATCCTTGGGTGATTTCTAGACAAATCCTAATCTTGTGCATTTGATCACTATTACTACTGAAGAGAGAACAAAGATCCTCACTGAAATATTTTTAGGTACTTGTAATTTATTCACTATTTGCAAAGTGCAAACAGAAATCCTAAGCAGCAGGCTAATTTCGAATAAAGGAGCTAGAAAACCAGAGGCTATACCGACAGGTTCATAGATCTATGAAGAACTTCAAGCAGCCACCTTCTTCCATCTGCCTGACTTGACACATGGTACTGCTCTCTGTTCACCCTGATCCTAAAGTCTCTGATGATGAAGGCTGCACAATTCCCAGGCAATCTTTTCTCTTTCACTCTTCTCTACTGCAGTGTTTTTCCTTTGCTTCTAACACAACAAATAACGTTACTCCTATTGCCTCCTCTTTTATACATCAGTGGAAAGAACAGACAACCACTCCTTCACTGCAAGGACTTCTTACACTTCAAGATCTACCATCTCTCTTCAGTCCTATCACTTAGATTAAAAGAACTCTCTTCTGCACACTGTTTCCTAATGGGTTATTTTTTCTAGAGGGATGATCATTCTTGTTGCTTCCCTCTAGCTGTTCTGCCTTGGGCTACCTATTTGCTTGAACTTGAGTGCTCCAAATTACACCCTGCTCCTGCCGAGGCTTCACTAATGCTAAATACAGCAGAGGGATTGTTTTGCATGCCTTGCACAGTATCTTCCACTTTATACAATTCCAGAATGGTATCTGTTTTTGCCTTGCTGTGTAAGGCTATTGATTCATGTTTAGGTTACGAGCCATGCATTTCCTTCACATCTTTTCTGCAGGACTGCTACTTTTTTCTTTTTTTTTTGTTAAATCATTGTTCCATTTGAACAAACACTGCAGTCACATACTGCTTCTTAACATACACTGAAAATGTTTGTGTTCATTCAGAGGGGAAACTCAGACTTTAGAACTTATCTGGTGTTCTATTTTGAAGATAAAAATGCAAACAGCATGAAAATTATACCAATCTATGTCTTGATGAGATGTGATGATATCAAAAAAGACGGCATTCCTGTTGCTCACAGCAAGTTATTCATAGCAGCCGGAGATGATTACTAATTCTATGTCTGCATACTAGAGGTATGGAAATCACAGGACATTTTCTCATGCTCCAGGAAAGGCATTTTTTCTGCTGTTAGGTCCTCTTTCCACTAAGTTTTACTCATCAAAGCAGTGAAGAAAAAAGCTGGCATTTTTGGACAGCTTAGCCATTGTGATCTTTGATACTACTTTTAGCATCAAGCCAGGTCTGTAGGAACTATTACTCCACACATTTTTTGCTACTAGGTTGTTTCTGAACTAATTTTCAAAGGTTGATTTTAAACGTATCTATCAATGAGCAACCAAATTTCCTTTGAATTATGTATGGTATTATAACATAGATGCTACTTCCCCCCCCCGCTTATTAACTGTTTGCGGTAGTCCCATGTATATTTATGAACAGACTCACCCTCTTTATACTTCCATATTAATACACCTTTTAACAAGGCTTTAGCATCATCCTAACCAATTTTCGTTTAGACAATCCCATACTTAAGAGTATGGCTACTAAAACATTACTCAGTAGAAGGTTCACAGTGATGGAGTGAGTCACACTAGTGACTTCTGTTAAGCACTAATATTTGGGCATTGTTAATGGCTGTGCCACCAATTTTCAGAACTGACTGTCCCACCCATTTCTACCTGGGATGAGCCAAGATAATTGAAAAAAGTGTAACATCAGTTTTCATTTAAAAAAAGTTTAACTTAAAAAGAACAATACTAAGCAAAGTGCTTTTATCCCTAAATTATTTTGCTTTTGCAATCATGGCCTCCACAATGATTCTATTAAGATTTAGGATGAATGACTACTTTAGACTTCAAAGTATTATATTAAACAATACAGGAACAGATTCAAATGCACAACCCCACAATCATACAAAAAAAAATTCAACTTCTTCAGCTGTACGTGAGCAAATGCCTGAGAAGCACGAAACACAAATAAGTTTAAAATGTCTTGCTGTGAGGTCTGTAATTCAATGGCATGAAAAAAAACTCAAAAAGGTTTTGAAAGGCAACTGCAGGGGCTTACTAAGTTGTAGCCTACTTGAAAGAGCACTTTCGTGACACAAGGGTAGAAGTCTAAAATACTGATGTGGTTTATCACTTTCCAGTTCGGTCCTGTGACAAGTAAAACTGTGCAGCAAAAACCTACTAACCTTCAGCTAGCCTTGCAAAATTCACACCCCATCTCAGGGTCTGTGACCCACAAAACATTCACGCTTTTAAGGTAGATTTGTCTGAAGAACCCTGTTCATCTCCAGGTACACCAAAACATTTCCATATTATCAAGGTGGGATGCTCCCCTATTGCATTCTTAGGGATTGGAACCGATTTTTTTTGAACATTTTATGGTTAAAGAAAATTCCATTCTCTTTCCACTTTAAAGAAAACTGACTACCTCAATGCCAAATAGTACTCTAGCACAATGAAAGTGTCAATACAACCATTTTCAAATGATAGTATCAGCACTTTTCTGGAGTTAATTTACTTCCTTGAATTCAAAGATGTGCATTCACAATAAAAATAATTAATTTCAGTCACATCTACCAACTAATTTGAGGCTTTAAAATAAATTATCGTCAAAAGACCATCACAAACACTGGTGAAGACAATGGCTCCACAGAACCCAACATGTATTAAATCTAAACATTAAAGTCTTCTTTTAAAATTTTTTAATAAAGACATGAATTGTGAAAAGCACTGGAAAATTTTAAAAAAATTAATTAACTTCCTGTTAATCATCTTCTTATAAAGACCATCTCAGAGCTGTTTAAAAACAATTAAAGAATAATCAAGCATCTAAATAAATTCTCATTAAAATCAGGAACCATTACAATTACCAGTAACAGCCAAACAAAACCAAAAACCTACATTATCAAAGCACGCATGCATAAAAATTTTCGAAGTGCAGAAAGTATTTGTATAGGATAGAATTTAGAGGGATGCCATATCTATGCCAGGGAAGCCTTCTGCTAGTACCATCACCATATTTTATCTCTGTTTCAGCCTGATGAAAGCTGTTGGCCTCACCGTTATATTTTTATGCTCTGAATACACGCCAAGAATTTCTTTCAGTTGCTGTCACTCAGTTACTGCCAACTTGGGGCAATGTAACTTACTAAAGCCTGTACAGGCCTAATACACAGGCATTTCTATTACTTTCACTGGAACTGAATTAGAGTTGAAAGAAAAAAATCTAGTTTTACTTTTCACGCCAACTCTCCTACTCCCTAAAAATGTACATCAGGACAAGCTGCAGGGTGTGACTTTCTGTACTAAGTTCAAGGAAGGAAAGGTGGATATCAAAGGCCAAACCACTATTATAGCATCTTTGCAGGAAAATGCTGCCACCATGTCAAATATAATTAACACATCACTCATGTATAATAACAAATTTAATAAATTAAAACAAATAGTCTTGCAGAAATATATTTCCTGTGGGTTTTGCTACGTGAGTGATTACTCTCTCCATAGGTCACGATGACTCTGGATGCTGTGGACGCATCACAGCAGGATCAAAAGCAAGAGGAGAGCAGGCACTGAAACTGGTTTTTAGTGACTATGTTATTCCAGATATAATTCCATCTCCTTTTTCAATTTAGAGTTCTGCCTCACAAGGGAGGATTTTGAATGGGTAATAAAAACACCAAGTACCTTTTTTGCTCTCTCATTTTGTTGGAGCAGCTTCTGCAGGTTGACAGGCATTACACAGTATTGTAATCTCACACTTTCCAATACTTTCACACAAAGGACGAAAACTGCCTTATTTACTCTTTGGTTTACATGCAGTTGTGGTAGCCCATGCCATTTTCCTTCACAGCCCTATTTTATTTTTGTTTTTCATTTAAATAGCACTCTCATCACTTCCATATCACCCTACCTGTATTGACTAATAAAGAACTCCTCCTGTTCTGGATGAAGAAAAAAAAAAGTAAAAGCGTAGGCCATTTATTACTATGCATTTTCCAGCGGCTGTCCAGACTTTGTTCGCACTTACTTGTTAAAGTACCTTTGTGCACAGAACAAACACAGTATTTCAAACAACGCCCCAAAGATTATGTTTTGTGTCACTCGTGTTCACAGCAAGTCGGATAAAGTTGGGAGTTCATACAGAGCAAGCTTTTATATGGGATAAGCATGCCCTATTTATAAGGTGAATTTTTCACAGGCTACTTTGAAACTG
Source organism: Gavia stellata (assembly GCF_030936135.1). Classification (NCBI taxonomy): domain Eukaryota; kingdom Metazoa; phylum Chordata; class Aves; order Gaviiformes; family Gaviidae; genus Gavia; species Gavia stellata. The sequence goes on along the minus strand of NC_082594.1, from coordinate 22,483,542 downwards.
CTCAGATTTAATCAAAGGACTGTTATCTTATCTTTTCAACTTTTCCTCTATATGAGCATAGATCATTCATATAGATCATTGCATTTTCTTTGTACAGCAGGATGTAGACAAAACAATTATTATCGCTATTTCCTGTATTTTGAACAATTTATATTCCTATCTTCCACAGCATTTTATGCAGTGATAACTTTGCCACAACCTTAACAAGGTATTTAGTACTAAAAACACAACAAAACTAAACTGCAAACTTCATCCAAGTGTTTCTAAAATCACACTCTAGGGTTTTTACTAAATTCTACTGCAGGGTTTTTATTGACTAAGCTTACTTGGAAGATACATTTGTGATCAAAGAGCTTATGGTCCTCCATACCTCTCTCATGTCAAAACCAAAGGTTATGTTGACACTTTTTTCGTCCAGCTAGTACAGCTCATTACCTTTACGATAGGAATTAGATCTGAAGTTTCTAGAATGCCTTTCCTCTGTAGAAGTCTTACCTCTATTTGTATTTACGTATCTGGATATGAGAGTTATTTCAGCCAGTTTACCTACCACTACTGTGTGGCAATGCACTGAGATGACTGAGCTAGCCTTCAGACACTGAAGGATTAATTACTCACATTATTCTCTTTTCAGCACCATAATCAGATATCTGGCCATCTTGGAAAGCCAGCATACTGAAAAACAGGCTAGTAAGAAAAGAACAAGTTTAAAGCTACAGAGAAGAAAGAGATCTAGTATAGTCTGCCCATCAGTTAATGTATTTGCATCCCCAAAATTTCACCCCATTTGGGCAGGACTTTTGCTATTAAAAAGATAAAGCCGGATTCAAATTACTTTACAAAAATCATCATATATATACATAGACAGATATAAAAATTATCTATACATCAGGTATCCATATATGAATGACATTGCTCAATATATTACTTATATTAGTCCCATATTATTCTCACTACATCATTCTACTTCAGTTATCACGCTACCTAAATGCCCTGGAATTTAAAAAAGTCAAAATATTTCTAAGCTTGGAAAAAAGCAATAACAAAAATATTTTACCAAATCCAAATTTGACAGAACAGAACCTTAAGGAATGAGCCCTCGTTATATAAAGAATGCTGGTTCTGCACATGAGCATCCTGCTTTCTGAGAAGTGCAGAAATTCAAGACAGAATGATAGAGTAACTACACTTGCTAGGAAGAAATCTCCTTTGCAATATTCAAAAATCCTCAGCTACTGGAACTAGAAGAAAGCAGAATATTTTCTAATATTTCAATAAAAAAAAGCTGTGAAATCTAGAAAACTTCTAAATCTTCATTTTGTTATGAAGACATCACGGAAATAAGTACTCAGGAAAATGAACTTGTCATCTGACCATCTTTCCATACATCCAAACAGCTACATCCTGCTGCTGCTCCTCCTCCCCTCCTCTCCCATTTTTTGTACTGCATGACAGAACGAAGTTAGCACAGGTTTTAATGCACGTTACTTTTGCAAACAACTTAGTTCTCTTCTGAAGCCTTTGCGAGGGCAGTATAAATGGACTCTGAGATTGCTGCAGTAACAACTACTAAATGAATTTATGACTGACTGAAAATGCCAAGTTTGGTACATATGAAGTGATGGGATCCCTCAGCTGTCATACAATTTTGGGTAGCTGACTGAAGATTTTCAGAACACAACATTTTTAAACACTTTCTTGTGAAAGTTGCTTTTAATAGAAACCTCAAGCCTTTTGGAAAGTTAAACAATGAGGGCAACTTTCACAAGGAGCTCCTACAACTTCACAAGTAACGTACTTGAGTAAACCCTTCATAATCTCTTAATAGTCCAATTTTCCTCACATAGACAGAAATAACAAAGTGCCATACACACTGACATGAAATGTAAGTGATACTGCTTTTGTGAGCAATATGGGGATCAAAAATATCTCCCCCAAAACCCCTTTTCCATATTAAAAAAACACTTTTCTTCATTCTACACGTTCTTGTTAAAACATTCATCATAAAAATCCTTGACGTTTTCTGGTTAAACATGATACTACTGGGGAAACACCTATTCATTTTCAAAACACTTTTTATATTACCTGTGTAATTTTCCTACAAAAAAAATTTCAATTATTCAACTTTCTGCTTTGCTACATATTCCCCCTGCCCCCAATTAAATCAGTATGCTATAGGATTCTCCATTCTTTCATTCAGAGATCCTGCAGAAGAGATACATTACATATAATTTTAAATGAGCAGTGCCTTTTTGAGCATTCTTCAAAGTTAACAGGAGTTGTTAGTAAGTTTGGCTGACTTAGTCTTAGAGGCGTCAAGATATTACAGTCTGATCAGCCCTTATACTCTTGGGGAAGGTGTAAAGGAAACTTGGGAGGTTTCAATAATCCTGATAAAGAACAAAGATATGAAATCTTTGTTAAAAGCTTTCACTGAAAAAAATTATTTTTTTAATATCTTTTACATCCTTTATGTATTAATTCACCTGTTCTCTTTTTCCATCACAAAATCTTTCAGCATGGAGCTTCTTAACAAGACAAGGTGTTCTCTGATGGGTGCAGCTCTTGAAGCCCACGTCCTCAGCATCTAAGTCCTAGATCTTCCTCCTGCACTTCTCACAGCACATATTCCAGCTCCTTCCTATGCCTTTCTTTCCCACATCCAGAATCCTCAAACTCCTTTCCCACCTGCCATCTGTTTTGATGACCAAGAGGACAGGGCCAGTGGAGAGACGTGTGCACTATGAATGACCAGTGAGTGATCTTTAGAGTGCAGACAAGCCAAACTGAAATGGCCCTGATGCAACTCTCAATGTATTTCTCCCAGAAGACATGTCCTCCTCTTGGACATTTGCTTTTTATGAAATTTGAAAGAATTTGACTGTTTCAATACAATATCATTTAACGAAATGTATCTGAAATTTGCCAACAGATACAGAAGTTACTTGGGGGAACCAGCAAAAAAAGGCATGCCCAGGTAAGCTTTGTCTCCTTAGGCAGCCAGGCTACAGCCACACAGTATTGGTAGACCAACATAAAGGGTTTTTTTATTGTGGAACACTCACCATTTGCATTTTTGCAGCTATTTTTCCTAGAGACTGCAGCAGCAATGCTATCATTTCTCCTATCTAAAACTCTAAAGCACCACCTTGTTTTCAGTTTAGAAGTCAGTATGGAATATGCAGACAGACATGTTTCTGGTGCTGTTAGTAAACGTATGTTCCACTAAACAAGGACAAACTTCTCAAAAGCCACTACAAAGACATTAATTCTTGATGAGAGGCACTGAAAAGGCCAGCCTTGATTTGATATCCTGTAAGGTAAAGATGTAAATTATTATAAAGATCAGTTCTGAAATTTTCCATCTAGCACTGAAGGGCTCTAGGGGAAGGGGAAGAGAAAAAACAAAAGCAGTACTCTTCACAACAGCATTTATAACCATATGAAGAGAAACGATGAGTTACTTTCAGCCTCAAATTTACGGTTCCCCTTTTGCAACAGTTCTTCACTACCTGTTAAATGATCCGAGATCACAGGTTAAAAATTATTTGATTTACAATGACATAGGAATGTCAGGAAAAAAATACTCTGCTTCCATTGCTTCTTGTGTCTAACAGTTCTGAAGCAGGTAAGTGAAAAATATCTCACTAAAATATCAATAAACATGTAATGTAACATCACATCTCCAAATACTCATCTGTGTTGCACTCAGTTGTCCCCAAGACATGTGGTGGTTAAATAAGCAGCTTTACTTTTTCCATTTCTTTTTTTGCACCTTTTGCTTCTTTGATGTGGAAGTTTTCACTGACTACGGAACTCCAAATTCAGGAACTTTACCTGCATTTCCTCTAGCCGATAACAGTCTAAGAGTAAGTCTGCCTAGGTTTGGTCACAGTATTGGCTAGTAAATTAGCAAAGCTCTTCTAATAATATATACATCGCTCCACCTTGATCTTCTCTTTAAACTTTGGACAAAGACTGTGTTTACTGTAGTTTCAAAACAAGGTATGTTCATGAATAGAGCAAAAAAGTGTTGCCAGTATCACTGTCAGTTGTAAATGACAAGGTTGTGGGACTTAGCTTTTATCACCGCAGAGGATTTTGAGAATTATTTAGGGAAAAGAAATACTGAGCTAAGAAGCAAGAAAGTTATTGATAAACTAAATATAGGTTCCAACAAACAAAACAGAAATTGGTACACCAGAAAAAACGACATAGTCAGACCCTTTGGAAACACCTGCAGAAGATAAAAAGCTAAAAAAAAATTACTCATATTTATGATACTCAGATAAGGTTGGACTTGACCATCAAGCAAATGGGGCTTTGAATAAAAGCAGCAGTCTAAGAGAGGTGGATTTGGAAAATGTTCTGGAAATTGTGAGATTTCTGACTTCTCCTTGCATCCCTATTTTCATTTGAATCAAGTTCATAAACAAGTTTGCAGTCAGAAAAACATCTACCAGAAGTTCCCCTATTCAGCACTTCATCTTACTAGAAAGGGGAATCTAACAGTATTGTGTGGTAAAAGATTAATCCAGAACTTTTGGGATTGGTTTCCCATTTTTGCTAAACACTGGTTACCTGGATAAAAATTATTTTCAGGTGTTCTGTTCATCACACACATTATCATAAATCTTGCTTTACTCTATCCTTTCACAATCCTTACTTAAAACTTTTTAAATGACCTTGCACTTGCCTATGAGATCTGAGGTTAAAGATGATTAACCTGTAAAAAGCTATGAAAGACTACATTCGTATTCAAGAATTGCTTGCATGGAGGTGGCCTATGAATTCACTGTCTGTAAAGACCGCCAATTTGCAAAATCACCAGGAAGTCTTGCAATGAAAACCCAAATACAACTGGAGAAGTAGACTGAATATTGTATTTTCATTTATCTTTTCCATTTGATTTCACTGCTACCTTTAGCACAATAGGAATAGTATTCCAGCTAAGAATAAAAGATGTAGCACTGATCCAAGGGAGTTCTAAAAATATGGATCTCTGTAACACTTGAATCCTATAGAATTAACAAATTTTTTAATCTCTCAAGACTCAGGTATCTCCTTCTAGAGATACTGCCGTTACAGAAGTGTTTCATACCCAAAGTTGCTTACAATTCAATGATCCAGAAGTAATGTATCTTCCATTTTATGACCACACCACTTCCAGAAAAACTTTTAGGGATACATCATCTTTTTTCCTCAGGAAAAGAAAATGGCACCATGTTCTCCCTCTCACCATGCTGCAATCAAGATCTCTCACAAAAATGTCCTCCTTTGCTGAAAAAGTTTTGCATTTCACTGCTTTCTTCACGTTGTTCCTTATTCCACATGAGCTATTTGATCTTTCATATTGTTCTTACTCACATCGGCTCCCACTTTATTTCCCCCCACAGCTTCTATTGATTTGTCATGAGCTGGATTTTAGATTTTGAAAAATTCAATTATAGCTTTTTCAAGACAGATCAAATGGTGAAGATGTAACATATTCACAGCAAGGCTGAGGTTGGAAGGCACCTCTGGAAGTCATCTGCCAACTTGTTGAGGGTGCGCTCTGTCCCATTGTCCAAGTCATTAATGACAACGTTAAACAGCACTGAACCCCAGTACCAGCCTTTGGGACACTCCACTAGTGACTGGTGTCCAGCTCAACTTCGTGGCACTGATCACAATCCTCTGAGCCCATCAGCTCAGCCAGTTTTCAATCCACCTCACTTCACTGTGCACTTACCTAGTTTGTACTTCATTAGTTTGTCTACAAGGATGTTATGGGATGCAGTGTTGAAAACCTTATTAAAGTCGAAATAAGCAACATCCACTGCCCTTCCCCCATCCATTGAGCTAGTCATTGAAGCCCTTCATGTTGGCTAAGCATGATTCCCCCTTCATAAATCCATGCTGACTACTCCCAATCACCTTCATGATTTCAAATGAACATTTCAAATGTTTGGAAATGGCTTCCAGGAGGATTTGATCCATCACCTTCCCAGTGATCAAGGCGACAGTGACTGGCATGTAATTTCCCAGATCCTCCTTGAAGACTGGAGTGACATTTGGTTTCTTCCCCTCAGGAACCTCCCTTGATTGCTATGACCTTTCAAAGACAGTGGCCTCACAATGATTTGCTTATACGAAGCAAGTAATTTTACATACCTCTATAGGGTTCTCTACGGTGAATTCAAAGATCTCTAAGCAGTATGCCTTCTACTTTTCTGACTGGAAGACTGGTAGTACTGCAGCAATATACTCTGTATTTCTAGCTTCAAATCTGCATTTGCTCAAAGCTGACAGACATCACTCAATCAAGAGCTTGACCTAACAGGCCATTGCCAACAACAATGTCCAAGAAGAAAGCAAGCCAAATGGATTCTCATTTGTACAGCACTTAAAAAAAAAAAAGTTTGTTTGGGTTTCGGTTTGTTGTTTGTTTTTTTGCAAGTCACTGGCATGAGCATCGAATACTTAGTTTTGCAGTCTCTTTATCATTCCTACACTTTGAATTTTCAAACCAGCCACTAATCAATCTAAAACATAAAGAAAATACTCAGAAAGGCAGGCAAGGTAGTAGTCACGTTCCCTGCAAATAGCAGCATTAAGAAACACTAGGTAATGTTATTTTAACTACAGAATATTTAGAACTATAGTAAATTACAACTCACAGGAAAGCATGTAATTACAGCCTATGCAAGAAAACAAGGTTCTGCCAGACACATTGTTCTTTTGTGATCTCATGAAAGCACACACTTATATAATGAAAAACACCTTGGAAGCAAAAATCTTGGGAAATGCAACAGCTGACAACCAAAACAGTGATTGTGGTTGGGTCAGGTGTGGGGGTTTTTTTCTCCTTTGAAAGCAAATCACTAATAAGTCATTAGAATACCTTTTGGGAAATAATGCCTAGTATCTTTTTATATACTCAAACAGGGTAGAAGACCATTCTGCTTTTAAAAGCTGCTAACTTCTTTCAAGTAATGTGCACAGCTTTTCCTACTATTTGTTTTTAAGCATTCAGGTTCATTCCTTCAAATGACCACAGTTTTGTAAGCACTAGAGCAGGACCAAAGAGCATTCCTGTATTTCTGAAGTAATCCTTGATAATTGATGAGAGAGACATCCTTGGATTCAAGAGCTCTAATGTGGAAAATGGTAAATTAGCAGAGTAAAAGTTCCATGTATTTAACTTTGCCTAAAGCACAAACTTAAGTGATTCAGAGCCAGAGCCTGGGAAGTGACTAAGATGTCTACAAAAAAATACCTTGGCAGTGGCTTCTCCTCATTTATTGTTAAAAGAACATCTTTAATGTTCCTGCTAATGCCAAACCTGGCAGCAGGTATCCTTGGAAAGAGTCCAGGTCCCAGAAAACTACGTTCCAACTGTATTAAAGCTTGTCCACCTGAAAGCTTATTAAAAATCAGTGCTCATCCCACAGCAGCAGTTTAGCTGAGCTGCACACTAGAAACGCAGTAAAGAGGCTGCAGTATCCTGTGCTAGCACTAGTTTGCAAATGATCACATCCACAGCGACACAATCCCAGACTAATTAGGACACAGATGTTATTGACAAAGGCTAAAAGACTGTCATTCCTTTGGAAAGCAATAGGAGGAGGGGAATGGGAAGCAAGAGCCCAGCACTGTGTTATCCACTTCCATACCTGGCTTGCCAAAAGTGGCAATTCATCTATTCAGCACCCACTCACACCATGCACAAAGAAATAGGCCAGGGAATTTAGTCTGAGTATTTGGGAATAAAAAAATGTTTCATCATAGTGTCTCAGCTGCAGTACTACAAGTAAGAGCTGTGAGATTCCCTCTGCATTTTTTTGTTTAAGTGTGGTTTTGAGGGTTTTTTTGGGGGGCGGTGGTGGTATGTTTTTAAGCGTTACTGCACCACGTGAACACTTTAGATAGTTTCAGTACAAAATCTATTATTAATTTAATATTTTGTTAATAAATTATTAATTTAAATTGCAGACTAATCTTACTGTCACCACACAAAACCAGTGGAGGGGTGCTCATCTCTTAGCTGAGACTGGATCCTGACTGTGTGGACAGGCCTAATATCTAACACACTAATATCAAATAAAGATGCACTTTTAAATGTTAACAGACATATGCCACAGCCAGGGGTTTGGCTACTTAGACCATGGGACTCGCTTTGAGAAACCTGGTCTACTAGGGGCTGATGGGGTCAATCTGGCAGAGAAGGGGAAGACATCTTCGGCCATAGGCTTGCCATGCTGGTGAAGAGGGCTTTAAACTAAAGTTGCCGGAGGAGGGGAACCTCAATCCATCCCACTCCTACCAGTTTGATGCCAGCAGCAGATGCCCAGAGCCTAGAGAAGGATCACAGGTCAACAGGAAAGCACCTGAAGAGCAGCACAAAGGAATTCCAGCCACTCCAGCCAGTAAGTCAGCTTCACTGGGGGCCCGACTTAAATTCCTCTGTGCAAACGCGCATAGCATGGGGAATAAACAAGAGGAGTTAGAGACATGCGCACGCCTGCAGGGCTATGACCTTATTGGCATCACTTAGACATGGTAGGATGGCTCCTATGACTGGAGTGTTGGAATGGAAGGATACGGGCTCTTTAGGAAGGACAGGTAGGGGAGATGAGGAGGGACTGTCACCCTCTATGTCAATGAGCAGCTGGACTGCATGGAGCTCTGCCTGGGGATGGATAAGGAGTCAACCAAGACCTTATGGGTCAGGATTAAAGGGAGGGCAGGGGTGGGTGACATTACAGTGGGGGGTGGGGGGTCTGCTACAGGCCACCCGACCAGAAAGACCAAGCGGATGAGGCCCTCTACAGACAGATAGGAGCAGCCTCACATTCACAAGCCCTGGTCCTCATGAGGGACTTCAACCACCCCAATATCTCTTGGAGGGACAACACAGCAGGGTACAAGCAATACAGGAGGTTCATGGAATGCGTTGATGATAACTTCCTTCTCCAAGTGAGAGAGGAACTAACGAGGAGAGGTGCTGTACTGGACCTTGTTCTCACCAACACGGAGGAGCTGGTGGGAGATGTGAAGCTCAAGGGCAGCCTTAGTTGCAGTGACCAAGTGGAATTCAAGATCCTTAGGGCAGCGAGGAGAGCTCACAGCAAGCCCGCTACCCTGGACTTCAGGAGAGCAGACTTTGGCCTCTTCAGGGATCTGCTTGGTAGAGTACCATGGGATAACACCCTGGAGGGAAGAGGGGCCCAAGAAAACTGGTTAATATTCAAGGATGACCTCTTCCAAGCTCAAGAGCGATGCATCCCAATAATGAGGAAGTCAGGCAAAAATGCCAGTAGGCCTGCATGGGTGAACAAGGAGCTCCTGAACTAACACAAAAAGGAAGCCTACAGAGGGTGGAAGCAAGGAGAGGTAGCCTGGGAGGAATACAGAGAAATTGTCCATGCAGCCAGGGATCAGGCTAGGAAAGCTAAAGCCCTGATTTAATTAAATCTGGCCAGGGACATCAAGGGCAACAAGAAAAGCTTCCATAGGTACACTGGTGATAAAAGGAAGACTAGGGAAAATGTGGGCTCTCTCCAGAAGGAAACAGGAGACCTGGTTACCCCAGATATGGAGAAGGCTGAGGTACTCAATGACTTTTTTGCCTCTATCTTCACTGGCAAGTGCTCAAGCCACACGGCCCAGGTTGCAGAAGGCAAATGCAGGGACTGGGAGAATGAAGAACTGCCCACTGCAGGAGAAGATCAGGTTTGAGACCACCTAAGGAAGCTGATGGTGCACAAGTCCATGGGACCTGATGAGATGCATCCACGGGTCCTGAGGGAACTGGCGGATGAAGTTGCTAAGCCACTATCCATCATATTTGAGAAGTCGTGACAGTCCAGTGAAGTTCCCACTGACTGAAAAAAGGGAAAACATAACCCCCATTTTTAAAAAGGGAGAAAAGGAAGAGCCAGGGAACTACAGGCCAGTCTCACATCTGTGCCCGGCAAGATCATGGTGCAGATCCTCCTGGAAACTATGCTAGGGCACATGAAAAACAAGGAGGTGATTGGTGACAGCCAACATGGCTTCACTAAGGGCAAATCTTGCCTGACAAATTTGGTGGCCTTCTACGATGGGGTTATAGTGTTGGTGGATATGGGAAGAGCAACTGACATCATCTACCTGGACTTATGCAAAGCATTTGACACTGTCCTTTGTTTGACATCCTTGTCTCTAAATCGAAGAGACATGGATTTGACGGATGGACCACTCAGTGGATAAGGAATTGGCTGGATGGTCACATTCAAAGAGTTGCGGTCAACAGCTCGATGTCCAAGTGGATGCCAGTGATGAGTAGCGTTCCTCAGGGATCGGTATTGAGACCGGCACTGTTTATCATCTTTGTCAGCAACATGGACAGTGGGATTGAGTGCACCTTCAGCAAGTTTGCTAACGACACCAAGCTGTGTGGTACTGTCAACACGCTGGGGGAAGGGATGCCATCCAGAGGGACTTTGACAGGCTTGAGAGGTGGGCCTGTGCAAACCTCATGAAGTTCAAGAAGGCCAAGTGCAAGGTCCTGCATGTGGGTCAGGGCAATCCCAAGCACAAATACAGGTTGGGCAGAGAATGGATTGAAAGCAGCCCTGAGGAGAAGGACTTGGGCGTGTTGGCTGACGAGAAGCTCAACAGAAGCCAGCAGTGCACGCTTGCAGCCCAAAAAGCCAAACGTATCCTGGGCTGCATCAAAAGCAGCATGACCAGCAGGTTGAGGAAGGCGACTCTCCCCCTCTACTCTGCTCTTGTAAGACCCCACCTGGAGTACTGCATCCAGCTCTGGGGCCCCCAACATAAGAAGGGCATGGACCTGTTGAATTGAGTCCAGAGGACGGCCACGAAGATGATCAGAGGGCTGGAGCACCTCTCCTATGAGGACAGGCTGAGAGAGTTGAGGTTGTTCAGCCTGGAGAAGAGAAGGCTCTGGGGAGACCTGCTAGCAGCCTTCCAGTACCTGAAGGGGGCCTACGAGAAACCTGGAGAGGGACTTTTTACAAGAGCATGTAGTGATAGGACAAAGGGTAATGGCTTTAAGCCAAAAGAGGGTACATTTAGACTAGATATAAGGAGGAAATTCTTTACGATGAGGGCGATGAGACACTGGAACAGGTTGCCCAGAGAAGTTGTGGGTGCCCCAACCCTGGAAGTATTCAAGGCCAGGTTGGATGGGGCTTTGAGCAACCTGGTCTTGAGCAACCTAGTGGAAGGCGTCCCTGCCCATGGCAGGGGCATTGGAACTAGATGATCTTTAATGTCCCTTCCAACCTAAACCATTCTATGGCATATAAATTGCTATACCATGCAATGGGACCTCTATTTTGAGCCCACTACTTGAAGAAATCTTCCAAGCATACTGCTAAGTCTGTCCTCTCTTTCCTCATGCTATTAAGGAAGCAGATTGATGGGAACAGATATACGGCCAGTCTCTGCTTATGCTTATTTTTAGTGTGGAATAAGCACTTTGAGTACAGTAAGAAGTCCAATAGCTGGATATCATAAAGTGAAAGAAATACTAGGAAAAGAAGTCAGCAAAATGCAGTACATTTCAAGCGTGCTTGATAACTAAATTCAAAATATTATTAAAAGTATAATTGATGCACTTTGTGGTAATTATATGAAGTGTTCTTATTTCCTTCCTGCTACAGTCAGAGCATGAATAAACAATCTGCTTTCAATTGCTCTCAGTCATGAAATTAAAAAAAGCTGAAGAATATGCAAGTCAAATAAGAAATTTTAAAAGGACTGACATTTATTTGTTGAAAAATTTTACTGGTATGTTTCAAAGACATATGGAAAAGCTAACTACTCAAGCACAGCACTATTCAAGGATAACGAAAATAATCAACATCTCCTTTGCTCTGATGGAAATGGTGAATTGGCTTTCATATAACTAGTGAAATAAAAAAGAGTGAAGAGAGTTAACTATTTAAATTGTTAAGTTATTTCTAAGATTTGTATGCATTTCCTTTGTAAAAGACGAACCAGTACTAGAAAAAAACAATAGACAATTATTGTCTTCCTACAGTTTTTACTGTTTCATACAGAATATACTCACTTTATACAAATCTTACATGAATTAAGATTCCTCAATTTCACCATTATGAAGACAAATTTCAGTTTAAGTTTATGTGGTTTTAATAGCCATTAAGTTTTACTGCCTGGTTTGTGGATGCTAGCAAGAAAGGAGTTACTTTATGCTGTATTTTGTTTCTGATTACAAAAGTCAAGGTGTCAAAAAAACCCCAAAACATTACCTACCTAAAAGGTAATTTCACTAAGACATCTTAAAAAAAAGAAAACCCAAAACCAGAAAATTGCACTTAGATGGAGGATAATTACCTTCCCAAGAGGTAAGCTTTCTTACCCTTTTAAAAAAATCCTTATCCTATGAGAGAGATGTAGCAAAGAACAGATTTTTCTGCCAAAGTACCATATTTTTTAGCTTCCCACCACCTCCAAGCACCATCACTCTTATAATAGCTAGTGTATGAAATGAAAGCAAGCATGTTACTTAAGCAACAATGTGTGTGTATCTGCACACATCTAAATCTAGGGAAGCATAAAACATCTAAAAATTACAGCAACACCTATCACTTTAAAGGCGCAGTAGGAGAAACATAGTAAATCTGCCCAGCCATCCAGTCAGGAGTTAAAATTGATGATTGAACATCGATATTCCTCAGGCTGATATTACAAGTATCCTGGAATGGAAACCCACATCTAAGAACAAGCATTAATGTCAGTTATTTTGCTTTGGATCAGAATATACACGCTACTGAAGTACCAAGCTGCAAGCTTAACTTTGCACTAATATGCCCCTGTCTTGCCAAGACAAAACACTAGGTAGAATCCCTTGTTACTCAGGCTGTTCCCAGGGACCCTGATAAAAGGAAGAAGGTATCTGACAGATACAATTCTGTCTTTCCTCCTGCATTAAACATGTGCCTTGTAAATTCAGCTTAAACTGAACAGTTTCGAAACAACAAACCCAAAGGTTTTCATGGACGGGGCAGCACAGGCAGCCCCTGCACAGCTTTTAAGGGATTCTCACCAACACGACTTGACAAGGTTCCAGTGGGAAGACCTCTCAGACTCTGCCTCAAGCTTTTGATCTCTTCCTCAGATTATCAAAAGATAGCCAATTGTGATGGTGGCTTTTCTGCTGGAAGAAAACTTCATGCCGGACTGAGACCACCAACTCATTTCACATGGGTCAGAAAATGAGATGGTAATAGTTTTCTGCAGTTGCCAACTTAAACTGTACTTGAGCTACAGACCTAGATGTGAAAGGCTCTGTAATAAATTACCAATCTCCTGAGCCATCCAGTTAACAACATGCATGGTTTCCTTTTTAAACTCAATTATGTTTAAGTTCATAAGTTTTCTGAAACTGTACGAAGTAAAACATCAGAAAAATTTAGATTCTTGATGACAGGTCATTTGTTTCTGTATGCCTCTTAAAAATGTACTGAAGAATACTACTGCAGGCAGAACATTAGAGTAAGACATTACATTTTGGTTTAAAACAAAGTGTGTCTAAGTAGTAACGTGCACTATATATTTCCACATTATGTTTTGTGCCACTATTCCATGATTCATGACAAAGCCACCGCAATCTTTTTGACTTTTTCCCCTCAGTGCTGAGGCTTTTGTTCCACTTCTAAAACCAGGAGCAAATTAGAAACAATATACATACAATTATTTTAATAAACCAAAGCTTCCTTTTATTTCAATTCTGAACACATTATTTATCAAAGACATCTTTTCCCATCAGTTTAAACAGAGACTGGCACTCTGTAAAAGCATTTATTGGGCATGAAAATAGAAGACAAATAACTAGTCATTGACTACATTTCCAGGAAAGCTATTAAAGCTATTTCAAAGACAAAAAGTGACTCTGGAAAAGTAATAAGGAAGCCAGACTTTCTGCACCAAGCATAGAATAGCACTGGTAATACTGACTCATGAGAATGAAAGGTCAACCTAATGATACTCTTAAGCACTAATGAAATTTCAGTAATTAGAAGCATCATATATAGATAGTATCATACTTTGATAGCATTTTTCTTCAATTTACTTCTAAGAATAAGAGCTACAGACAACTGGGTCAGGAAAACTACCCTATTTTAAGACAACAGACAGAACCAGGTAAGCCAGCTATGGGCATATTCCAAAGGCACATATATAACAATTGGCGAGAATCACCAATTTATAACATTTAACAGAATTCGCTGGTTAAGAAACACTAACTCAGGTTCAAAACGTTTTGCTTATACTGTAGTTTGGATAAACATTAGTTTATTCGCAGAAGTGTTCAAAACGTGGCATGGCTATGTTTCTGATAGATTATAAATATTAGGAGAAGATAATGGCTTTCAAAAGTTACCTTCATAAGTAAACCTGATAATTTTAGGAAGTTTTTATTTTTTCAGCAGTTCTTGCAGCCAATCATCCTCTCCCCCACCTACACACATGCCGGTTTTAGTTATTTATCTTGCCTGCAGTGATACTACCAGAGGCATTTTCTGTACCTCAAGATGCCTGTTACTTAAATAAACACTTTTAAAAATAGTTTATTTGGAAAAGCAAAAAGGGAAACAGCCATCTGATATACTTTGCTGTCATAAGCATATCAGATCATAGCCGGCTTTTAAAATTCACTCTACTAATCAAGGCTGTCTGACTGCAGTATAAAAATACATATTTATTAGCACATGCCATTAGCGCAAAAGTTTTTGTTTTCCAGCAATTTGTATAAGAAAAACAATCCTTGCCCTCAATCATCATCCCAGTGCTAAAACCCATTGCAGATCCACTTACCAAATCCCTGTGTAACACCCAGTTAGCATGCAGGTAGTGAATACCATCTAGGATCTGATATAACAGTGACTTCACCATTCCCCGAGGTAACTGAACTGGTTTCTTGTTTGCTTTAGAAGCCCTGTGAAACTTGATTATATGCTGTAAAGGGAACAAAGAAATCAAAATAAAGAAGTGTAATGTTTTGATCTACAGCATTACAGAAAAAGATTGCCAGCCATTCCTTACAAAGACTTTTTAGGTTTTTTCCAACCTTTCATCATTCATGTACCTTAAGTGCTAGAAAATTAATACCATACAAGGTAAAGTGATTGCTGTCCCAAGGAAATCTTTCAAAAATTAAATCACTTGTTGCTGTGGTTTAACCCTGGCAGGCAGCTAAGCCCCACACAACGGCTCGCTTACTGTCCCACAGTAGTATGAGGAATACCGCTCTTTGCTGGGTAAAAAACTGGCTGGATGGCCAGGTCCAAAGGGTTGTGGTGAATGGAGTGAAATCCAGTTGGCGGCCGGTCACAAGTGGTGTTCCCCAGGGCTCAGTTTTGGGGCCTGTTCTGTCTAATATCTTTATCTATGATCTGGATGTGGGGATCGAGTGCACCCTCAGTAAAGTTTGCAGATGACACCAAGTTGGGCGGGAGTGTTGATCTGCTGGAGGGTAGGAAGGTTCTGTAGAGGGATCTGGACAGGCTGGATCGATGGGCTGAGGCCAATTGTATGAGGTTCAACAAGGCCAAGTGCCGGGTCCTGCACTTTGGCCACAACAACCCCATGCAACATTATAGGCTTGGGGACGAGTGGCTGGAAAGCTGCCTGGCGGAACTTGTTTATATTTTAAAGCTGTATCTTGTAATTAGGAATAAACAGCCTTCCTGCCAAATATATAAAGTTTCAGCAGATGAGTTGAATAAAAAGCTCTTCTAAATCTCAATTATATGCAGTGGCATTACTCTCACTTCATGTATTCACAGATGACATGCAATGTAACTAAGAACTCTAAACTGTCCTATTCAGCCAATAAGTTTGTCATTTTTCAAAGGGAATCCACCTGCATAATCAATTACATTTTCCTGCACCCTACTTTAGCTGTAATGGAGGGTTATATCTGAATTTATTTAGATTAGATTTCTAGCTACTTAGAGCTGAATGCAGATCTTTATCTTCTTAAAGAGGTCACAGATTAACTATGTAGCACGCTTACCCAACATTTTCCATTGCTTTTCCTTTAGTACTGAAAATGTTTCCAAGAAATATGGGGCAAAAGGCTATACTGTTTTTAAACTGATGCGTCTTCCCTGACCTTGTCCCTTTTCTGCAACCAAAACTCTAAGCCTGGTACCTACAAGCAATTCACCTTACCCAGAGGTCATGTTCAGCGTAGTCAAAGAGAAGCCACACTTTCCTGTCAGCATGAGAAAGAAACACCTTTTGCAGAGAAATGACATTTGGATGCTTGAGCTCCCGCAGCAACTGAAAAATAAAGAAAGTCCACAACAGTTATATCCACACATCCAAAGCTGTGAAAGGTCTGGAAAGATTAATACTTCAATGATCTTTACTACATATTCTACAATACAAACAAAATAAAATTGAAATCTGCAAGTCACAGAAATCAGCACATATTTTTTTTTAATGAAAGAACCAGTCATTAGTTTGAAACGAAAGCTGAAAGCAGGTCATAATCCCCTTAGGGCACTGACTTCCTATTCATTTGCTGAAAGTTGAAGTCTATGTAAACCTCACTATTATCCAGGATCAAGAAGACTCCGCAAACAGCCAGCTGTGGCATCTGCCCTTTCCCATAGGCTGTGATCTTTGATAGAGCCATTTGGGGTATCCAATTTTCTCCTGACTCACAATTATGTGAAAACCCTGCATTTTTGTTGCAGCCATTCAAGGCTGAATGGGATGACTCACTTACAGCCTGTCAATGCAGTCAGCTAAATGAAGATGTGGTTTATAAGATGGAGTCAGCTGATCCACAAGGTCACCACCACCTACAGAAGAAGGTCCTCCCTCCCTCCCATATATTAAACCAGTTATCGCACTTGCAGAAGCCATCCACGAAACAGCTCCCAGTTCAAGAGAAAACTAACCCAGACACGCCAAGGTGTTAATTTTCCGCTGAGTTCCTGAGCTGAAATGACTCGCGGCACTAACAGCAGACCCAGCGCTACCAAAGGGACACAGATAGGAACAAGAACTTCTTTCAGCAGCAGTGAGACATTAAACGAGCTCGGCTGCTTTAGAAACTATAGCTTTAACGACCACCAAAAGGAAAACACAGCCGAGATATAGCACAAAAACTGAATGCAGACAGCATCAGTCTATTTGAGCTCTACTGGTCATGTTACAATTATACTGTACTGACACAATTGCTAACAAAGAAACAAAAACTTTATCTAAGCCAACTATCGTCAAGCATGGCTACCCTAGACCAGATGAATTCTTGCCAGCTCAGTCTGCCAGAAGTTATGACATTTTTAATAAAAGGAATGGCTAGGGGTTTTTTAAAAGCCAAGGACAATTTGAACTACTACTCGAATATAGAAAATTAACATTTTATTTCTGAGATTGAATCTATTTCCAATAAAATATAATTTTCCTGCTACGTAATAGAGGAAACAAGAAAATCAATCCCTTTCTACTAATACCTTTGTCACATGTGGTAACATTTCAGCTGCTACTGAGATAGTAAAATAGAAGCGGATATCTGCATGCGTTTGTTTCCTTCTTTTCTATTTCATTTGAGACAGACTCCCATCCCTACTCACTGACCAGAGTCTTCAGTGTGGCATTTCTTGAGCAAGAGGACCTATAGTCCACAGAGCTTTTATCTCAAGTATGAGATCAAACAGGGAGACAGCGTTGAGGAGACAATGCAACATCATAGATCAGTGCAGAAGGTAGTTGTTTCAGCATGGTAAACCTCTTAAGATTTGTAAAAGCATTACATAGAGGAATTTTAAGGCAAGATCTGCAAGAAGTGTAGAATTCTGTAAATGCCTGTAATTCCTACAAAGCATAAAATCAGTATGGGGAAACCCAAGAAATGCTTATTTGCAATTTTTTATCAATTACAGGTGGGGACCATCTGTGGTAGGTTGACCCCAGCCAGCAGCTAAGCCTCACACAGCCACTTGCTCACCCTGTTCAGTCAGATGGGAGAGGAAGAGCAAAAAAAGCAAGAAAATCTGTGGGTGAGGACAAGACAGTTTAATAAGCAAAGGAAAGAGGAATTAAAAAAGAAACACCACCACAAGTGATGCAAAGGCAATCACTCACCACTACCCACAAGCAGCCCAGCCAGTCTCCAAGCAAAGGCTACCTCCCCAAAGGGAGGAGGGGCAGAGTGGAAAAGAGAAAAAACCTAAACACTGTGCAAGCACTGCTCAGCAATAGCCAAAACACTGGTGGGTTATCAGCACTGCTTTAGTGGCAAATCCAAAACACAGCACCATACAGGCTGCTATGGAAAAGATTAACTGCATCCCAGCCAGACCCAGTACAGCATCAGACCATCGGTGGGAGTCAGCCTCTTCACAGTGAATAAGGTTATAGGGTTTAAGGATACATTGTGCCAGTCCTTACAGCAAAGGACTTTGTTGAATCAGTATAAATTCACAGCTTAAATTTATGCTGAACATTTTGATTAATTAACTGTACCCAGAAGATTGCATGACAGTTCAGCAACTATGTGCCCATACCAACACTTTATCAGATTTCCTGTGGCCTGATGACACACCTGTACCAGACAACAGACTATTCCTCGATGAAAGAGGCAGACACTAGTCAGAGCTACAGAAAATGTCATTTTCCCCTTCACGCCTTCCTGTTCCATTTTAAGTCCATCCTACTCCTTATTCCCCAGGTAGCAGCTATCACCCACTTTAAAAACCCAACCTCTTCACATCAAATGTGATTCCTCTCAGAGGACACACAGAGACCCCATCACCAAAGCTGGTCCAAAACACAAAACAAAGATGAGAAACTGAGTAATGCAGCAGAAGGGTTCCCTGTCTGTATAGCGAGACAACATAGACATAATTCTCCTTTGTGTGTGCAAGGGGTAGTCAATCCTATGGACTTTTGAGATTCACAGCATTCCTCCTGTCTGCTAGATGACAGGCTGCTGCTCTTCACTGTTTCCAAATCCAGCCAGTAGCAAGATAGAAGTAACTGAGCATGCATTGCCCACAGGTACACACACAAAACAGACATGCCCAACCACACAGGTATCAACAGAGGCAGGAGAGCAGCATCTTCTTTGCAGGCACCCACATAAGCACCAACAGTACAAGTAAAACTTGAACAACACAACTGGCCTGGATCCCTTTCTACACTCCAGCTAATCAGGCTTAAAGTTCACATACATGGACACATATTCACTGGTCCCTTGGACCCCAGTGCAGACCATATGTCTGTTCAGAAGCCAAGCCCAGACGCCATGGTGCCCTTTTATCCAGGTTCCAGCTCCGATGTCGGGTTTCTCCAGATTTCAGTCCCCCCCTGCTTGCTGGTTCTGCACACTGGAAGATCACTAGCAGGTCACACACACAAGCTATCAGGGAGAAATGTGTGTGTGTATTCATCTCCTGACCTACATCCTGTATTCAGCTTCTGCAGACCTGTGGTATTCCCAGAATCTGGCCCCTGCAGACCTCATCCTGTTCTCACCACCTAGCTCAGCTTCAAGTTTGCTAGCTGGTCACAGATGCACATGCAGAACACAGAGCACATTCACACAGATAATAGGAACAGACACAGGATGGACTGTGGTGACCATGTACAGGGCTTGGCCAGATAAGCATGCTGCCCAGTAGCCTGCTTACATGAGACCTGCCCCTTATTCCCTCTCCATTTCCCCATGCTTTTTTGTCCCCAATCCACCTTGATCACTCCCTTTCCTGCCTTTCATCCTTCCTCTAAACATCCCACAGAAGTTTTACAGAGTCCCAGCAGGCCTCTCAAAATACCCAATAAAACCTCTATCCTCCTATAAGATCCATAGCAATGTACTTTTCTTCTCATCCATTACAAAGCCCTGGTTGACTCTCTTCAAGGACACAACTTGAGAGGTTTGTTCTGTGGCCCACCACCAATGTTTTAAGAGTTCTAGCCTTTGTTACTGTCACTGATAGTAACTGTTATGGTTTGTGCATTTGTGTGCTCAGTTTACCATTTTTGCTGGGTTTTGCCTTTGCCTTTGCCTTTTACGCTGAATAGCCCTTAATTACATATTCTCGCAGTCTGCCTAAAAAACCTGACACGTTTGATCAAAGCTAGACAGCCACAAGCACCCCAGTGAATAGGATGGCTAATATACATCAGGAAAACCATCAGAATAAGGAAACGCTTGCTGCAGTGGTGACAGATGATCCCTGAATCACTGCCTTGGAAAGGCTGAAATGCTCCAGAACAGTGATAATGAAGAGCAACAAATGCAAATGCTGTCTGAAGGACAGAAAGAGCTCATGCAGACGATAACATATCACATGGGCTGTAAACAGCATTTCCAGGAACCTCACTCTCCATGAACGAGGCCTCTCTAGCCCATATGCTAAATGCTTTTCCTACCAGATGACTTGCCTCGTGTCCAGCAGCTGACAAGAGTTCACTAGAGAGAAAGCGGACTGCCAGAGACACAGTACAACCATCAGTACGATGCCTGCTAATGATAAAGACCACTTTTTGGCCTAATGACTCTAGTCATAGTTCAGCTCTATAAAACACAAAGAGAAAGTAGACAAAAACTATGCATTTGGCTCTCAGTAAGTTACTGTCCTTTTCATTTGCATATCACACAACGATTCAAGAGCATTTCCACAGCAAGAAAGGTTTCCCTTAAATTAGTTGGCCTGGGTGCCCTTTATAAGAAAGGGAGACTTCAAAGAAATACAAATCAGCAACAGACCCAGGCTGGTCTTGCCCTTGCTTTCATAAATATTGTGCAAGACACAGCAAGGGAAACAGCATCCCTATGTGCAAGTCCTGGGCTCACACTAAGGTTCCCCCATCTCCCTCTTCAAATGCAGAAATACTCATTCCACAGCCATGGGGCAGCTGGTGGACAGTGAATGAAAGCGTCCTAACAATGCATAAAATTGTTAAATTGCTTCAAGAACAAGGACAAAGTGGGGTAAGACAGGACATTATTAAATAATCAACAGCAGCAATAAGGCAGCCTGGCTAACTGCCTCATGACTAAGGCAAATCTTTTCTTGCACAAGGACACTAACAATAATTACCTTTCACATCAAATATGAGCTGAACTCAGCGCAAGTCTCAATGAACATGATCTCCTTCCTCTGGTGATACTCCCACATTTCCCATATGGCTCTCCACCACTACAGGCACTTCTCATGAGCCAAGACGCTGTACTCAATGAGCACATTCAATATACCACACTCTTCACGTTAAGTGAGGATTTCTAGCTTTACTGCAAATGTCATTCCACCCCCACTCTTAATGATTGCGACTACACGTGATCCACAGAGAATGTAACTACACGTGATCCACAGAGAATGTAACCTGCTTACTGTTGCAATACTACCATGCTTACTTCTATAATCGAGCATAGACTAATTTGCTAGAGCAATTGGCCAGGTGACCTGGCCCAGAAAAAGTTTCTCTTATGTCTTGTCTCAGGACATTAGCCATTTTAGAAAAGGCAACTCCTTGCTCTCACTGCCTTCCTATGAGCGCAAAGTAACACGTTTCTCCCAAAACTTAGGACAGTCAGAAAGTTGGCTAGACACAAAGCCATAGGCAATATCAAGTGAAACATTCACTTTAGCAAAAATCACTATTGCGTCATCTTGCTAGTCTGATGGCGTAAATTCAAAATATGATCATCAAGTCATGCTTCAAAAAGGTTCACATCAATTCCACCAAGTGATCTAGCAACAAACAAATCATATATTAATAGTCACGCCATGGCCTTAAGATGGAAAATGGGCATACAGGGACATGGAACAGAAAGCAGATCGCAGTTGATGGAGAAAAAAGTGATTTTTTCAGACCAGAAGACGACTGACAAAGATTTAGTCATCCTGAGGATACCAGTGGAACTACTGCTACAATAGCATAGGCACTAGTGAGACACTACCTGAAATGCTATGCACAATTCTGGCCAATTCAGGGAAGATTAATTTCAATTGCAACAGGGCAAATAAAGCCCAAGCCTACACCCAGAAAAAGGGAAAGCCTACTGCACAAAGGGAAACTGGCAAGCCAAGCCAAAATCCTTATAGCCTACCAAAACAAAGCCAGAGAAAGAAAGAGTCTCTCTCTCTTTAAAATGAAAGTGGGAGAGAAGAGCTATTCTATCTGACAATATTATCCTAAGTACAAATGGGTATGAACTAGTCATGATTAATTTTGGCTTTAAAAGCTCAATAATGTTTATAGAGTCATTCCTAGAATGAGACTCAGGAACTGCCTTCAGAGATTTTTCTTTTCCTTACAAGTTTAACTTGCAGTTTGCTAATTTTTTGAAGTTGCGCTTTGCTTTTCTGCAAGAGCAGGAGCAGAATATGATGACTCCAGAGGTGTCATCCAATCCTACATTCATAAAATAAATTTCTAAAAAAAATAATTCAAATCACTAGTCTGAGTTTCCTATCAAAAAGTTGGAGCTCTACTCAAGTACTTTAAACTTGTTATTTAAACTAAAACCCAAATTTTATTACTCAAGTTCTTAAATCCCAATTTGGCTTAGCTGCTATCCAGTAGATTCAAGATCTGTTTCTTTCAATGTAAATACAACTTTACGCTTTTATAGTCTCATGAGTCAGATATTCCACAGTACTAAAAAAGAACAAAATACCTGCTTAAAGTACTGTTTTTCTTTCAGAAGTGTTCAAATGGAAGCTTACAAAGGCAATGTAATAGAAAAAGTTGTAATACTGCTCACTCTATGAATTTATTATGAAGCTGACAATACATTTTTGAAGCTCCAGTTCTTCAGACATACAACCGTGTGAAATCCTTGCTTTATTTTATTATTTTGTTTTTATTTTTGAAGTCCTAAATGTTACAAAAAAGAAGCCTGACAACACAAAATGTCAAGAGAAAAAAATGCACATTTCTGTTTTTAACTTCTGTGGTTTCCAAACAAATGAGTCTTAGGTGATCACACATACAAGTCAATATTTATTAGCACCTCTTATATCCAAACACATTCAAAGTATTAGAAGAGATGTTATTAAAGGTCTTCTGAAAGTAAGGAGGTGTATGAAGAATCCAGCTGAGACAGGCACTGGATGTCAAGCTTGGTCAAATTCTGCTGTTCACAGAAAACATTACAATTCCTAAGGATTCCAATCTCTAACATGTAATCAGTATCTTTGTCCCACTTTAACAGACCTAAAAATACTACTACCCTCCCTTCATACAAAATCTCTCAAGAATACCGTTTGTAGCCCTGCAACATAGCTCAATAAAGTACTCTGTCACAACTCACAGTTTACATACCATACTACTATGAAATTAAAGCATTTGAGAGTCATTAGACTTGCCAAAGAAGGTCAAATCAAACATTTGTCTTCCTCAATAACTTGCTGCCTTTCACCACATGGAAAGATTGCCAAGAAACCATTCCTTGTCTTCTGACATGAGGATTGTACTCATCTGAATGATTTCTCTGTTTGGTCTTGTGGGAAACTGCTTTCACTGTTAGTGTGGAAAGGACATGACAGCCCCATAACCTGAGAAACCTGCACCCGAATATTTTTCCTTATAGCACAGCTGGTACGGGATCTCTTCCAGCAAACTTACTGGGACAGTCATTTGTTCCTTACCAGGGGAAGATGTTGAAGAGGGTGAATCCTGGAGTCACCCAGTTTCAGCTTCTGCCTCATGGGGTCCCTCCAGCTGCTGCAGAGTCCTTGGTCAACCTCAGACCGGCTCTAAAAAAGCCCTTAAGCTCTTCTTCCATCTCCTCCACTGACAGAGGGGAAAGACGCCTGATAATCATGTAATGACAACTTCTTGTCACCCAGGACATGGAAGCCCCAGGGGTGAGGAGGACCAATTCACCTCTACAGCAGCCTCTTCCACCGAGGTCAACTTGGCCAAGACCACTAGTCAATGGCAGCTCCCTTCTCACCTGCTCAGAGGCACAGGCTTGCTGCTCTAGCTCTGCCTCTACCTCTGCCACCTTCCAGCCCACAAGCTGAAAGCCAGGGTGGCGGAGCAGTTGCAGAGGTGAGCAGGACGGCTGCAGAGGCTTTCCCTTTCAGGTAGGAGCAGCAGTCATCAACCAGCTATCTCTCTGCTTATTCTCACACTGCCCAGGTACCACGTCCCTGCTCCCTGCAAACCCAGCCAAGTTCCTGACCAAAGGAGATCTGTACTGGGCCCTGAGCCTCCTGCCTGGGAGACAAAAATCAATACTCCCCTTTCTTTTGTTAACACTCAGATCTGTGAACGTTACGATACAAGTCTGCACTACACCCAAACCACCCCTGTAGGTTCCTACCATTTCTCCTGAGCCACGTTAAGCAACGATGTGACCAAAGGATGGTTCAACTCAGCTTGCTCACACAACAAAAAACTAACAACACTGTTCATTTTCCCTTTGGTGAAGATGAACTTCCTCATCCTACAGCCACGCTGTCACTAGATCCAACACAGAAGACACCACCTTTTGTGACGAAAGTCTGCATTTGTTATCACAGGAAACGACAAAATCCTAGGAATGCCCAAATGCCTCCAAGGCAGACCTAAGGAGCAGAAATGATCAGAGAAGCCAACTACTGTTCTGTAGTTTTATGTCCCAGCTCCAGCAGGCTCAAGGCTGTTCTAACTTGTACAAGCTGGCTATGGTGTTTGAAGGACAACACACAGACAGGAGACATACAGAGTGCAGCATTGTCCACCCCAGCTCTGCTTTGTCCCATTCAGCATTACCATCACTGAGAGTGTCTACCACCATATCTAGCAGCTCCTCTTCAGAGCCAAGTCACAAACTAACACTATCATATAAAAATCCTATGTGGTGTTTTTACATGCAAACAGGCTTTTCAGGGATATTTCTGTCAACCAAACTGGGCACCAAAAAAACCAAAGCTACATGGAAGCCCTGCCAAAAGTAAAGAAAAAAAAAAAAAAAGAAAAAACCCACAAAAAAAAGCCTAAAAAGCCAACAACCCAAGCAACTTCGCACTAGCCAAAGGAAGCATAGGCAAGTGAAGTACTTGCAAACCTGTTAAAACTGAATGAAAAATGCTAATCAACAAGAAAAGTGTCAGAAAGTCATTTGATTACTCTAATATCTAAGACTCCTGTATAGGAAACTGCCCAACCCAAAATGCTGATGCTCTATTTGAAGCCTGGTTAACTACTCCAGCTTCCTACAGCCTTGAAGAATTCTCCTGCTTTGTGAACTGTGAAATAGCATTTGCTGCACTATTCCAGGTGGATAGGCTTCAATGATTTCCTTCCTTGTGATTAAATCAGAAGACAAGGAATCGAGTGTTTGGGCTTGTATATTTTGTATATTTTTATACAAATCTTCACCATTCTATCCCTCTGCTCTTCCATCTAATACAAATCCATCTCTTGGTATGATGAGCATGCAGTTTTAGCGCCTGCTTAAATCCCCGGAAGTGAAAGTGCAGATCACAAAAAAGATACCCGGAATCCCAGGCAGTGCGCACATCTGCAGAGCACAAGAGATGAGCAGCCAAACATTCAGTTAACGTTCTGGAAGAGGCAGGATTCACAAATGCTTACCATGGTGGATGAATGGGGGAAGATAAGGAAGAATACAACTATCTTGATATTAAAGATCCTGATTCAATTAGCATAATTAGCACAGTAACTGTTAATTCTATCAGTTAAACAATTGGTTTACATGAAATCATTGAAAAAACCCCTCTTATTTCAACAGAGTAAGAGACTAACTAGGTTTTGAACATTATGTCAAAGTTCTCATGCTGCAGGAAGTACTGAAACTTAGAAAGTCTTTCATATACATACATAGGTTGAGCTCATCTCATAACTGAGTCAGCCGTTTCAACTCAGGTCTCTGACCTAGTTCAAGCCTTTCCCTGTAACTGATGCATTTCAATAATTATTTCATTTTTCTGGACATTAGACACTGTTCTTCAGCTCAGATGTCTGCACCAAAGGAGGAGGCTATGGGCATTTTTGAACATATAAGTTACTCAATAGTCCAAAACTGAAGTTATTTGTCATGAACAAGATGAAAGCCATTGTAGAGTTATAAAACCAAGGAAGAGTTCCACTGGGATTTATATCAAACTGCACTCTTCCCAGATAGTCACAAAGTAAAATATACAAGCTTCAGCTCTCCAGAGAAACTGAAATGGATACATCTCATATGCAAACCAAGTCATCCTAGTTCCTAAGACCACCATGCTCATAAAATGCATTAATTGGGGTAGTCCAGAACAGACTGTAACAAGGTCTGGCATTCAGCCTCGACTTTTTAAGTATAAGAACAAATAATTTTATTAATTAGATGTACAGATGACATTTTAGGGTACAACACTCCTGATTAACTCAGTAGCATTTTCATATATACATTACACATACTCACATAATCAATACAAACAATATGGCTATTATCCTCAATTTGATCCATCTCCATATGAGGTTCCTTTTTTCCTTTTACAATATTAATCAATAGAAAGGGGGAAAAAAATTCTATTGAACAGAATTAAAATGAACAACACATTTTGGGGAAAAAATTCTCCTGTTAACTCTAAACAGCAACATCAAAAGAACAGTAAGGAAAAGAGATTCAAACCCTAGAGGTCCATGGTGAATTATTAATTCAGCTGCAGGAAAATTCAACCACAGTATCAGCAGTTGCAAGCCTGGAAGCATAACCGGAAGCAAAGTCAACAACAGCTCAAGAAATGCTGCTTCAGGTTACTCTCTCTACCCCTAGGCCTGCTTTTGCACTCCCCTCTTTGCTCTCAGTGCCTGCTTTCTTGGCTTCTTTGGTGTCTTCAGTATGTTCCCCTCCTTCCCCCACCCACCCTCTTCCACATGGGTCCTGCATTGTACTGCTGTTCTCTTCAAAGGGCTGCATGCTACTGCAGCAGCTCACAGCAAGGAGAAAGCCTCCCTGTTTCTTGCTCCTCTTCCATCACTACCAGGGACCCTGCTGCCCAAGAGAAATGACTGCACAACACTCCTCAAGTCATGCAATAAGGCCAAATCCTTCTCGACTGTCAGCCAAGTTAGCGATTCTCTTTTAATAGATAGAAATTGAGTTAGGGTCATACCCAGAGCAGAGACACCTCCCTAACACCAGCCAAGCTTCTCCTGCCAAATTCAAGCAGAACAAACTCTTTGAAACTCTTCAGGTAAATCACTGCAAAAAGATGAACAAAAAATTTTCCCAAATCCCTCTGAAATTGTAGCTGACACTTGCCAAAAGCATTCAGCCTGAGGGAGTAAAAGTATTTGGAAAATTTCTGCCAAAATGGTTGAAATAAGCAAAATTTAAGACATTGTTTTCAGCTCCTTTAGTTCAGTGTGGATGTCTACAATGACAGGGAGGCTCAGCTGTCACCAATGGACAGGAAGGGTTTCTCTTGAAGAATATTCTTTGCGCTTCATTTTCTTCACCTCACTCAGTTCAAGGACTAACGTGTTTGAAATCACAAAGCCAGCTGGAAGCTGACAAAGTAGGAAAGCCTGGTACTTACTTCAATCAATAAAAATGAAATTTGGGTAGGTATAGTTTTACAGTCTTGAGGAATATGGACTGAAAATAAACTATTAGCTTGCCCCCCCCCCCCCCCAAGTTACATGTATTTCCTTTTAGTAAGCAATTTCAGTTGAAACATTTCAAGAAAAATAAACCCAAGCAGTAGTATAACATAAGAACATAAAACAGTTAAACTTCAGGATACCAGTTTTACCAGTATTTCTTTGGAAGCTTGTCACAAACCATAACTAGACCACATTATTCACCAGTTTCTAACAACATGCAATATACAAATATAAACCTGAATAACCAAAGAAAACATCTGAAAAATATTCATGGGTATATTACAACCTCCGAGGGAACAACAATGCCAGTTTAGTTTGAAGTCTTCACTTAAATAGAACCTAACATGTTTTAAACATTATGAGCCAGTAAGAATTAATCTCTTTAGGAAAATATCTGAAGCACTAATGCAAAAGTCAGATCAAATACATAATTTAAGCCACTGACTCTAATCATGTTTTTAACTGCTGCATTTAAAGTTAATCTGCCCTGAGGCAGGAGTAAATTCTAACTTAAAAACACTGTCATTTTTAGACAGCAAACATAATAGGTGCACAAACTCTTCCATGACATTTGTACTTTTATTTTTATCATGGAGGTATAAAATAGCCCCCATACTAGAATAACATGATTCAGCAAACAAAAACCAGCATGCACTCAAATCAATACTTTTAATAAGTCTGTTTGCTAGTAGAAAGAACTAATGTTACTTACTGCTATTTCTCTGCATGCAGACATAGAAATTCCAGTACCTTCTATCTGCTTTAAAGCATAATCTTTATCATCTTTCCTGTGAAAGAAGAAAAGAAGTTTTAAAAAAAATTGTACCATGAATTCCAAGTGAGCTCTTCACCACCGTTCAGAGGACAGTTTCTAATTAATACAAATTCTGCATCTTATTTTCTTTTGATTCTTTACTACCTTAATGTCTGGATACCCAGCTAAACCATAAGCTAACCACACCACCTTGATAAAGCTAAAATACGAATTTGCTCTCACTACATAAATAGGGATTTTTTTAAAAAACTTTTTTTTTTTTTAAATGCAATGATCAACATTTCTTCCATTCCTTCACTCTCTTATTAAGAAGAAAATAAAGCAAGCATTTAGTACGTACTAGAAATAAGCCTAGCGAGGGGTCCATCTCCCATAAATGTATTACTCTGGGACACAGCAAGTCTTCCCCATATTTTATCGAATTCTTGAGTAGCCCAGAAGCAACATCACAGTAACATCTTACCTTTTCTTTAAGTCACAAAATGTGTCCTAAAATTATGTTCCTAACAAACTAATAAAACTAGCAAGATTAATAAAAAACTACAAGGTATCTGTGCAATCTGAAGAACCCAAAGAAATATTTGTTCAGCTTTAAACACGTGTAACACTTTAAAAAACCACCCCTACCACCCCATACTTTAATCAGTATGTACCTTACAGTCCTTTATCTAAAATGCACGCCTATTAGTAACTCCAGCTACCAAAAGCAACATGAAGAAGAGATACACTGCAACAGAAGAAGAGCCTCAAAGAGCTCAGATTTTTAAGAGATGGAATACTTGTCCTTCCCACTTGTGGGCTGGCATCCACAGCACTCCTGGGGGACATGGCACTTAACAACAGTATTGCCTTCAACATTTGGAGTGCTTGTATAGCCCCAAATCTCCAGGTTATATAAGAGTCCTCATTAATTTTTAATGAATCCAGCTTTCACAGCTGTGAAAGGTCACCCTGAAAAAATGCAACTCAAACATCCTAAAGGCAAATAAAATAAAACTGTAGTTAAGCATTTAAAACATATGCACTTGTTTCCTCCAGCTAGCACCAAATATTTGCAAGGATCTGAATTATTGTATTCCTACCTGAAACACTCATTCCCCTATTCATCACTACCTTTCCTGAAACACACATTCCCCTATTCATCACTACCTTTTTTAATCCCTCAAATTATCAGGTCCTGTCCAAGAGATTTTTCATGGGGTTCAAAGACAACTCGCTGTTAGCAATAACCTCTCAAAACAGGTAAAAGAGAAAAAGTGGGAAATTAATGGACAAAATCTGAACACAGTTAATGAGGAGGAAGAATGAAACACCGAGTGGGCAAGAGCTGATTTCAGGAAGAGGGCAATTACATGGATTCGGCAAGATGAAAGAGGGAATCTGACACAAACCGGAAAAAAAGCGTAGGGAGAACAACAACAGAGGTCATTAAAAAGCTTCCATATAATAAAAACCTAAAACTTCCTCATCTGGAAAAGAAAGAGCCAATGCTGAGCACAAATTCATACGTGGCCAAAATAACATGGGAATAGGGAACAACAATCCCCTATTTCTCATCTTAGAGGAAAACAAGTTGCATGAAGCCCGAAAACAAGAAACCATTATGGTATTAAGCACATAACTAAACTGTGCAACTCATGATGACGGAATATTATAGGGATCAAAAGTATAAATGGATTTCAAATCAAATTACACAAATTTACGGTGGATAGGGGAGTTATGGACCACTCCATGAGCAGCTACTGAACATAACCCCAACCTGATTTCCAGCACAGAGATTTCCTATGCTGCTGATAAAAAAAGATACAGGGAAATTTTCTCAGCTAAACATCATTGTACCCTCTATCTTCCGTAGCTAGCAATGGCTCATGGGCATTACTGGATACAAATATGAAGCAATATGGATTGGACTAGAGGTTATTCTCATTGCCCTGTGTGCTCACCTACTTAGTTTGAGGTGTTTGGAGAGATCCTTCTTTCATGAGAAGTGCTACCACCCAACTGCTACTTTTACAAGCGTTACCCCTGACAGAATATGGAGCAAAATGGGTCAGACTAAAGGTTAGTCTCATTCCCCTGTTGCTTATCTGCTTAGATTTCAAGGTATTTGAAGGAGAACTCAATGTAATGAGAAATGCTACCATACAACTGGTATTATTACAAGCATTTCTGGTAGCACAGTCTACAATGAAGCCTGCCTTGCATTTAAGATTGTATGACTATTTTTAATTGATCAATTTTTTGCCAAATTAAGTCTGGACTAAAATTTTCCATACCAGATGGCAGACTTTCTCTGGGAAATTTTAGTAAAAAATAGTTCAGCTGTTTCCTAGAACGAAACTGGAAGAACACGCTTTCAGTTGTGTGTGTTTGTTAACTCTTTAACAATCATTGCTTTAATGCTGAAATTTGACAGAGGGGTTTAGGAATGTATTATTTGGTCTCCTCAAAACAATGGATGAAATAAGTCTGAAAAATCTATCTTCTCACATTAGAAGGCAGTTGAAGAACTGAGATCCAGAGATCCCATGCCCAACCTTGCTCTGCCCTCACAGCAACCCAGAGCTGTGCGGAATTAACCACTCGCTCGTTTGCTCTGCCCAGCTGCTGCGTGCGGGAACTGAGAGCACGTGGCCTCTGCCCTGTCCTCAACCTACCCAAGCAGTTTAGAGGAAATACAAGCATGGTAAAAAGAAGGAAAGGAAATTACAATTTAGGTATCAAGCACATTTTTAGCACCACACTACACTCTCCTCTAGACCCTGAAAAAATAAACAAAGACTTCCAAGACTTAAATTCTCTGAATTGTGCACACACAGTTGAGGTACAAAGTAATGAACCAATTCCCAACCCTCTCTAACATCTGTTCTACACAGAGGCTGGTAACACGCCATGGTTACCCATTACCCCATTAGTACCAGCTTTTCCATTAACAGACGTAGGAAAATCCTACTTCTACCTTTGAGCCAAGCGAGGTTTCCTTTATAAACTTAGTATAATTCCTTGGGAGCCAAGGGAACTGTGGGAACAGTTTTTAAAGGGAGTGATAAGAGTTTATAAGTGTTATGAAGCCAAAAGAAAGGCCAAACAGAGTGACCACGCTATTTTACACAACTTTGAAAAATATTTTACCAGTAGTCTGTTTAGAACCATAACACAGCCCAAATGCTTCCCCCATGGTTTTGGATACGGGCAATTTCCTTCTCCGAAGATAAAGAGATGTTCAATGACAAGATAGGAAAAAGCAAACAATAAGAAAAATAAAAAAGGGCGGGGGGGGGGGGGGGGAATGGATGGATGGACCTGTTTATAAACATCTTCCACAGCCAACTGTATACAAATAACAAAATTGGCCACTTAGCAGCTTGTATTTTAAGGGCCCAGTAGGACTAAATTTCTTTCTTCTAACAGAGAGGTCCTGTTGGGAAATCCTGTCCACTTTTTCTGCTGCCTGGGAATGAGATGTTAAGTAACTTCAGCAGTTCCTCCGCTTACCAGCAGGCTTAGAAAAGCTGGCCAATCTGCAAACTTATTTTCATACCAATATATTCATACTTTCCTGCACTTAAGTAGGCTGGCATCTTCAATGCAGTAATACTCCCCACTAGTAACAAGCAGTTGTGAGAGTGATAA